>NW_023336196.1:88421-123159 GCF_012550715.1 Geosmithia morbida
ACGGAAAGCTCAGGCTAGCTCCCGCCTTACGCTGATCTGCTGGAGGGCCCTACCTACGGAGTAGATACAGCACATTACGTTGTAGAGCTAACGGTGGGCATCTGGCGCCGCGGTGCGCCGTGAACAACCCATCATGGACCGGCGGGCACTGACCACACGGCCATACTCTGGTACTCGTAAGTAGCCAGGGCCAGTCGCTGTACGTACCATGGACCGCCCGCCATCGCTTCGGGTACCCTGGTATTATGGGCTGTGATGCTGTATATGTACAGCGTGTGAGCGTGTGTACATGTACAGAGTACCGAGGGGGCCAATATGGATTGGTAAATATTCATGGCAAATAATGGCAAATAAATGTGCAGATTAATACAATACACACCCACAATAACTGTAGGTGCTAGAGTAGTAGTATTACAGCTAGCCCGCAGTTAGCACGAGTAGCAAGTAGTGGTAAGTACACACCCACTACTGCTGCTATTACTAGCAATGTAGCACTGCTAGGCCCAAGCCGTAACTGTTAGTCGTACTCTGACCGATGGGCCACCCCACGCCAGGACCGCGCACCACCGACTCTCCTCCACACGCCCCCCCCCCCTGGTCCTTGACTCCTTCTCCTTCCTCCCCCCCCTCCCCCCGGGGCCTTTCCGTCGCTGTCAAGACTCTAGTACCTGCCGGTCCCCTTTTCCAGCTTCTGCGTCTTTAGTCTGAACCTTCACTTTTCCCACACTTTCTCACCTCAATCCTACCCATCATCTACAACAAAACCTCGCTACCTAGTCCTTTCATTCTTTGACAAGTCCTTATTGCCGCCATTGCTTCTCAACTTACAGACGTTCGCTACGCATTACCCGGTCTCTACTGATTTTCCCTATTGCCTGCCTTTGACCCTCCTGTGAGATCATCTGACTTCTCTATTCGCCGCCACTTCCCGTATGCACCGATAAAACGACGCCCAGCTCTTCAATAGAGCTTCCCACTCTCACTTCTCACCGCACTCTCCGATACGGCCACCGTTCACCGCGACGGCAACATTTGGCTGGCACCCACCTCTCGGTCAGCTTCCTTGCCCGCAGCACCGGCCTGGGCCGCGACAGAAGACACCACCCGAGTCGCCCTGCCGGACAATTAACACACACACACACACACACGTCACCATGACAGTCACCGGAGACGTCTCCCTTCGCGGGCCATCCAACACCAACCTCGCCCTCGAGGACCGCTTCGAGGTGCTCAAGGAGATTGGCGATGGCAGCTTTGGAAATGTCGTACTTGCCCGTGTTCGCACAGCTGGCGCGAGCGTTGCCCGCCGAGGCACCGTTGTAAGTATCTCCCCGAGCTTAATTGGCCGTGTCGTCTACCCGCCAGACCGGTCCACCTTCCAGACCTCTCTCTACTCTTCTCCCAGACCTTTTCCTAACCTTCCTCTCAGGTTGCCATCAAATCCATGAAGAAGACCTTCGACTCGTTTCAAGCATGTCTCGAGCTCCGAGAAGTCGTCTTCATGCGCAATCTCCCCGCCGACCCCCATCTCGTTCCCGCCCTCGACATCTTCCTCGATCCTTACACAAAGAAGCTGCACATCTGCATGGAGTACATGGAGGGCAACCTGTACCAGCTGATGAAGGCTCGTGACCACAAGTACCTCGACAACTCGAGCGTCAAGAGCATCCTCTTCCAGATCATGCGCGGTCTGGAGCACATCCACTCGAACCAATTCTTCCACCGCGACATCAAGCCCGAGAACATCCTCGTGTCGACGTCATCACAGAACGAACCCTCGACCGCCTTCCGCCGATACTCCGCCCTCGTCACGCCCCCCTCCACCCCGCCCACCTACACCGTCAAGATTGCCGACTTTGGTCTGGCACGAGAGACGCACTCCAAGCTTCCCTACACAACCTACGTCTCGACGAGGTGGTACCGCGCCCCCGAAGTTCTGCTCCGCGCCGGCGAGTACTCTGCTCCCGTCGATATCTGGGCTATCGGTGCCATGGCCGTCGAGGTCGCCACCCTGAAGCCCCTGTTCCCCGGCGGCAATGAGGTCGACCAGGTCTGGAGGATCTGCGAGATCATGGGCAGTCCCGGAAACTGGTACAACAAGGCTGGCTCGCGCGTCGGCGGAGGTGATTGGCGTGAGGGTACTCGCCTGGCTGGCAAGCTGGGCTTCTCCTTCCCCAAAATGGCCCCTCACTCCATGGACACCATCCTGCAGTCGCCCCAGTGGCCGTCCGGTCTGTCGCAGTTTGTCACCTGGTGCCTCATGTGGGACCCGAAGAGCCGGCCCACGTCGTCGCAGGCTCTTGCTCACGAGTACTTCGTCGATGCCGTCGACCCTCTGCGTCCCCGCACCGCTTCCAAGACTCTTGGCCGCAAGCAGTCGGAGATCGGCCGTAGCTCGACCCCTACCCCCTCTGTGTCGTCGAGCAAGCCTTCGTGGTTCCGCAAGTCCCTCATCGGCCGCAGCGAGGCTCCCGAGCCCGTCGCCGCTCACGGCAGCCCATCCAAGGACGCCGTCGCCAGGCCCGCCCCCATCCCGTCCACGACCACCGAGGTCTCGGCTGGCGCGTCGAAGGCCGGGGCCGGCAAGCGCAGCACATGGGCCAATGGCTCCACCAACATGGCTCCGATGCCCATACTCCCCTCTATCCGACCCATCTCCCCCCTGTCGGATGCCGTGACTGCGCGGGCCAACGCTCAGGATAAGCACAAGAAGATTGGCCGCCAGCTGTCGGTCAACTCGAACTCCAACAACTACACCGACCTCCACCGTCAGCAGGCTGAGCGTGCCCTGAACGGGAACACCGGACTGGCTTCTCCGCCGGGTGGCCAGAAGGAAGGCTTCTTCTCCCACCTCCGCAAGCGTGCTCGCCGTCTGTCGGGACGCCACCAGACGCCCTCATCCCCGCAATACGATGACCTCGAGGCTGGCGGTGCCGGCTGCGGTCCCTGGGTAGGTGGAAACCAACGGTCGTCGATGATCGCGGACCAGCAGCAGCAGCAGCAGCAGCACAGCTCGCAAGATGTGTACGAGTCGTTGGACAAGACGCTGCGCAACGTGCACAGCAACCTCGACCCCCAGTCGGCAGCGGCGCTCGGATATCATGCGAGCGTGACCGGCGGTCTCAAGCGCCACCACTCGGTCCCTCACCAGCAGCCCCGGTCGGTGGACAACCTGGCCGGAGCTGCCCGCGCCGGGCCCATCTCGAGCCGGACGAGGCGTGCCCAGGCGGCGCACGGGGTGCAGCAGTACGAGGCGCCTGCCGAGGAGGACGAGCTGCTCGACGAGGTCCCGACGTCGACGCAGACGGCGACGAAGCGCATGGACAGCCAGAAGCCCCTTCGCCAGTCGGCCAGCAACCTCGGCCTGGCTAACCCGTACCCGACGCCGTCGCCGTCGGCTAGCGGGACGCAGCTCCTGTTTGCCGACGGTGGCGAACCCCTGCAGCCCAAGCCTCTGGATCTGCGCAAGCCCAACCACGCACACAGCAAGTGGCCTACGCCCCCCTACGAGGAGAGCGAGTGGGCGGCGTCGGCATCGGCCAGCATCTGGGCCGCCGGCAGCCGGTTCTAGTCGAGCCGCCGAGTCGTCATACTCACGATAATCACCACCACCCCGTGGACTCTCCTCGTCCTGCATGATGACGACGGCGTTTGGCGTTGTGGTCTGGCTGTGGTCCTGTATATATAACTCTCGTACATTATTGCGCCCGTCATTTCAGCTCTCACCAGGAGACGGACAAGTCAGCTCCTTGTCAGGTCTCTCCTCCCTCTCTTCTTCTCTCCTCATCCTCTATCCTCGCTTCGACACCTTTTCTTCTTCTCTTCTTCTTCTTTCTCTTCCGACCTCTGCAATCTCGTCGCACCTCGACAGCCACAGATTCGCAAATAATACCCCGGCCTCTCCCAGCCCTGTTCTACATGACTTGTCTTTGTTTATCAGCATGCTCGTCACTTCTCTCCTCCCCTGGATCTTGTCTGTTTTCTTTGTCTTGACAAGACCCTCGGTGTTTCTCCCCCCTCCCCCTCCCAACTGCTCTATATAGACTGAGACACACAAGATTTTGAAAAAAAAAAACTGGCGAGCGCGAATCATCGGATATATTTCTCTTTTTCACAGCGAGGGCCACATCCCTACCTACTACTCTCTCTCATCTCCTTGGTCTTTTCCTTTTCCTTTTCAGTCATGTGTTTATTTATTGCGTTCTTCTCTTTCTTTTAAAAAAAATATCCACTTGCTAGACAACACCCGTCTTTTAGACAAAACACATTATGTGGTCCAACCACCTGTCACTCTTTAGTTCTAACCCTTTCCTTTCTCTCTGGCATCTCCCCCATCCTTCTTCTTGACAGATTACCAATGTCAACATATTACAATTTCCAGGGCCTCTCTGTCCGATTTTTTTTGGCGTCCTCTATTTTATCTTCTTACAGCGAATTTTTTTATATATACACGGGGAAGAAAGGGGTTTTATTCTTATTCTTATACCAGGTGGCAAGTTGGCCAGATCAAAATATATTTAATATGATGACATCTTACACGATACTTTCCATTTCCCTGAATTGAAGATGCAGATCACCAAAAGAAGAGTATGGAGTATTCATACGACACCTACTGGTAGAGCTATTCGGAGCTGAACCTTGACAGGACCAGTATTGCAAGGCTCCGTGGCCCCCCGAACCTGAGCTTACGCCGATCCTCTCTGACGTTTTGCAGGTCTCTGCTGCTGACAGTGGAGTAAACTGTCCTTTCGTAACTCTGATGTCTTTTCCTGCCTACCATCTTCTGTGCGACTTGCATCAGACCAGATGCATGTTCTGTGAAGATTGATCTGCTTTCCCCCCTCCCACTCGTGTCCTTCTTCCGTCGTCGGTATTCATCTCTCGGCTCGAGAGTACGTGTACACTCGGTCGGGGACGTGGTCCCTTGGGCATATATATGTATATATAGTATATCCTGAGTGTTTTTTTTTTTTTTTTTTTTTTTTTTAAAAAAAAGAAAATTATTCGTCGACCCCGCAATTCCCGGTCTGCATCGCATTCTACGCACCACTCACTCACCAAACAACACTTGCTCACTCATCACGCAGCACTCTTCACGCAGAACTCATCAATTACGCGAGACCAAAAACAAAAACAAACCAAAACAAGGACTCGAGGAGCGGGGAAGAAATAAAGGGAAAGGGAGACACAGGCAGGGGTACGGATAGGGGGATTCTCATCAAGGATCTAATCAGGATATAGAGAGAAAATAACGTCATGATAAGGACCAGGGACTAGAGAAAAGAGAGAGAGAGAGAGAGAGAGAAAGTGAGAGAAAGGGAAAGAAAGAGAAAGAAAGAGAAAGAGTAGATACTACGCACACATCGAGGACAGCCATGACGTTCAATCTACCCCTCCGCACAACACCAGACACATCGTCAACAACCAGCCGTCGAAATCAGGCAAGTCGGAATTACTACAGCACCACCACCACCACCACCACCACCACTACCGCCAGTGCTGCTGCCGGAAGTAACCCGTCAGGTACGGCCATCACTTCTGAGATCAGCCCGTCAGGTAATACGGCCGCCGCCGCGGGTCGAGGGAGCACGTACTCTCCCCCTCTCAGCTCGACGGAGGCCATCGATGGGCCGGTCAGGGAGCCGGCCAGGGAGAATGCCGCCATGAGTGATAGGTTGATTGTCGGGGTAGATTTTGGGACGACATATTCCGGGTGAGTACGTCTTTTTTCTTTTTCGGAAGAGGCCAGAGGTCAGAAGCAGGAGCCAGAAGCCAGAAGCAGGCGAGAAAAACAAAAGAGGACTGGAAGAGAAGATGGAACAGAAAAAGAGACAGACGTGGGAAACGAGCGGAAAGCTTACAGAAACACTTCAGAGTCGCCGCCGTATACACATCCACACCAGACGATGTCGAGATCATCAAGACATGGCCCGGCGGAAACGGCATCACATCAGACAAGGTACCGACCGAGATAGCGTATCACTTTCCTGGGAGCACCGCCACCACCACGACCACCTCTGCCGCCACCAGCAGCACCAGCAGCAACGGCAACGGCAATACCCAGGAAGACGCAGAGGACAACAGCAGCAGCAGCGCAGACGCCACCCCTCCGGCGGTGAAATGGGGCTTCCAGTTCAGGCCGGAAGAGTCCCGTCTCCGGTGCATCAAGCTCTTCCTGGATCGGTCGCAGAAGCTGCCCTTCTACGTGAGCCCGCTGGAGACGGCGGCGCAGCTGAAGCGCTTCAACAAGAACGTCGTCGACGCCGTGAGCGACTACCTGACGCAGGTGTACCGGCACACGACGGACACGCTGACGCGCCGATACGGCGAGTCGTTCATGGCCTCGACGCGCGTCGAGTACGTCCTCACCTGCCCGGCCGTGTGGAGCGACGCGGCCAAGAACACGACGCTCAGGGCGGCCGAGAGGGCGGGCATGGGGAGCCGCTCCGAGATTCAGATGATCAGCGAGCCGGAGGCCGCCGCCGTCTACACGCTCAAGGCTATACAGCCGAACCATCTCAGCGTAGGGGATAACTTTGTCGTCTGCGATGCCGGGGGTGGTACGGTCGAGTGAGTTTTCCTCCTCTTCTTCTTTTTTTGATTTGTCTTCTTTTTTCTTTCACATCATTTCTCCTGGAGAGTGTGATGGAGAAGAAGAAGAAGAAAATATTTTCGCACAGGATAGTGGTGGTGGTGGTGACAAGATTGCTGATTTCTCGGGTGCACCTGACTTCTGTGTAGCCTGATCGCCTACAAGATCATGTCCCTCAAACCTCTGAGGGTGGAGGAGTCGGCCGTGGGTACGGGGGGACTCTGCGGAAGTGCTTTTCTCAACTACAGATTCGAAGAGCATGTGCGGAATCGTATCGGGAAGACGAGATTCGACGAGATGAAGCTGAAGAAGGGGAAGACGTGGCAGATGGGACTGCGGTACTTTGAGGAGTTTGTCAAGCGGAACTTTAACGAGGACGAGCATCAAGAGGTCAACATACCGTGAGTCCTTGTTTTTTTCTTTTCTTTTTTTCTTTACAACCCCCCCTCTTGCAACAGAAAAGAGAAGAAGAAGAAGGAGAAGAGAAGCGACTCTGACGATAACCAGCTTCCCCGGTCTGCCCGACGACGAAGAAGCAGGGTTAGACTCTGGATTCCTGGTCATGACGGCCGGCGAGATCAAGGACATGTTCGAACCCGTGGTGAAGGAGGTGACGGACCTGGTGCAGGGCCAGGTCGACGGCCTCCGGGCCAAGGGCGGCGTGGTGTCGGGCATCGTGCTCGTCGGCGGCTTCGGCCAGAGCGACTACCTGTACCGCCGGCTGAAGGCGCACTTCACCACCAGCGCGGCGCCCCCGCCCTACAGCGAGAGGCCGACCCACTCGGGCGCGGGCGCGCACCAGGAGGGCGGGTCGATCGAGGTGATGCAGCCGGTGTACGCCTGGACGGCGGTGGTGCGCGGCGCCGTGCTGCGCGGGTTGGAGGGCAACATGGTCATCTCGCGCAAGTCGCGCATGCACTACGGCACCTCGTACGCCACCGTGTACGACGAGGGCAAGCACTCCGTCAGTGAGCGGTACTGGTCACCACTGTGGGAGAGGTGGATGGTGTCTGATCGGATGCAGTGGCACATTGCCAAGGTATGGACAGGTGCCGCCGCCCCCCCCCCCCCCCCCCCCCCCCCCCCCCCCCCCCCCCCCCGGGGGTTCTCCCTTCTCCTCACCCCCTTGATTTCTCTCTTCTCGAATTTCGAATCCTGAATCTTGAAAGAAGGGGCGATGGAAGAGGAGAGGAGCAGGAGAGAGGAGAAGAAGAGAGAAGAGAAGAGAAGCTGACGGATCCAGGGCGAATCCCTATCACCCTCGTCACCGATCGCCTTCCACTATACCCGCAACTTCCGACCGGGTCAGTCCCTCGTCGTGACGGACGACCTGATCGCCTGCGAAGCGGACGAACCCCCGGCGGCGTACACGCGGGACCTGATGCACGTCTGCACGCTGACGACGGACCTGAACGCCGTGCCCCGGAGCCTGTTCACCCGCTTGACGACGACGCGAGGGGTCGAGTTTGACAACCTGGACTTTACGCTCGAGATGATTGTCGACAGTGCCGGGCTGGGATTCGAGCTCAAGGTTGACGGGGTGCGGTATGGGAGGGTTGAGGCTGAATTTCACTAGCCATGGGGTGTTGTCTGATTGTCTGACTGTCTATTCTGCATGTCTGTCTATTCTGCATACCTGTCTATTCTGCATGCCTGTCCATCTTCATAAAACTTCTCAAGAGTCCCATATGGTATCGGGCGAGGGGAGGATGGCATTGTCTACCCTGGTTGGAAGTATTGGATATGCATATTTGGCGGGGAGAAGTGTACGCGATTGTCTTTCAGAAGAAAAAGAAGGAAAGGAAAACCAAGTATACGGCTTCGATGAGCAACTGTTGCAGACTACTGATACATATATAATACAGGGACCAGGGAAGGGTGTAAGTGAGGGCATCGAATGTAGGGAGCTAGATATGGGTAATACATACATACATACATACATACATATATATATATCTCATGATGCTCATCTAACTAGTAAGATCATCTGCATGGCCAGCCGGGACCGATCAATGATAATGATACGGTCTGGACAGGTATTACATGCAGCGGCGGGGAAGACGAAGCTGCTTGCCCTGAGCTGTACTCGTAGCAGACAAGAAGCCAGCGAGAATATGCATAACAACATGAGCGACCAGAGAGTGGTCATACGGGATACTGGTAACAGGTAAGACGGAGAACGAGGGTATCTGCTATTGTTGGCTGACCCCAGAAACAAAATCGACAGGGATGTAGTGGCCCATGACGGCATCCCTGGGCGCTCGACGCGGCTCAGATATTTCCATTGATTGTGTGGTTATTTTTCTCTTCTCTTCTTCTCTCCACAGGCTCCTCGTACATCGGTACACAACCGAACCATCATAACTCCTGCGCTGCCACGGTCGGGAGAGGGGGAGAGGGGGGAGGGGGGAATGTGTTGAAGATGGTGGGGGTGCGAAGAGATTTGAAGCCAGGCAGGACAGAGCACCCACCCCTCATTTCTTCTCACCCTTCCTCCTCCATTCATCCTCTCCCACCACAACTTTCAACATCTGACAAGTTGGCACGCACGCACGCACACGCACGCACGCACACACCGTCTCTCTCACCCCCTCTCTCCCTCTCCATTCCCCCAAAACACCATGATAGACCAGCTCGCCACACTCATCAACTGGGTAAGACAACACGGGGGACACCTCCACCCGGACGTGGGGATATACCTTGACCCGGTCACGGGCCTGTCCTTTGGCGTCAAGCCGTCCCGTCGGTCGACGCTACCGGCATGGGAGACCATCGTCAGCCTGCCGACGGAGCTATCGCTGTCGTACCTGGATGCCGTCGAGGCGGCCGTCGAGGCGCCGTCGCCGTCATCGCCCAAAGAGACCGACGGTGATGAAGAGGGGGTTCCGCGACGGCCAGTGCCGCTCAGCCGGGAGATCGTGTCGCGCGCGAAGCCGCACGTGGTGGGACGCCTCTTCCTGGCCAAGCAGTACCTCGCCGGGCGCTCGTCATTCTGGTGGCCGTACATCCAGAGCCTCCCGCAACCGGGGGACGTGGAGCTCTGGAACCTCCCGACCTTCTGGCCAGCCGACGACGCCGAGCTCCTCGAGGGCACCAACGTCGAGATCGGGCTGGACAAGATCCGCGCCGACGTGGCGGCCGAGTACTCCGACGCGACCCACCTGCTCGGCACGTACGGGGACGAGATGGACCGGGCCATAACCGTCGACCTGTACCGCTGGGCGTACTGCATCTTCTCCAGCCGCAGCTTCAGGCCTAGCCTGGTCCTCGCCGGGGGGGGACGTCTGCCCGACGGCGTGTCGATGGACGACTTCTCCGTCCTGCTCCCCCTGTTCGACATTGGCAACCACGACATGACGGCCGAGGTCAGGTGGGAGCTCAGACCGCAGCAGCAGAGAGAGGGGAGCCAGGCTCGACCTCCTCCCTCCTCCTCCTCCTCCTCCTCCTCATCCCCCCCCCCTAGGAGGGTAAATTGCGAGCTGCGCGTGGGCCGCGACTTCGAACCTGGGCACCAGGTCTTCAACAACTACAGCATCAAGACCAACGCCGAGCTCCTCCTCGGCTACGGCTTCATGCTCCCCCTCACCGACGACCTGCACAACGACTACATACACGTGCGCAAGCGGACGACCGAGCCCGCCGCCTCGGAGGAGTACTACATCTCGCGCCGACCCATGGCCCACCGCAGCTCCGTGCTCGGCCACCACAGGAGCCAGCTCGACATCCCCGGTCTGGACCGGTCCGGGACCGGGTCCGGGACCGGGTCCGGGGAGAGAGAGGTCGTCGGCGCTTTCCGCCACGTCCAGCCCGACATGGTGTGGGACATCTTCTGCACCCTCCGCTCCACCACGACCAGCGACCCCCCCGCCGACGAGCGCCACCTCCGCGAATGCCTCTTCTCGGGCCGCCTCGACCCGGACTCCCAGGAGTATGCGCACATGGAGCACACCGTGGCTATCATACAGCACAAGGTCATGCAGGAGCTCGAGAGGCTGGACGAGACCGAGGTCGAGGTCGCCGCCGGTGACGAGGAGGCCCTGACGGCAAATCAGAGGCTGGCTCTGGATTACAGGGCCAGGTGCCGTGCCGTGCTGGAGAATACACTCGAGGCCATGGGTGATGAGGTAGGTGCGTAAGGTGTGTGTGTCTAGGTAGGATACGAGTCAAGTATATCTGGACGACGATGCCCAGGCATGTATATAACATTTGTAGAATATAAAAAGAAAGAAAACGGAAAAAGGGAAATAAGACGATGAGATGACGAAACGAGCAATGAAATCTGATCCTCTTTTCTTTTCTCAAAAAAAAAAGAAAGAAAGAAAGAAGAAGAATGCAAATCAATATCTCGGATGACGTTTCTCAAATGGTTGGATCGATCTGTGGTCGACACCAAACGTCTTACATGGGGAGAATAAATAAACGGGGCAAGGGGCCCCCTCCCCCCCCTCCTTTTTCCTCAGACCCTTGATCTCATCTCTCACCAACACGACGATTCTTCATTCTGTCTTGCTTACCACATGAAGACGACTTGTCAGATTGAACAACTCAATCTCACACCACCCCCATCATGTCCAAGCTCCTCGATCTCATCACCCTGGTGGACAAGTAAGTCAAAGTTTACTTGACAATAAAGACACAATGTCAACAACAACAACAGAACCCCCCAAGAATGAAGGACCCCTCCCCACAGACTTACACCATCGCAGCGTCCCGCTTGACTTTGCCACCAACCACTACCCATACTACCGTCTATTCCTGTCGCCCTCCGACCCCCGCCCACACGGCTACATCCACCCGACCACCTTGTCGCGGATGGCATGGCCGTCCGACGGCGGCGGGGTGACGGTGTCCGAGACGGACCGCACCGTCACGCTGGCCGAGCCACCTCCCGGCGTCTCGGCAGCGGAGCACATCAACTCCACCCTGCAGCACGTGGTGGACGACGCCATCGCCAACGACACGTTTCCCATACTGAACGGGATGCACAGCGAACCCTTCCGCCTCCCCGGGGCTCGCGTCCGGCCCGACGGCGGCGGCGGTGGTGATGAGAGCCCGCCGGCCCAGGTCGAGCGCTTCGCCGGGTCGCTGTTCGGCATAGCCACCAGGGGCGCGCACATGACCTGCTATACCAGGCGCGGGGATGGGGACCGGGCGGAGCTCAAGGTCTGGGTGGCCCGTCGGAGCCGCAGCCTGTTCGCCCACCCGGGCAAGCTGGACAGCACGGTGGCCGGGGGCGTCAAGGCCGCCGACTCGCCGTGGGACTGCATCCTGGCGGAGTCGTTGGAGGAGGTCTCCCTGCGGCCCGAGGCCGTCCGCGAGGCCGCCAGGCCCGCCGGCGTCGTCACCCTGGCCAACAGGAATGCCGGGTCCGGCCTCTTCCACGCCGAGATCCTCTACGTCTACGACATGGACATGGACGTCTTGACCGGGTCCCGCGAAGACGGCCGGGCCGGAGGCCAGGCCGGAGGCGACGAGAGCGGGAGCAAGAGTCCCGCCGTCAGGCCCGAGCTCGGCTACGACGGCGAGGTCGAGGCCCTGGAGCTCATGGGCCTGGACGAGATCCGCACCCGCATGGAGGCCGGCGAGTTCAAGCCGAACGTCTGCGCCGTCATGATCGACTTCATGATCCGGCACGGTCACGTCACGCCCGAGACGGAGGGCGAGGAGGCCTATCTGGCCATATGCTCGAGGTTGAGGAGGAATCTGCCCATGGCTGTTGGACCTCTGGGATTGTAGTCATCATCTTCATCCACATCAAATCTCACTCCTTCAACATTCAACATTCACACCAGACTCTTTCATATGCACGCTCCATACTGCAAACTCTTTTTTTTTTTTTAAAAAAAAAAAAGGACAACACTTCACTTTGCGCCTCCACATACTTCTCTCTCCCCCGCGTACACATGTCAAACATGGCAGAAAGATTTTAGATACTATCTACTTTGAATCTCGAATCTAGTAAACAGGCGCCCACTGCAAGCCAGACCAGATACTCTTCTCCCTCTCCTTCTCCTCCCCTTATCCCTCTCTTCTTCCTCAGAGGAAAAGGCGGAGCATAATAACACAGAAAAGAAAAAGTTGGGAACAATTTTTTCCTTTTCTTGTGTGCGCAACAGAACGGAATTAGATTAAAAAAAAAAGACCCAAGAGCGGAGTCAAGAGAAAGAACATCATGCAAAAACGAACCAAGGAGTAGAAAAGGAGGGGGAAAAAAAAGGAATCTTGAACAAACCAAACACCAGCATATAGAAAACGCTTTGATCATCCACAGCTGACCCTCCCTTTTCCGTATCCATACTTGTCAAAGACGTGAAAGCCCAAGAGCAAGAAAAAAAGAAAAGAGGGCTACAAACATTATAAGAAAAAAAAGTGATGGAAGGAAAAGATGTAAGGGACGAAAAAAGAAGAGGGGAAAAAAAAAGGAACCTCCTGAAAACTCCAACGTAGTACTCATACACACACCGTTCTTTTTCTCTCTTCCGTCTCTTTCTGCCGGGGTAGGCAGGCCGGGGAAGAGGAACAAAAAAAAGAGGCCGAGAGTATGTCATCTCACTCCTCCTCTGATGAATCATCGCTTGAATCATCCATGGCGGCAGACGTCTCCTGCGGTGCGTGGCGACCGTGACTGTGATGTCCTTCGTCCGTAGGCTCCTGACCAGGCTTGTACAGCTCGCGAATCTCACGTAGCTGTGCAATCCTCGCCTCTTGCTCCTGCGCGCTCATGGGCTTGTTCTTCTTAGGCCTGGCCGCCGTCTTGGGCTGCTTCGATGAGGGCCCACCTCCCCGCGTCGCCTCGGGTGAGTTCGCCGCCGCCGCCGCTGCTGCCGGGTCCTTGCCGAAGCCGGGGAGGACCTTTTTGCACAGGTCCCACAGCTTAAGAAGGGCCTCGTGGCTCAGCTGGTCGATATCGAGCTCAAGCTCTCCATCCTCGCTCTCCTATTGACACGTCAGTCTCCTCTTACTCTTCTTCTTCTCCTCATGCTTCTTCATCCTTGTCGAGGTCGAGAGTGCTTACCATCTGTCCAGTATCACGCTTGATGATGTCGATCGCCTTGTCCAGATGAGGGTACTCCAGATCATTGATGGCGTTGGCGATGTTATCCTTGTCTGTGGCAGACAGGTTCTTCTTCTTCTTCTGGCCGCCGCCGCCGGTGGCCTTCTTGGTCGATGATCCAGCAGCTGCTCCTCCTGGTTTGCGTGAGGCTCCCGAGCCACCCCCGCCACCAGAAGACTTGGATTTGCTGCCGCCAGAGTTGCCAGACTTAGACTTCTTCGACTTGTTGCCGGCGCCGACGAGGCCACCGTTCTTCTGCTTGTACTCGTTGAGCTTCTGCTTGGCCTGCAGGAGCGCCTGCTGCACCATGTTGACGATTCCCTGCTGGATCTGGATCATGCTCTGGTTGGGCTCCTCTGCCGCAAAGAGGTTGGCCTGCTTGTCCATCTCTTCGCGCAGCCTGGCCTCCAGGTCCTTGACCTCGCGCGACGGGTCGGGCCCCACTGTGGCGCTGCCAGCATCCTCGTCCTCGTCCTCGTCTTGATCGTCGTCATCGTCGCTACCGACCGACGTCGAAGGGGGAGGGTTGGCCTTGGCGTGCTTGGAGAGCCAGGATTCCTTGTTCTTCATCTGTGCGTTGTAGATGTCCTCGAGCTGCTTGGCCAGCCCGGACACCGTCGCCGGGTCCGGAGGGCCGTTGAACTTGTAACAGTTGGAGAAGACGAGCTGGATGTTCTTGTCAAACTCCTTGAGGCTGCCGATATCCCCGCTGTGCAGCATCTTGTGCACCTTGCCGAAGTCCATGGGGTGTGTGATGATGGAGTAGTAGTGCGGGATGCCCAGGCCTTCGGCGTCCACAGGGTCGTTGAACCACTTGTTGAGGTGGTTGTACTTGTCCCTCATGAGTTCCGACAGCACCTCGTCGCAGAATTGTAGTTCGGGCTTGAGCTTCTTACGCGACGGCTTCGAGTAGTCGATGTCCTTGGGCTTGGGGGCGCGAACGGTGCGCTTAGGCCGGTCTGCGTCGGCCACGGACGACTTGCGAGGTGCGGACGAGGCAGGCTTGGGCGCCGCAGGTCCGTCGGTGCCGCCGGGGGCTACCTCCGCCCGACCAGTGATCTCGGGCTTCGCGGGGGCGGCCCTGGGCTCGCGCACGCGGTTCTGCTTGGGAGGGGGCTTCGCCTTGACGGGCTCTTCGTCAGGGATACCCATTACGTCGTCCCACACAGACTTGATGGCGGCCTTGGCGGCCAGCGTCATGGGGTGATCGACGCCGTTGAAGCTCTTGGAATTCTCAGCCATGAGCACCAGGTCCCTCCTGACGTGGCCAAAGGTCTGGTAGTTCTTGTCGCGCAGGTTCCGGTCAATTTCGCCCAGGTCCATCGGCTTCTCCACGCTTGCTGAGTACTTATCCCACAAGGCGGGCCAGAGCTTCTGGACTGAGTCGCGGAAGTGGTACCCATTCTTGGTCTTCTTGACGCGAGCCATGGATTTGCGCAGATCGCGCAGCTGAAAGGGCTGGATGACCTTGGCATTGAACGTGGCGTCGTTCCACTTGGGGAAGTGGTCGAAGTTGATGTCGGCAGGCGAGACGAGCTTGTCCGAGGCAGTCGGGGGGGTAGGAGGAGTTGGCACGGCAGCGGTGATGCTGTCTGCGATCTGCTCGTCCTCGTTGGGCTCCGTCCTCGCTCGTTTCGACGCAGGCTCCTCGGTGGCGTCTTCCTCCCTCTCGCGCGACAGCTTGGAGCTGGGCGCGTCCGTCATGGACACGTCGATGGGGGAAGAGCCCTTCTCTGTCGACTCTATAGCGAGCTGGGAGAGGCTGGCTGGCTGGACATCGACGTCCGTCACAGGCTTCTCGTCGGATCTGGCCGGGGTTTCGGTCGTCTTCTCGGCGGGCGCAGCAGACGTCTCCTCGCTGTCTTCCTCGGCCTCTCCCTTGGTTTCCTCCTTGGTGATCTCCTTTGTATCGGCTGCCGACGGGGCAGCAGAGGCTGCGTCGTCGGGCTTCGACTCGTCAGGCTTAGATGGCGCGGGCTCGGACTCGGACTCGGTCTTAACGGGCTTGAACTTCTCGCTCGCATCCGTGTCACCCATCTCGACATCCTTTGGTTCCTCGGTCTTGGACGTCTCCGTAGGCGGTTGCGCCTCGGCAGACTTCTCCTTCTCGGATGCGCTGGGGGTGGGCTTCTCAGCCGATTCGGTCTTTTTGGTATCGACCGCAGGCGTAGACTCCTTGTCTACGCCATTGGTAGGGGTGTTCCTCTCCTCCATATCGCCCGCTCCGTTGACAGCACCCGTCTTTGGTGCTTCGGACGTAGGCTCAGGCGTATGGCTTCAGGTTGAGAAGATCGTATTAGCATATCAACGGCCATGACAGACAAGGGGGTGCAGGGGCGCAGAACGCTCGCACGATGACTAGATGGAGCGCAAAAGAAAGCGTGGAGGAGGGGCTTACCCGTTGAGCTGGGACCTGAGGTCCGTTGAGGGTGTCCCCTCGAGAGGCTTTGGGTCGACAGCCGGGGCCGCGGCCTCCGGCACAGGAGAAGCCATAATTCCCAGTCGCAAGGGGAGCGCAGCAGATGCAGTACAGAAAACTATGTATCGCGCCGCGACATCAAATGCGACGTCGAGGTGATGCGATGCGATGCGATGGAGGCGTGTGTGGATGGTGGGGAGGGCGGAAGACGCGGGTTGTGACGAATGCGCTGGAGTCGCGTCGCAAAGCGGGTCAAGCGAACGTGCGACGAGATGCACGCGCGCGTTGCGGTAGAGGAAGAGAGAAGAAGGCGGGGGGGGGCGAAGGTGGGAGACTGTTATTTGAGCAAATGAGAGGAAAAGGAAAAGTGATCAGGCACCCAAAAAAGAAAAGAAAAAGTGGCTGGTGAGGTAGTGTTGATGATTTGTCTGAGAACCTCTTCCTTTTCCCTTCCTTTTTTGGAGTCAAGAGAGAGGAAAGTGAGGATTAGGAGTCGCGCGAAAAGGCCGTGTGGCTTGGAGTGTTGTGGTTGGTTGATCTGACACACGAAGGGGAGAGGGTTTGGTTGGTGCGTGGCGCGGTTGGGAAAACGCGGCTCGGAAAATGGTGAGTTCCGAATTTGGAAGGGAGAAAAATAAAAAGAGGATTAAAAATAAAAAAGAGGGAAGAATGTGAGGAGGGGGGTAAAAAAAGAGAGAGGACAGAGTGGAGGAGGGTCGGACAGGGAGATGCAGAGAAATGATACTGTAGGGAAGGTGGTACTTGCCCAATAGCGGGTCTGCAGGGCGCAGGGCTATGTACCTTTTTACCTTGCTGTAGCCTTGTACCTTGTATGCGGTGAGAGCGAGGAGCGGAGGAAAAAGGGGCGGGCAACGTCAAAAACTCGGTTGAATCATTTTAGGCCGTGCGAGGTGCCGTGGTATTTATGAGGGAGCAGGGCAGAATCGGACGAGTCGCAGTCATGCAGCTAACGGTGTGCGACATGGCTGGGAAAAACTTTTCGGGCTTGGGATAATCGGGGCGCTAGTGGATTAAAGGGGTTTCTTGTCGTGCACGTATCCGATAGCTGGGTTGACGCGATTTCTCTAGTTTGGGTGCTGAGTGCTGAGAGCAGAAGTATTACATGTACCGAATATAAATATCTGCTGTATCTCATAGCGGTAATGTCATCATCGGTAATGCAAATAACCACTGAGCTCATACAGAGAAGGGGAGGGAGAAGAGGAGGAAGGAAAGATGGAGAGAGCAAGACTCCGTAATCTGTACATCTCACCATATCATAACCTCCCGTCGCAACTCTGATACAAGCGATACAGAGCATTCAATCATCATGACACCGTATCATGCTCTATATCTCTACACCCCGGTCAACGCCTAATGACCACGACGCGGCCATGACGCGCCAAGGCAACAGAACCGTCGTCTCTCATTTCCAACGCGGCACCACCATCCTGGGAGGTAATATTGTCAAGTGCAGATTATTGCTGTTCTGTACTCTGGGTCATGTGCAATGTAAAACCCATATTTTCCATATTTTCCATATCGATAGTATATTACTATTTCTTTCATCTCCAATGATAATCCGTTGAATGATAAAAGGTAGATAACAGGTACGAACAGATGCCCGTTTCGAGTTGACACGTTGGCCCGATCCAATCAAGACGAGCAGTCGGTACCCCTTCCGTCTTCGGCGATGGGACAAACTGTTTTTTTTCGTCTTCTCACCATTTATTGTCCGTAAGCTCGTCACGTGACAGCTGCCTGTAGATGCGTATTATGTCATCATCTGCTAGTGGGGGGTCTCCAGGACTAGTGCGGATAGTGGGTGGGTGGATTTCTGGCAGTGGGACTCCAGTGTAAAAAAAAAAAAAAAAAAAAAAGTTCGTCTATGACCAGCCGAATGGACCTTATGATAATTACTGTCCCACGGTGAAAAGATAAGAAAAAGAAAGTCCGAGAAGAAGAAGAAGAAGAAGAAGAAGAGAAGAACGGAAAGGAAAGAGGATCGTTCTACTCTCGCTTCATTTGAATTCAATCTCAAAGGGGAGGCAGCGCCCTGTTCTTCCTTGTTGGGCATCTCTTCTTCTCAACCACTGCGATTCCAATCGTATTAGAAGTTTGACTACTCCCGTCATAAATCTCTTCGTCTTCCTCCACGACGCACACACACACACACACACACACGTCACACAATGTCGACCAAACGCAAGGCACCCGGAAAGCTTGCCACCCCGACAGTCAAGCCCAGCGCCCAGGTGCCCTCCAAGGGCACAATCGACGAGTCGCGAGCATCAGTAGCAGACACTGACGTGCTGGGAACCACCGAGGTCGAGACGATTGATATCTCTTCCGACGCCGCCAGCGACGAGGACATGTCCGACGACGACGACGACGACGACGACGACGACGACGATGAGGAGGTAGATGGAGAGGAAGGTACCGAGAAGAAGCAGCAGCGACAAATAGACGATAGCAAGAGCGACAAGAAGACATCGGCAGCGGCGGTGAAGAATGGCAAGAATAACGGCGTGGAGAGGGAAGAAGAAGATGAGGACGAGGAGGACGGCGGCGAGGCCACGTTCGGCGAGCTCCTCCGCAACAACGAGGCCATCGACGTGTCCGCCCTCCTCCTGGCCCAGCAGCAGCAGCAGCCGGGCGACGGCGGCAAGACCTCCTCGTCCGCGGCCGTGGCCTCCAACCGCACAGTCGCCCTCGTGCCCCCGTCCCATCAGTCCCTGACGACTGTGCTCTCGCAGGCGCTCCGCACCGACGACACGGACCTACTCGAGTCGTGCCTGCACACCAAGGACCTCGCCACGATACGCAACACCATCGAGACCATCGACAGCACCCTGGCCGGCAACCTGCTGACCAAGCTGGCCTCGCGCCTGTACCGCCGCCCCGGCCGCGCCGGCAGCCTGATGGTGTGGGTGCAGTACACGCTCGTGGCGCACGGCGGCGCCCTGGCCTCGCAGCCCAAGGTGATCCAGAGCCTCTCGGGCCTGCAGAAGGTCCTCTCCGAGAGGGCTAAAGGTCTGGGCAGCCTGCTCGCCCTCAAGGGCAAGCTGGACCTGCTCGAGGGCCAGATGGAAATGCGCAGGAGGATGCAGCGCAGTGCCGGGCATGTGTCCAGCCGTCGTGGCGTGAGCAGGGATGACGACGACGACGACGACGACGATGAGCATGTCATCTACGTCGAGGGAGAGGATGGCCGCGCCGCCAAGGTTGGAGGAGGAGGCGACTACGTCCTCGACGACGACGACGACGACGACGACGACGACGACGACGGTGACGGTCACGATCACTCTGCTGCTTCCGCCGCCGCCGCCGCCGCCGCCATCCTCAACGGCGTCTCCACCGACGACGAGGAGGATGTCTCCGAGGATGACGCTGACAACAGCGACGCCGAGGCTGCTGACGACTCCCTCGGCGAGGACGAGGTCGACCACGACGATGTCGACGAGTCCATGGGCGAGGACGACGACAGTGACGCCGAGGCTGCACCGCCTGCCAAGGTTCAGAAGGTGGCCAAGTCGTTTGCCAAGAAGAGGTAGATGTATTGTTCTGTTCTTGTTCCTTTTTTTTTCTAGGTATAAAAAAAATCATTCTTTCATATAAAAAGTTTCTATTATATAAAGAACTTTCTTGTTGATCTTGTCGTGTTACTCCTTGGTTCTGACCTGTCTATTCTTAGTCAAGTCTTATCATGTCCTGTTCAAGGAGACTGACTACGCCGTCTATCGGAGGCCGGTTTCTGTGCTTTTTTTTTTTTCCCCTGATTCTTTTCCTATCGTCTTTTGGCGTTTTCTAGTTATTGCATTTTAATTTTCTTTATATATGTCTAGATGTCAATACACACAGAAAAGTAGTAGGTGAGATGAAAATGCAACGTTTTGACGCAACAGCTCATGGAATCGTGACAACTAATGTCAGGATTTGCCGACGTAGTCACATAAACAGCAGTTCCATGTTCGTGACGGCTCATGTCAGGTTTACCAACGTAGTGATATCGACTACAGTAATATCAAGTTCGTATTTTCCGTGTACCTTGTAAGCACATCAAAGACCCATCGCTATCCCACAAGCAAATGCAAACAAACAAACGATGCTACCTATATACGTATATATCAATCTCCCAAGTTTCAACCACTCAAAAGAAAAACAAGGACAAGAGACGAAACAAGAAACAAATAAACGGCGAGATAAGAAAGAAACTCCATGCTGCACCCAAGTAATGACGATATAAAAGTCTCGTATCAATCCACCGTCCTGCTTGCTTCCTCTCCCTTCTCTTCTCGCTCCCAGCAGGAAGGAAGAGGGAGAAGGGAGGGTCAGAGGAGAAGATCAAGATCAGAAACCCCACCCTCCACTCTTCCTCCTCACCCCCCAAGCCAGGGGATCCAGATCGTCCAAGTTGGGATGCTGCCTCGCCCACTCGGTGACGTAGACCTTGAGAGCCCTCCACCTGGGACAGGTGGAATGGCCCTTGTCGTCGTGCAGCGGCATGTCGACCATGTGGCCCATCGCCATCTGCTCCTCGTCGCGGGACCGGAGCTCCGCGACGCTGATGTGGCTCACCTTGCAGAGCTCCTCGTCGAAGACGCCCGCCGTGGCCGGATAGCCCAGGGACAGGTAGTTGTAGATCTGGGTGACGAACTCGTCGTTGAACTCCTTGGCTATCTTGGCGTTGCGCTCCGCCTCTGCCTCTTCTGCGTCTGCGGTAGCGGTGGGCTTCTGCTGTCGTCGCTGCTCCTCAACGCCCTGGTCCGCAGAGGAGGGCTCTTCGGTCATGGGCATGGCGTGGTCACCGTCACCGCCAGGCTGGTTGACGGTCGTCTCCCTGCCCGACGGGGTGCGGTAGCAGTAGCCGTGCCACAGGCCGCCGTTGCCAGACACGTCGCGGTACCGGGAGTCGTCATGGGCGAAGACGAACGGGTGGCTCGGCTCCAGCTTGGTGGCCTTGGGGGAGGGGCACCGTCTGAACGTCAGGTCCCTGCCCAGCATGGGCGGCGACGCCATCTTGCGCAGGCGCTGGGCCTGTGCCGAGTCGGGCTTCATGCCGAAGGCGGCAAACGGCCTGCCGAAGCCGATGGGCGGCGCCGCGGAGGGCGCCTGTGCCGGCGCGGCCGGTGCCTTGAACGCCGACGAGGGGAAGGGCATCTCAGGGGCCCTGCCGACGAGCGGGGCGGCGTCCGTCATGGACGAGTCTTCGCGGTACGATCCCCGGAGCAGGTGCGGGGGAGCGGGCGGTCCCATGGCTCCGCCGGCGATGGCGGAGGAGTCCGTCATCGAGTCGCGGTGGTACGAGGGCCGCCGGCTCGTCGTCCACAGGGGATCCGGCGGGGCCGAGAGGTCCATGCTGTCCAGCTCGGCATCGGACATCATGCTGATGTCTTGGCCTCGCTGGTCAGCAGGGGACAGTTTCTGCTCTTCCGGCTTCTCCTCCCGCTCTTCCTCCTTCTGGTCATCACCGTCGTCGACGGCCATCCGCTGGGCATGCTCCTGCATGTACTTGTGCCACCAGCTGAGTCCGAGGCTAGACGACTTGCGTCGCGTGCGCGGCATATGCCGCTGCTGCTGCTGCTCATCATCGTCCGCCGGCGAGGCCGCCTCGGGCGAGTTCTCGCTGCCGGAGCTCTCGCGGTAGTAGAAGTGCGTGACGCCACCTTCGCGAGCACGGATGTTGGGGAAGACGGCCAGGGCGGCCTCCTTGGCCGCCAGCTGGAGGAGGTACTCCTGCACGGCCTCCTCCTCGGACTCGCGGCGGTGGGGCTTCGGACGGCTCTGCTGCCCCCCTTCGCCGTCGGCACCGCCGGCAGAGTCCAGGCCGCCACCTCCTCCCCGGCGCACCTTGGGCTTGCTGGCCGTGTAGATATTCTTGGTGTAGGGTGTTATGTCGGTCTTGTCGGTCGGTCTCGTAGCCGGTCCGGCGTCACCGACTCGGCGAGCCCTCCGCGACGACTCGATGAGCTGGGGTGCGAAGCGGCGGCGTTGACCACCATGAGCATCCGTCGTGCCGGCACCGGCGGCGGCAGGAGACTGTGATCTTGGCGATGCATCGGGTGTCGGTACGGGAGCGGGCCCAATGTGCGTAGATTGTCGCTGTGGTGTATCGGTATGTGCTGTCGTCGAGGTGGCAGTATGGCTCGAGTGTTGCTTCCTCGGACTCTTGCGATATGATTCGTACGTTGTCTCGATGGGGATGGGAGCGAACCGCCCTCGTGGCTCGTCTGGCTTGGCCATGACGGGCGGTCCGGCAAGGCGGGGAGGGTAAGGAGAGAGAGAGGTACTTGTGACGATGATGTGCCCAAGGTGACTGACGATGGGAGGGGGAGGGGGATGGTTGAGTGCGAGTTGTGTGCACACGACACTCTGTTTTGCCGAGAACACACCCCACGCACGAAGAGTAGTAGATAAGAGGAGGAAAAGGAACGGAAAACGGAAAAGAACCAGAAACCAGAATTCGATATAGTATGGAAAAGGTAAAAGAGAGTTTGCTAGTTATGGCGAGGAGAGAGATATGGGTGAGAGAGAGGAGGGGGCGACGTTGGTGGGAGTTACCAGAAGAGTGATGAGGTACGGCTGCAGCGCTGACACAGTATCTCGCCCATCGGTGGCGCCGAATTGGTCGCTGGGCCTTGGTTCAGGTCACGATCTTTTTTTTTTTCGCAGCCGAAGACGGTGGGGCTCATGGATTCTAGCTTCCTACTAATACACTACACGGGACTCAGGTAGCAGGACTACCAGAGTCTGGTAGTGAGCAAGAGAGTGCAGATTATAAGGAATAGAATAGTCATGTACCCGGGGTAGGCGCAAACCGGGTGCGGGTTCCTGGATCTCTCAGTCGTAGGACACCATAACGCAGAGCTGTGCAGCAGTGCATGATTTGATGCTACGGCTGGGCTTCTTTAATATATTAATGCCCCCCTAGTTATCCGTAACACTTACGTATCAAAGTTTTTTTTTCTACTTCCTGTCTTTCCGAACGCTTAAAAAAACTTTCTCCATACAAGCGCAACGCAGATGGCGATTCTGCCCCTCTTCGCTCTCCCTCCTTCCGTTCCCGGCCATTATTACGTCGTGGATATATGATTACGTACGCATTCTGCCACCGCCACCAACACACTTCGAGGACTTGATATATGGCTTGCTCACATCCAGGCCTCGCTCTCTTTGTCTACACACACCGTAACAACAATCAACATTCACTGAGCGACTAATCATCAGATTTCCTTTCCTCTTCTCTTCCCCGTGGCGTAGAACATCCCAGTTTGACCGTTGGATCTTGCGGTCATTATCGCTCCCCGTCAACTCTACCCCATAGTAGTTACGGTACCGCATCTACCGCAACTCCCACACCGACAATTTCCTTATGGGGGAGGGGGGCTAGCAAGGGCAGCGAGCATGGCTCCCCCCCCCCTCCCCCCTGGTGAACATCGGTTGACCCATTTCGGCTTCATCAAAGGGAGATGATGATCTGTTCCGACTTCTTATCCGATATCCTCCTCTATCTCTGTAGGAAGAGCTCACCAACCACCCTACCCACGTTTGCGTGTAACTGAACACTCATGCCACTACCCCCATGCGGCATCATGATGGCCGTAACCTTGACACGCACACAGCCGAAACCAGCCATCGGACAGAGGAGGGGGGGGGGGGGGCATACTTCGCTTCCTCGACTTCTCAATACGAATATAGTATATTACACTGTACCATATACGCCGTACTATCACGGCAGACGATGGTGAAGAGAGAAAGAGGACACCAGCCGTTGCGCGGGCGCGCAAGCCAAGGCGTCGTCCACGTCTGCGGAAGACAGTTCCGATGTACAGCGGTCCCCCCACGCCACGCAGGCAAGCGCAATGTGTTGTCGGTGGGGTTTTCTTTTTTTTTGGGGGGGGGGGACCTCCAGAGCGATACTTTTTTCTTTTTCCTGCATACATGTAGACACATACACGGAGAGAGAGAGATGTGCCGCCACATGCGCCGCGCGCCGTTGGGCACATTGGCCCCCCTCGTCGGGACATTGCCATCGATCGGGAGAGAGAGAGAGAGAGCCAGAAAAAGCCAGCAAGGCGTCCCATCTCCGACAGATCCTGGACAAGTCTGACAGAGTATACCATGATCATCTACGGAGACTGTACGAATACGATGGCAGCGTGCGCAGCCCGGCGACATCGAGATGGCTGCCAGCCCTGGCTGCCAGATATGCCCAGCACCTTGGAGCCAACCTGGGAAGCAGTTTGCCCTCACCATACAACGACGTCTTGCTGCCAGATCTGGTCTGGTGGGGGTCGCAGACTGGTGATTGATATGATGACCATGGGAATCCGCATCGACACCTCCTCCTCCTCCTCCTTCTTCTTCCACTAAAAAGGGCCCGACCGTACCGATCTCTGTCAGTCATGACAATATGGGATTAGTAGATTGATAATCAGCTGTGCTGTTGGGTTCAGAGAGAAAGAAAGAAGAGTAAACCCTAGGACCCAAGGCAAGGCTGAAAAGAGACGGGAAGAGTAGGTCTGATCCAGCAAGCAGCCGGCGCACGGAGTGGTAAGAGAAGAGAAGGGAACAGTAGCCGGTCTGGTATCGGAACCAGATACGGACGATGCAGGGCTATCCTGTCCATGCTCGTCCAAACATTGAACGGAGAAGGGAGAGGACAGGGCAAGAAGGAAAAGCAGCGGTGCAGAAAGGCTAGGAACTCGAACCTATGATGGTATAACACATGGCTACGACTGTGTGTGTGAGTGAGTAAGTGAGTGATTGTGGTGTGCATGTGTGTGTGTGTGTGTGTGTGCATGTGTACGCGTGCGGCACCACAAAAGAAAAGGGACTCGGAGAGAGGAGGGTAGGGCTTCTCCAGAGTTGGTGGAAAAAAAGGATGGAGGCCACCGACAGTCAATGCCAGCAAAACCGTTTTCCGTTTCCGGATTGTGTAATCTGCAATCTGCACGGAGTAATGGAGTGAGGAGTACTGCAGTGGAGGAGTTGAATGATGAGAATTAAATCGGCGGTTTCTCACTCTACATCTACAAACGCGTCACCATACAATAAAAGGAACAACGCTCCCTCTCTCGACCGCGAAAATTCGGGACACGATGCCTCACGATAAGCATCGGTCTCCCCAGGAGAGAAGGAGGGTTCGGATGAAGTGCGAAGGCCATATGGCCCCGATCAAGGTAGGTTGCCCTCGAGGGAGGTGTTCCCAGCTGGGTCCGTTTCCGGCTTCGCATCCCGCCGCTACATCACATCGGGGGATCAGGAAAGTCTCCTCCTCGCAGCGGACGCCCTCGAGAGCTTGCTGCTCGCGACTTACGAGCTGTCATGAGAGACATGGAGAGGAATCCTTCCATCCAGGACAGAGAGAGAGATGCTCGAGGAGACCTGTATCGACGTTACCGCGGAGAGGTTGGGGCGACGTACCTACGCAAAGCGGGTGTCCGGCATGGCTCTGCACCTCATCGACCCCTCTCGACGACGTACAAGGGCTGCATGTTCGTCCTCGAAGAAAGAGGCCGATGCCAGTGGCCGGGCCAGCAATGAGACAGACAACAATCCCGGGCTGCAAACAACCGAAGGTGGGGGGGGGGGGGGGGGGGGGGGGGGGGGGGGGGGGGGGGGGGGGACTGCAGTTGGCAGGTACAGAGATACAGAGATTTGCTAGAGAGTCAAAGACTGGAGATGGGGTCGTCTGGATGAGACATTGTTTCAATTGGTGGTGGGGAGGGAGGGGGTAGCGTGGAGTCTAGAGGAGAAGATTTGGAGGAGCTACAGCCACGAGTACGGGCAGAGTCTACATGACACATGTACCTGTAGGAGGGGATTGCATCGTCGTATCATTGTTATCTTGATTATCAGTTCGGGAGAGGAACAGTGATGTTATTGATTACTTTCCATGCTTAATCCAACCATATCCAAAGCTGTCAGCCCATCCCCGTGTACAGATGCTGCTCACCGTCCCGGCACGGGTACATGGTGGGAAAAACAAGGAGAAGCTTGCAGGTGGCCCTGTGGATGTAGGGAGAGATTTCCGGAAAGGATAATGTCAGTGTACAGATCTGCACGCGTGATGGAGAGAGAGAGAGGGAGGGAGAGAGAGAGGACGGAGAGAGGCAAGAAGAAGTGAAGAGATGAGAGAGAAAGAAGGATATCGGTCGGATGTTGCCATAATGTAACCGTCATCGTTTGGAAACCCCTGCAATGTCAGAGGCTGCTTGCCAATGCAGCAGTGCCTGCTCGTGCTTGGCTGTCGATGATCCCTGCTAGTCAGAGTCCAGCCCGTTGGGGCCGACGTCCTGGTGTATCTGGTGCATGCCTGGTGATACATGCGCAGTCCCGCGGTGCTGAGAAGAAAACCGGAATGGAAGAGGAGGATACGAGGGTCGAGAAGTCTATTATTGCCATTATTGCTGCGGATAGTGTACAGATTACAGGTTACGGAGTACAGAGTACAGAGTACGGAGCATCTATGTACGTATCATGTACTGCCCCGTACGCCGTACTGATACCGCTGGTACTGGTGGTGATTACCAGTATGATGCTCGTATCACGTACGGATTATCCTGTACGAGCACCACCGTAGATGGATACTGTTGCTCGTGAGGTCTTACCCGTACTGGGCTGCACCGTAGGTAAGATGTACTCGTGATACAGGTACGGATACCCGTAACGAGGCCACGCGAGAGTCAACACATGGGGCCGGGTGATTTGATCCTATTTACATGCATCTTGTATTACTTCGTCAATACGGAGTACGGATACGGATACCGTAATGTCACGGTCCACGGATAATGATGCTTGGTTCCTTGCTTTGCTCGTCTATCCCTTCCCCCCCCCCCTTCTCTTTTCTTTTTTCCCAGAGGCTAAGCTGTTCGCATCGATACATATTACTCTGGCAATCGCGATGCGGTGCATGGACTGAAGCGGATGATACTGCACATCAATGTACATGTTCCCTGTCTTTTTCTTTTCTTCTCATCCCGTCTCTTCCGCCCCGCCCCCCTCTCTCTCTCCTCCTCCTCCTCCTCCCTCCTCGATTCCCTTCCCTGTACGGCGTGGAGTGTCTAGACTCTGGAGCCTACTTACTTGCGTGTACGGAGTCGGAGTACAGATGCAGATTGCATGCTCGTACATGTCCCAGTATCATACAAGCTCGACAGCATCATCGCATTGTCTGACCTGAGCTCGGCCTTCCTATCTCTGCTACTACCTTACGAGCACTTATCAGCACATGTGTCTTTGATTAGCACACCCCCTCGTCATCTTTCCCAACCAACAATCGACAGCCTGCCACCTCTATCTCTCTGTCCCTGTCTCTCTCTTGTCGCACCCGCATCATTGGAGATTACCACCAGACGGCATCTGGCATCTGCTCACGATTTTGGATTGAGAATACGTATACGACTGGAGCACACGCATACGGGTAGAGAGTACATGGGGGCTTATCGTCACCGCCGCCACCTCATCACTCGCGACGTCCTTGCATCAGCTGCCATCATCAGTAGAGAGCTAGAAGAGAACCCGGTCCTTTCTTTTCTCTGTTCTTCTCTTTCCGTCCTGTTTCTTTGTTCTCCTCTGTCTTCCTTCTTTTTTTTTTGTCCACTCACTCCCCCCCCGGGACACCCGAAATAACAAACAACTCCACGCTTCAGGTTCATACCTTTCCTCCTCCATTCCTGTCTAGGCGATACGAGTGCCTAGGGAACTGACTGGGGGGGCCCTTGACTGACCGGTTCGTTCCACATTGGTCTAGTCACAATACGAGATAACACAAGCTGCATCCCTTAGCTGGAGAGTCCCAGGAAAGGAAAACAGACCAAAAAAAGAAATATACAGTCAAGATACAGCTGGCTCTTTCCAAAAAAAAAAAAAAGAAGAAAAAAAAGAAAAGGAGCAGAGCAGAGGCAGAAGACAGATTACTAGATGGACCATGCCACCGTCGGCGGACCCTGTCTCCAAAAACATTCCTCCGTCACCACCAAACGCCATCTTGACTCCTGACAGTCTAATAGTCGACGACGACGACGACGAAAACAGCAGCAACAACAAGAACAGCAGCAACAACAACGACACGAACACCGTTACGAGTGAACACAGTACTATTATTATTCGTAGCATCAACAAGATTGCTCGTAAGAGTACTAATACTACCGCCAATATCGACAATACGACTGCTCAGAACGGCCACGCTCCTTTCCAGCCGCACATCATGTCGACTCAGCCACATCTTGTCGCGGGAGTAACACCAGCGACGCCCGCGTCACCGGAATTCTCTGCACTCCAGCAGCAGCAGCAGCAACGCAAACCGACTTCCTACTCTTTCTTCTCTGCTGCCAGGAATCACTCCTCCTCCACCGCTCATTTTTCTGCTGCTCCCGGCCGTCATCACCAGGACACTTCCGTATTCATCAATCAGCAGCCTCATCTCATCTCGCCGCCTCTATCCGACAAGCCACACCAACCTGGACCCCATAATACCCCGTCGGCCAAATCCGCCGCGACAACCACGACGACGAATACGAGGTCGGCAGCCCCTGGTCGTGATGCCCGAGCCTCCACAGCTCTGTCATCTCCCACCACCTCCCCCCCCCCTCTGAACAGCCAAATCTTCCCTCTCCTCCGCACGACTAGCAGCATCCTCCCCGAATCCGAAATCGTCCACCCGAGACCAATCTCCCTACCTCCAACCCGCACATCCTCCTGCAGCAACACTCCCCTGCCTCCCATCGCCTCGCCTCCGCTGCATCGGCAAGTCAACGCCCACAGCAGCGCCAACGCCAACGGCAGCAGCAGCAACAACAGCAACGTTGCCAACCTCGAGGCCGCAGCCGAGAGGCTGTCCACAAGCACCAGCTCCATCGGCGATGCCATCCGTCAACTAGACAGCGAGCTCAAACGCACACAGACCCAGACAACCGCCACCTACAGCCCAAGTCACAGCCACACACAGAGCCGGCCCCCCTCGGTCCAGCTGAAACGGCACCTGTCCAACGCGTCGTCCATCGTCGCCACGAACAGCGCCGCGAGAACAGGCGGATACTCGCCCGGAGGCTTCATCATGTCCCCCACGCACTCCCTCACCGGCCGCCTCCGCTCCGGATCCAAGAACTCGTCTTCTGGCCGACCCGACGTGGATGCCGGCTACGTCAGCATCAGCAGCAGCAGCAACAACAACAACAACAACAGCAACAACAACAACAACAACAACAGCGACAGCAGCAACATCAGCAACATCGGCGTCGACAGGCAGGACATTCCCGCTGGACTGGCCCGCCACGGCCCCGGGAAGGACTCCGTCAGGAGTGTCCTGTCCACCTCGAAGCCCCTGTCGCTCGCCGACATATCTGAGTCGGAGCCTACCTCGCTCGGCCGGGACGCTCTCGATGCCGCCGATGCCGCCGAGTCCATCCACGATGACGCAATCCCCACCGGCAACCCCTGGGACACGGACAACGACGACGACATCAACAGCTCGCTCGCCCACATCCTCAACCGTGGCGTCACCCCGATGAGCCTGTCGGCCGAAGAAGCACCCTCCGGGGATGCAGCGGCGGCGCCTCATGAGGAGGAGCAGGATGACCCGAGACCCCCCAGCTCCCACTATACTCAGGACGACACGAGACCTCCCAGCTCGCATTACACCCAGGAGGAGCAGCCGAGGCCGCTCAGCGCCCAGTCTGCCGCCACCTTCCAGCAGGCACGCGATGCCTTCGTGGACTTTGACGGCGTGCACTGGGAGCCCGAGTCGGACGACTCCCTGGCACGAGCCCTGGGCTTGGTCCCCGCTCAGGCCTCGGCGCAGGCCTCGGCGCAGGCCTCGGCGCAGCCCCCCGCACAGGCCCCGGCCGTGCCCGCGGTCGGGGGCGAATCCGACGCGCCCGCGGCGCACTTCAACCCCACGGGCATGGCCGTGCCGCCCCAGACGTACGTGGACCAGGACACGGGCCGCCAGATGCGGTACTACCCGGTCCGCGTGCCAGCCATGCTCAACCTGCCGCCCAAGCTGTCCAAGCAGAAGACGCACGAGCACAACGCCCGGCGGTCCAAGGTCCTGAGCGTCATGGCGACAGACCACGCACCGGGAGCGCAGCAGCAGCAGCAGCAGCAGCAGCAGCAGCAGCAGCAGCAGAAGCAAAAGATGAGGCGCCACTCGGAGATGCCCGACGTCGGTGCCGAAGCATCGAGGGATTCCTGGCTGCCGGACCCGCTTGCCGGTCAGAGGAACTCGTTTGGAGCCCTGTCTCACGTCCGATGGGCCTCCATCTCGGAGCCTCCCTCGACATCGTCTGATCGGCAGCAGGAACAGGGCCAGACCCACCCGGCACCGCAGGATGAGTCAGGCAAGCCAGCTGACGCCGTCGAGGGACAGCAGCGGCAGGAGCACCGCGACGAGGGAGCAGGAGGTCAAGACCCGTCGTCCCCGCTGCGTCGGCCACAGAAACTGTCCCAACCGGACCGTGCTGCCGTGCGCATGACGCGGCTGAACAACCTCCCTCCTCAGCTGCGGGCCAGCGCCTTCTTCGACCTGCCCCCCGCCCCGCCGATGGCCGAGGTGGTCAAGCCGGCGCAGGACGGGTCCGCCATGGACACGCTCGAAAGCTTCCTGGACGCCTCGACCAACGCGCCGGCCGACGCTTTCGCCAGCAACGGCATCCCCAACAACGACGGCATGCATGGCAACAAGAAGAAGGGACACCACCGCGTCCCGACCTCGCCGTCCAACCTCGCCGACGCCCCCGCACCCAGCCCGCCCAAGGAAGCCAAGAAGAAGTCGTCGTTCGCATGGTTCAGGCGAAACAAGAAGGCCACCCAGGAGGAAGAAGAAGAAGCCGCTGCCGCCGCCGCGGCAGCAGCAGCCGATGTCCGGTCCGACTCGGAGACTTCGGAGACGCAGGCCCTCAACAGCAGGAACGGCGGCGGCGGCGACGACGACGACGACGACGACGCGGATGAGGAGCCGGGTTTCAACGGCCAGCCGACGACGCTCCTCGCCGAGCTCCAGCAGCGCAAGCACCAGCAGGCGCAGCGCACGCAGCGCCCCTACGGCGAGTCGTCGCACATGACGCTCCTCGAGATGGACGCCGTGGCCGAGCGGCAGCGTCAGGAGCGCCAGAGCAAGCGTGTCAACCTGGTGTGGGAGGATCCCGACGCCCACCGCGACCAGAACGGCTCCGACGACGAGGACGTGCCGCTGGCCCTGATCGCCGCCAAGCGCCTCGGCGCCAGGTCCATGGCCGACCTCGGCCAGCCCGCGGGGCTCATAGAGCAGCGCGAGATGGAGGACAACGAACCGCTCAGCCACCGCCGCGCCCGTCTGCAGGGGCTCGACCCCCGCGCCAGCATGGCCTTCCCCGCCGCGGCCAGGAACCGTGCCAGCACGGCCACGCTGTCCGGTCTCGTCCCGGCCAGCTCGCACTCGCGCAACGGTAGCGCCATCAACCTGGCCACGCTGTCCGGCCCCATCCCGGCCTACTCACACTCGCGCAGTGGCAGCGCCAGCAACCTGAATGATGACCAGCATGCAGCAGCCGGACCCGAAGAGCCAGAGGTGGAAGGGGAGACTCTGGGGGAGAGGAAGCGCCGTCTGGACGCCAAGTCCCTGCCACCCGCACGACCCGTCAGCAGCGCCTTCTCGGCAGAGCTCCTCAGCCAATTCGGCGACCTGCTGGACGAGGGCAGACCTACCGGTGCCGACGAGGCTGGCGCCGCGGCCGTCAACGAAGAAGACGAGACGCTAGGCCAGAGGAGGGCACGTCTCCAGGCCGAGAAGCAGGCACGCGAACGGGAAATGGGCTACAGGGGGGACCAGCCCCAGCCCCAGACCGAGACCCAGGGCCAGCAGGGCCAGCAGGGCCAGCAGGGCCACGCCAAGTCCCAGAGCATGAGCAAGCGTCTCAGCATGGCAGACATGCTATCTGCCTACCCACGACGGACGAACTACCAGCAGCAGATACCCTCGTCCGGCGCGGACCGATCCGGCGGTTTCAAAGGCGGTCTGTACAATGACGGACAGGGCGGGGCGGCGAGGCTGTCTACCACTTCCCTGCAGCAGCCTGCCACCCAGAACCAACACCAGCGCCAGCCGTCGCTGCAGCTTCCGCAGCAGCCGCCGCCGCAGCAGCTCAAAATGGCCAGGCACAGATCTGCCGTGGGCCTGGGTGCGTACTACGCCGGTGGCGGGTTCGGGGGCCAGCAGATGGGCATGCAGCAGCCGTCTGCGTACGGGTACGGTGCCGGGCTTGGCACGAATATGAATGGGTACCGTGGGAGCATGCAGATGCCGATGCCCATGTCTGGGGATGCGCTGCACCCCAACATCAACCGGGTCGAGCAGTGGCGTCACGGTGTCATGCCGTAGGGGGGGTTGGAGCGAGAAGGACGCCCGGTAGGATAGGGTCGCCGGAGGCAAGGGTACAAGAGGGGACCGTCACATCCGTTTCATTTGTCTTGTTTTGCATAGATGGGGTGTCTTTCTTGAGCATTGCGAGGCGTACAGTGGATTTTTGGGTCATCACCGAGGGACACTCAATACTGGGTTTTCATATTTCTTTCCTTTCCTTCTCTTATAGATGCACCTGAGCTAGATGTCTTGCGTGTGTGGTGAGTGTTTAGGATGCTCGATTAATAATACTGCGATAATAACCATCGAAATTGTCCAACTTGATGTTCGGTCTATGAGAAGTCTATGTGTGCTGCAACGATGACGAGAATAATGGGCACGGAAGATGGAGGACGGGAAGATCAGAGTACGATCACGTATCAGATCTCTCGGGACATTCTCTCCCTCGCCTTGTCGGCCTGATCTAGCGCTTCGACGAGGGGGATGCTCTTGAGACTGACGATACTGGTCTTCTTGAGGAACTTCCATATCAGGTAGGCTCCCAGGACGAGGGGGATGTCGCTGGGCGTGTCAGCGAGCGGGGTGGACGGAGCGAGCGGGCGAGCCGGGTGAAGGGGGGGGAGGAGAGAAGAGACGTACAGATATGACGAGATGAAGGTGCTGGTATCCCAATGGCCGGGAAAGAACACGGAAAACCCGCTGGTCAGCAAGACGGTCAGGCACATGACAAGAGCGGCCTGAGAGGTACGGAGCGTAGCCCGGTTATGCCAAGGCAGCCTGGACAGGGGGATGTCCTGGACGCGCATGGCGGTGCGGAGGCGGATATGGTTCAGGAGGATGGAGGACCAGGAGACCAGGACGCCGGCGGCGGTGAGGTCGACGAAGATCCAGAAGACGTTGATGGCGCGGCTGGAGAGGGTGAGGAAGCTGAGGAACATGGGCGCGGTGAAGAGGGCGATGCAGGCGTAGGGCGTGCCCCAGGAGGTGGTCCTGAGGAAGACGGCGGGGGCCTGGCGCTTGAGGGCGAGGCCGTAGAGGACGCGGGAGCCGGCGAGCAGGCTCTGGTTGGACGAGGACCAGGCCGAGGTGATGACGACGGCGTTGACGATGGACGGGATGGCGCGGACGCCGGCGGCCTGGGCGGCGATGACGAAGGGGCTCTGGGCGGCGTCGCCGGACTGGCCGTCGAGCCGGTCGTCGTCGCTGGCGACGAGCATGCCGACGACGATGATGGAGGAGACGTAGAAGAGCAGGATGCGCAGGAAGACCTGCTTGCAGGCGGCCGGGATGGCCCTCTGCGGGTTGCGCGTCTCGGCGGCGGCGACGGCGATGGACTCGACGCCGGCGAAGGAGAAGACGGCGCCGGTGAGGACCTCCCACACGCCCAGGAACCGGCCGGTCGAGCCGGCGACGAGGTACTCGACGAACGGGCCGGGGTCGCGCCAGTACCGGAAGCCGACGGCGGGGGTGCCGTCGACGCCGCCGGCGGCGATGACGACGCCCATGATGACCAGGCCCACGACGAGCAGGACCTTGAGCCAGGCGAAGACGTACTCGACCTCGCCGAGCACGCGGATGCGCGACATGCCGACGGCGACGGTGAGCAGGATGGACAGCACGATGACGACGACGGGCACGGCCGTGTCCGAGTCCGGGAACCAGAACTGGGCCAGCACGCAGATGGCCGTCATCTCAGACGGTATCGACAGCATGTTGCCGTACACGAGGTTGTACCCCAGCGCCACGCCCAGGGCCGGGTCGACCAGGAACTCGGCGTGCCGGACGAAGGAGCCCGTCACCGGCAGCAGCGCCGCCGCCTCCCCCAGCGCGAACTGCACGGCGCACACCACCAGGCCGATGACGGCGTAGCCTATCAGCGCGCCCGCCGGTCCGGCCGTCTGCACCGCTCCCCCCAGCCCCAGGAAGAGTCCGGTCCCGATGGCGCCGGCGATGCCGAGCATGGACAGGTGCCGCTCCGCCAGGCCGCGGGACAGGTCGCGCGCCTCGTGGGCGGTGAGGAGGTCGCCGTTGCCGTCGCCGTCGCCGTCATCGTCTGCTTCCGCTGACGGGGTCAGGAGGGATGACCTCTCATTGCCTTCTAGGTCCGCGGCTGCTGCTGCTGCTGCTGCTGAGCTGAGGTGAACTGGTTCCCCTGGTGAGGCGTTTGATATATTATCATGACCAGTTGCGGATATGACCATGTTGGAACCCTTGTCCGAGGCTGGTGAAGGGTTTTTGTTTTGTTTTGTTTTGTTCTGTTATTTTTATATATTCATGTTAAATCGAATTATGAATTTTCTCTTATCTGTAAAGAAGAGTAAGGGAAGGGGG
>NW_023336196.1:123324-149985 GCF_012550715.1 Geosmithia morbida
GGGGGAGGGGGAGGGGGGGGAGGAAGATGAAAGAATAAAAAACAAAATGTCCCGGTGGAATTCCACCTTGTTCGAGATAATTGATTGTTATTGCGTGATGACTCGTATGTGATAGGACCGTAACGGGGGCCGTTTTCTGTGTAGTTGGTTGACATGGGACTTGTGATTCCGGTGATGTGGACTGATTTCATACATATTCTCTACCTTGGTGACAATTGTGTTCCTGTCCATCTCTTTTCTCTTCTTCGGGAGGTGGGTTTTTTTTTTAATCGTGAAGCTATATCGGGCATATGTTGTAAAAAGCACTAGACCTGGATGGAGCTAGACTTGATGGTGGGTTTCCGTGGATGAGCTGTACTGTATTAGTAACTTACGTAGTAGTAGAATAAATATTCCCCTTTGACGATCCCTCAAGGGTTCTTTCAAGGGTACAAGAAGTACAGATTACACTCTCCGAGACTCTCGACTGGGTGGTGACGCCATCATGGTCATATACTCAACCGGCCATCAAGTCAACTGGATTCTCTCTCCGTGTCTCTTCTTCCGTCGTTTCCAAAGCCCTGACACATATTCACTGACATGCCGACCCTGTCTTGACGGTATTGACCTTTTGCCCTCTTGCTCCCTCAAAAGGGACGAACTGCCGGGGTTCTGTCATGGGGCGTGGTGGCAGAGTGGTCTAATGCGCAAGACTAGAAATCTTGTTCCTTCGGGAGCGTCTGTTCGAATCAGGCCCACGTCGTCGTAAATTTTGTCTCTTCTCTCTTTTTTTTGCCCTCTCTTCTTCTCTATCTATTCTTCTGTCTACATCTTCGAACCTATTTAAGTACACTCTGTCTGTCCCCTCCCTTGGAGGAGATGGAATCAACGTCACAGCATACAAGAGATCACACCCCGTCCCGTCCTTGGTCACCTGAATGTCAAGTTGTAGAGTAGAGAAGAGAGCATACCAAAATGGAGAGAGAGGATATCACCAGTAGAATCACTCCATTCAGGTTATACCAGACTTGCACAGCTACCCCCGTCACTCCCAGTCTGCAGTCTATCTACACCCTTCTAGGGTATATATATCCCTTCCGGTCTGGCTTCGAGGTAGGAGGCCAAAGTCCTGCTCCACAGCCTTCTTTTCCTTGCTACGAACCCCAGGTCCTCTTCCCGATCAATGCACAGCCAATCCCAATCCCGATCCAATAACCAATATTACACCAAAAAAACTCCAATGCTTAGAAGATACAGAGAAGAAGAGAGACAGACATCACAACGCAGGAGATAGGAAAGCCTTCTACTTTCCTGTTCCCGTGATCCACGATGAACATCATACAGTAATACTCTTTCCGGACCCATCACTCACGCTCATCACTCACCCCCCCCTCACCCTGTCCGTCGGCCACATGGCCCATCCTGAAGAGGCAGAACAGCTAGCCGACGCGATTCTTCAGAGTGGCCGAAGCCGTCCTTCCAAACTGTGGGAGCCACTTCCTCCGAGACCCCGTCGCTGAACCTGCAGCCGACGTTCCGCTATCCGCCTGCTGCTGCCCACCCTCCCGAGGCACCTGCGGCGACCCGGGCGTTGGCATATCCTTACTGGGCGCTGCTGCTTCATCCGTCTCGTCACCGTGCGCTGCCGCCGCCGCTGCCGCCGCCGTCGACTGCTTAGATTCCACCTCGGACACGGACGCGCTGTGGCCCCGTCCGGAACGATGATTTCGCATGATCGGAGGCGGCGTGGAGCCGGACCTCTCGTCATCAAGCGCGCCGCTGCGGCTGGCCAATCCCGGAGCTACGGGGCCCTGCTGCTGCTGCTGCTGCTGCTGCTGCTCGTTCTTGCTCGAGGCAGGTTCCGTTTCGGCCAACTGCGGACCCTTGTCGGATGCGCTGGTCGGCGGCGGCTGTCCTGGCGCCGGTGACGCGCTGCCCAGCGAACGACGGAAGAGCCGGCTGAGCCCGCTGCGCGCACCGCCGTGCCCCGCGATGGGCGGGTAGTGGCCGGGCCTCTGCTGAGGCGTCCCGTTGCCGTTGCCGCCGTCCGGCTGCTGAGGCGGAGGACGCGGGAACTGAGCAGGGACAGGCGTCTTCATACCTGCTCGAGCCTGGCCGTCGTCGCTGTTCCTCCGGGCGTGACGGCTGCGGCGACGCGGAACCTTGATGTTCCCGGGTCTGCTAGCCGGCTTCGGCGTGGCGGCGTCACCGGTCCGGACCGGTTCCGGTCCCTCCTCCTCCTGCCGGGACGACTGATCCTGCTGCCGTGCGGGTGCCGCAGCCTGCGCGGGGCCGCCGAACAGAGCCTGCTGGGCCGAGAACAGGTCGTGCAGCTGGTCGCTGTTGGCGTGGATGCTCGCTCCGCCCGTGGCGTAGGTGCTGCTGGGGCCGTACATGGCGCTCATGGACCAGCCTCCCTTGCACGGATCCGTCGGGAACCCAAAGAGGTCGGGCGACACCCTCTCCTCTGTCGCCGGCTTGGACCCGGCTCGCAGCCAGATGTCGAGCGATGAATCGAACGAGTCTGTGTCGGAATCGCCGTCGTCGGCGCCCCAGCCGCGTCCGCGGCCCCGCCTGTGGGACACGGTCGACTCGTCGGCAGACCTCGGCCGCTTCACTGCCGGTGGCTGCTGCTGGCTGTGGGCGGCCATCCTCTCCTCTGTGATCCCTGCCTGCCTGGCGGTGGGTATGGCCGGTGCCTCGACGGGTGGTGTGAGGGGGTGAGGGAGGGTCCTCTCCTGACCGGGTCCCTCCGTGCCGTCGTTCCTCCCATCGAGCGTGTCGTCCGAATCCTTGTACCGCCTCAGCGTCGACGAGGCAATCGTGTCCGGCGTCGGGGGCATAGCCGGCTCGTTCAGGCTCACACCACCGGCGGCCGCATCCGTCACGACCTTGCGCAGGGCCTCCTTCTTCTTCTTCTCCTCCCGCGTCTGCTGCCGGCGGGCCGGAGATGCGGCCGTCTTGCCGCCACCCGACGAGCTCCTGTGCCTGGCAGGGATCGTGGGGGCCGAGGCCGGCTCCCGCCTGGGAGAGACCGAGGGCGTGGGCCTGCCCACCCTCTGCAGCGGAGAGTTGGCCAGGGTGTTGTTTGCCGAGGGTTGGAACTGCCCGCCCGTACTCGTCCGAGACGGAGGCGGGCACCTCGCAGGCTGCCGGGGGGTGCTGGACCTAGCACCTAGCCGGTCGTGAGATCGGGGGTGGGAGTCCAGCCCGACGGCGGCGTCGTCGTCGAGGGCCAGAGGCTCAATCTTGGATAGGACCGTCTTCTCGTGGGCCGACTGGCCGTAGACGCTGGTGAAGGAGCTCTCGCTCAGCATGCTGAGGGTGGGGCTGGCCAGGCCGTTAGCCATGCTGGCCTCCGACTCCTGGTGACCCTCGGACACGCGCGGCAGGCTGAGGACGCTGCCCCTGACGCCGAGGTAGACGTTGCGTAGATTCTCGGTCCGGTCGCTCCTGTCGGATACGAAGCTAGGCATGCGATTGAGCGACCGGAGATCGTCGTCGTTGTGGGGAAAGTCGCGGGTGCTGGGCTGGGTCTGGAGCAGCGCCGGCGGGGTATGGCTCTTTTCAGACGCAAACCATTGCTGGGCATCGACGCGCAGCACCATGTCGCGCTCCTCGGTGAGCTGATCGACCTTGGCCTCGAGCGTGACGATCATAGCGACGGCCTCCTCGACGGCCCTGTCGCGCTTCTCCAGCTCGGCCATGATCTTGCCGTTAACACTCTCCATCTGAGCCTTGTCCGACTCCAGAGAGTCGATGCGCTCCTCCAGCTTGGACTGCTTCTCGCGGCGGTGGTAGAGTTCGAGTTTGAGATCGAAATTCTGCTTGTGGAGACCGGATATAACCTGGCCGTCGTGCTGTCAGCAACATGCCACAGGCCGAGGGAGAAGGGCTACTACAGATGCGCCGTCTGAGAGGAGGGAGCGGAAGGAGAGAGGGGGGCGACGGAGGACTCACCTGTTCCATATCCTTGAGGGCAAGTCCCTTCTTCTGAGCAGGATCTGTGCTGTTGCTGGTCTGGGGCCGGCTGGGGTCGTGGGCCGGATGCCTGGACGGTGACCGGCTTCCAGTGCTGTTGGCAATGTCGCTGTAGGCGCTCGACTCGTGGGTGGGCCTGGGTGTGGAGGACAGCTTGTAGCCCTCGGCCTGGCGCTCCCTCTGCAGCTTCTCCTGCAAGAAGGAGGAGATGGGCGTCTGCCTCCCGGAGTCGATGCTAGCCTCCCGGGACAGCTGAGGCGAGGGCCTCAGGACTAGACTAGGCGAGCCAGGGGCGTTGGACAGGTGGTGGGGATGGTAGTACCGAGACGCGTGGGGTTGCGACGAGGAGCTGTTATGCGAGGCAGCCGAATTGCCGCTGTGCGACGTCATCCTCGTACTTGTCGAGGATCTAGAGGCGCTCCGATGGTAGCCTGCCCTTTCACGGGCTTGAAGCTGCTGCTGTACATCCATGACGGCAGACCTCGTCTATCGATCTCGCGTAGAGAAGGAGGGTAGTCGGGCGCGTGCCTGTCGATAGGTAGGTGCCGGCCTGAATCAGACAACGTGGGAGAGCGAACCGGGGCCTGAGCACATGGCGACAGGCGTCTGGTCTGATTGTCAAAGCGTGTTGTATCTGGGAGAGCGCGCAACCCAGTCTCTTCTCTTCTTCTTTCCCTCCCGATCCTCTCTCCCGAGTTACAGAGGGGTCGACGGGTTCGTTGATCAAGATTGACACCAAGGGGGCAATGGAATGCAGTGTCTCAAGATTCAAGCCTATGGTGGTCGGGGTGGTATCGGTTCGAGGAAATTCTGATCGTCTGGGCGACTTCTTGGTCATGCAGGCCTAGAATGATGGTACACGTATGCTAAGTGCGAAGGGAGAAGAACGATTGAGTTTGAATGCAAAAACCTCAAGCGAAAAAAGAAAAAAAAGAAAAGAAAACCCCGAGGAAAGAAAGAAGGAAAAGACGTGAAGCAGCCGTCCAAGGAGCGAGGAGGGGGGATGGCACGTGTGGAAAAGAATAGACGCGACAGAAGGTAGTGGTGGTGGTACGGTAGTAGTAGTAGTAGTAGTAGTAGTAGTAGTAGTAGTAGTAGTAGCAGTAGTAGCAGTAGTAGTAGTAGCAGTAGTATTAGTAGTGGTGGTTAATTGAGTAGAATGGAGGGAGAGGTCGAGAAACCACCAAAGCACAGCCAGGTGGATTGGTGAGAGTGATGGGAGGAGGAGAGAAGAAGGGCAGGATAAAGAGGAAGAGGAGGAGGAGGAGGAGGAGGAGGAGGAGGAGGAAAGAAGAGAAGCTCTGGGCTGGGAGTGTGAGAAAGAGAGAGAGTAGATTGAGAGAATAGAGAGAGGGAGAGGGAGGGAGAGAGAGAGCGAGGATGGGGATCACGAGTAACAGGCTGCCTAACTTGTCTTGGAGAAGAAGGAGCAGGGGTTGATAGTAGTTTCTGGATACAGGTAATACGGAGTACGGAGTATTGAGCATGTACGAGCCGACTGAGCATAGCAGTATTATATAATACATGCACTGTACTCCGTACTCGTAGGCCGCTCAGCACTCTGATGCTGTATTCACATACATGTACTGGTCTGTTGGTGGGCCCCATATCTCCTCGTCTGCCTCCCTCTCCATGGCCTGGTCTCCCTTTTTTTTCTTTTCCTCTCACCTTTTACACCACCCCCTCCTTCCTCCTCCGTGTTGGGCATCATCACTCGTACATGCGTACAGGTGAATACGGGTACTGGACCAGCCGGTGGATCGATCAGATTCAACTCATGGCCGTGGCTGAGCCGTTTTGGCCCGTCTGACCGAGGATTGGTCCAACAGCATTCCTGATTCCTAGTTACCGACGCAAGGGATTGGGACAATCATGGACGGGAGCCAGTGAGCGGGACCTGACCCTACATATCGCAGAACAGCCATTGCGGGTAAGACGTACGGCAGAGGCCAACGCTACCACGGACGAGCAGGACAGTTCCACCGAGACACGGTTGCCGACTTCTTGTCAATACCCATCTACATGTACAGATACAGATTACGGAGTAGATTGATACTCATAGACTGCAGCAGAACGTTCATGATGATATACGAGTAATCTGCAGTACAGGAGACTGCAGGTCAGGACCCGGCATGGGACTGACAAGCTCATGTGGGTTCCCTCGTGCCTGTATACTGGCAGCGTGACCCGTGAGCCACCGGGGGGCCACTGACCATCGCGAACTCTACTCGCACCGCTTCAACTTCTGCACACCCGCCAAACCCCAGAGGGCCGGCCGTCTCGAACCGCTGCTAGAACGTCGGATGGTTCAGAATCGTGGAGGCTTACGATGCAGGTACGTACACTCCGTGCTCTGTACCAGAGAGAGAGAGAGAGAGAGACGGACAGGCACAGGTAGAGGAGGAGAGAAGAGACAGGCAGGGAGAGGAGAGAGATGGGGAAGATGCCCTGCCGCTGCCCTGGTACCCCCTGAACTTCCAATTACGGCGACCCCTAGCATATGCCACCGTTACAGATTTCAGTGATAGAGCCTGCCAACATTACAGGGGGGGGTGTGGGGGATGGATGCTACCCCCGGTATATATTATATATATTATACGATATGTACGGGTACGGAGTACAGGTTACAGACACTGTGATCTGTAGGGAGTATTGGATAATGTACAGGCATGATATGGACCGGTCCTTCTTGTCCTTTCTTCTCCTCTTTCTTTCCCTTTCTTTCCCTGCAGGGACCTTACCAGGGGCCTTGCAGGGATGCTCCCCTCTAATTCCCCTCCCTTTTTCTTTCTCCTTCCTCCCATCGGCTGCCGTCCACCAATCATCTTCATATCCGTACCCTTGGGCGGCACCGGGTCATGTTTCCGTCCCCAACTCTCGTCGCCTCTCTCCATCACACGGATTTCACATCAGAATGGCCTATGACGGCTGTGCTTGTGGAGTATCATCATTATCACCATGGTGCATATGCAGATTACACGTACGGAGTGATAATACATGCTTGTACTTGTAAAGTAATCGACCCTACTACCATCGGGGCTGTGCTCGTGTCGGCTCTTTTACCTTTTTACCTGTGCTCGCACTCGTCACATATATATAATGAGTCTCCCTATTCGCACTGAAACATATCCCTATCCGAACTAGGGGGAGGGGGGGAAACAGCGTCCTAGATTTCTAGACTTCTAGGGCCAGTTGACACGTAACTTTACCGCTAGCGCCGACAGCTAGATTTGTTTAACTACTCTCCGTATCTTGCAGGCATGCGCCCCTAGCGCTGAGGGCGTGCTCGAGGCTCTGAAGCCGGCTGCGATGCATTTTCCGTTTTCCGTGGCAATCTGCGATGCTTCTAGCGTTGTAGCATTTCCGCCTCCCCTACCACGAGCGCCTCGTCCTCTTCCTCGTCCTTCCTACTCCTCTCCCCCGTGTATTCTCATCTGTACTTGCCTTTTCCTCTCCTCTGCAGCGTGCGAGCGCGTGTACTCGTACGCTCTGGTCATCGTGACGTACCTAAGACTTGAACGCCCCACAGTCCGCGCCAAACCAACCATCTGCAGTTCTTAGTGCCCGACCGCCCGCCATGTACGAGTAAGAACTGTCTAGACCAACTGCTGTGACCGGAGTAGGAGGCTCGGACCATGGAAGCAAGGGAGGAGAGACGGAAGACGGGAAAGCACCTGCAAGATTGGGCCGAATCTTCACTGTCCTGTCTGTCCCACCAGCCACGGGCCGCGGCCCCACTACCAGGCGCCACCAAACTGTCCAACCCGGTCCGCCTTCTCAGCGTGTCGAATTCTCTCCCCTTTTCTTATTGTCTCTCTTCTTCTTTTCTTTCTTTTTTCTTTTTTTTCTTTTTCCTCCTCCGTCGTTTCCACTTGGGCAGTTCCGAACTGGAAAAATGGTAATATTACCGACAAGGTATTCTTCTTCTTCGCACTCGCACAGGAGATGGAGTCGTCATCACAGCTGCCCCTGCACTCCCCACCTCTCTCACACGTGTTCTACCCGTGCGCGTCATGTGAAGATGTACAGATCAGGCACTTCAACATTGTCCGTAGTGATGCTCGTAGTATGATTATTGCCATCATCGTTATCGTCACTACAAGAACGGACTATACTTTTAGTACCTAGAAGCTGGCACGATTACCAGCGGCTCAGATCAGATACCTATATATATATATATATACATGTATGTACGAGTACATGTAGACCATCAATAGTATCATTACTGCATGTGATCTGTAGTAGCGTCGTAATAGTGTGCGACGTGCCATAATTCATGGAAATGGAATAGAACTACCCCAGCAAACCGTGTCAACTTCATGATAATCATCATACTATCTCCTGACCCATATCCTGTCTCGTAACACCCCATCTATATTGGCATGCATGCATGCACATCACCGATCAGAACACGTCTTCTACATTATCCTCCCCGCCTCCCCCCCCTTTCCCCTGCCCTGGTGCCTGCCTGATGCCTGCCTGGTGGACCATCTGCAGTCAATTTAGAACCGATCAGACCATGGCATGCATCAGACTCCTGCCCATCATATTTTTTATATATGACTTGTCGTCGGTGACCGTACATTTAACAGCGTTCTACTCTATTCATCCTTACTGCTGGGTTATGGAATACTAACCATCTTACCTGTGTCGATAGCCATGAAAGCATCGGATCTACACCTTCTCACCCAGACACTCAACGTCTCCTTGCATGATAAAAGAGACATAATACTGACGCCACCGTACTCGGTTCAGCAGAGACGGAAGCAGAGACGGAAGCACAGCAGGTCCTCACCAGCCACTACCGTACAGAACACCTCTGCAATCGACACATCACAGCCCAGGTCCAAGGATCATCCGCTCTTCCTTTCTTCTTCTTCCAAACTCCCAATCGCTGTTATTCATTGACAGTTTGCAGAGAGTGAGAAGCAGAAGACAAGAAGACTGAAACAGGACATGACAGGAGAGAACAGAAAAGTAATACAGATGCACAATAGTAGCAATCACAGCTCATCCCTGTCCCGAAACATCTGCTCTTGGCTGCCATCCTTCCTCCTCTCACCTTGCCCCTCGGCCCCGTCGTCATCACCCTGCTTCTGCCCCTGCCTCTCCTCATCCTTCTTCGTACCATCCCCCTCCGCCTCATGTGCCTGTTCCGGCTCGTCATCGATGTAGCCTCGAATCTCCCTATCGTCATTGGGGAGATCCACAATCTCTATGCGCCAGCCGGCCTGACCCGCCAACCTCTCCACCTCCACTCTCATCTCGGCAATGACCTGGGGATCGACGTCGAGATCCTCTAGCTGCTCGGGCGTCATGACCTGCGTCTTTCCGCCCTTTGCCTTCTTGGCCGCCTGGGCCACTAGCTCCGCCACCGTCCCCTCGTCGGCCGCCGCGCCTGAACCTGGGCCGCCGCCCTTGGGCACGCTGGCCTTTGGCCTGGAGAGTTCCATGGGCGGTTTGCCGTCCTCGTCCCCGCTCGAGAGCACGTGACGAGCGCCCACCACCACGCCCCCCACCACCTTGGGCTGCGGGGGAGCCGGTAGAGGTTGTTGCTCGGCGTCGTCGGGCTCGGACACACCTGCGACATCATCGCGCCCCCCCTCGTCGTCGTCGGCGGCGGCCGCGGCGGCAGTCTTGTCGCCGTCGGCGGCGGCGCCCGCATCAGCCCCGGGCTTGTACATCTTAACCTTGGCGTCGTCTAGTAGGGGCTGGCCGTCGATGCCGCCGATGGGCTGGCAGCTGATGGGGTTGGCCGTCGTCTCCTTGGGGGGCAGGAAGGCGACGTCGTTGCACAGGTGCGGCGTGTTGACGACCATCAGGTAGGCGCAGATGGTGACCTCCTTGATCCACGAGATCTTGGCGTCGCTCAGCCCGGGGACGCAGTGGTACTGCACCTCTATGGTGCGCTCGCGGCCGGTGAGGTCGCACACCGTGCCCGCCTCCAGCCTCTGCACCAGGTATCGCTGCTCTCCCTTGGTCTGCACTTCTGCGGGGAGGGGTTTCCTGTCGTTGTCGTTGTCGTTGCTGCTGTCCTGCTGCCCGTCCTCGTTGCCGCCGCCTCCGTCGTGGCTCTGCTGCTGCTGCTGCTGTCGGTTGTACGTCGAGGACATGGGGATCGTGGGGACGGACCCGAGCACGAATTCAATCGTCGACGGGTCGCGACGGGGCGGCTGCCCGGGCACGTTGACGGCGGCCGCGTGGAACTGCACAATCTCGCGGTTCTTGCAGAACTTGTACGTCCACCACCCGGAGCCAAAGTAGAGGCAGCGACCCTCCAGGTCCCCGAGCAGCTCCCATCCGCTGGCCGTCGCCCGGCTGAGCTCCTTGGCCTCCTCGGCCTTGGCTAGCTCGTTGAGCGTCTGGTCGTCCCCCGTCGGTCGCTGCAGGACTGGTATCGTGCAGAGGTATTCGCGCGATGACAGGTTCATGATCTTGTACTCTCTGCGGGCGATCTCGTCGGTTCCGCCCTCGTCTTCCGGGATGCCGCTCCGTGCTGCCGTCGCCTCCGAGAGGTCGGATGATGATGCAGTCGCCCCCGGTGGCGCCTCGCCCTTGATCAGGGCCTGCGCATCGCTCTTCGACACCCATCCATCCGAGAAGATGACGTCGAACTAGCAGTCCGCACACGTCGCGTCAGCTGCGCAGTCGCGGGGAGTGGGGTGGGGGGGGGGGGCATCCGTGATGTAGGAAAGGACAGCCTGCTCACCTGAGGAAATGCTAGAAGATCATCGTGGACGCTGAAGCTCCGGGCTCGGACGTCGCTGAGCTGGAGTAGTCCCGCGAGGAGAGCCAGGCGCATTGTGCCGGAGGAGCGCTAGAATACACACATGAAAAAGATGAGAATTAAAAAAAAGGTCTCAAGGTTGGTTCTCCCTCGTTTTCGTTGTAACAGCAAGATGGCTAAGAAAGGAAGAAAAGATGGATTCGATTATACATGTACGAGGAGAGAGGGGCTCTGTGGAGGATGATATGACAATGTGACAAATGGAGATGATTACGGTGTACCGTGGCAATTACGTATGCGATGCAAGAGCAAGGACCGACGTTTCGCCGGGGGGCCACAGCCACGAGTAGAGTACTACCCTGGAGTGCATAAACAGGTGGGAGTTTAGGTGACGTCCTGCCCTACCTGGTAGTACTATTATTATTATTAAATGTACAGATTGTCCATGTGTGTAAGCTGTAGACAATGGTGGTTGATGGATTGCCATGGCAGCACATAGGGCGCAAATCTATCGTTACTACGGTTATCACGTATACATATAGGTATAGCCATCCGGCCTGATTGTGACGTTGGGGTCAACTCTAAGCTATAGGGTAGACAGAGATAATGTCGTTTTATATTGGTGAGATAGTTAGGATGTCGAACTAAGCAATAAGGCAGTTATAGTCGTAGTGTTACGGCCCGTTATGCGACCTTTTGTACACCCTATATTTTCCTTTTTCCTTACTTATTAAATACACTTACTTATATACGAGCATTACGATTCGGTAAGATATTACGGCCCGTTATGCGACCTTCACGTGCACCCCACATTTTTCGTTTCCCTACTCATTAACACCCTCACTTACACGCGATTATACCGATTTAGTAAGAATTACCACGAATTACCTTAAGGGCGATTACTACGATTCCTATTAAATCGCACTAATCGCTATAACCGATTAACACCATTACTCTATAATCGCCTAGTATATAGTTAACCTTATTTCTATAGCCTAGCCACTATTTACCTAGCTATTAATAATATAGTTAACGCTTCTTTTAGAACCCTAGTTCCTTCTATAATTAGCACCTACGACTATAACTGCCTTATTGCTTAGTACGACATCCTAACTGTCTCGTTACATAAAACGACAACTCATCTCTGCCTACCCTGTAGCCCAGAGTTGAACCCAACCGTCACAGATTCGAACGGATAAGGTTTTTACACCTAGTAAAACTCAAACTTACCGCCTTAGACCACTCGGCAAATTCTCTCTTTTTTTTATATAGTTCTTTTAAGAATCGAGCTTAAATGTCATTCTTATCAAAATTTCAGGCAGCTGCCTTCTTCGGGCGTCGAGGGCATCCTCTCTGTTTTTACGATCACTTTGAGCGGTGACGTATAGTGATGCAACGTCTCAACAGACGTCTTGAAGACAACAGCGCGGAACCGGGCCGAAATGTGTGTGTGGGGTATCAGTGGAGGAGAGAGTGTGGTGTGTGTGCGTGTGTGGAGGGAGGGGGGAGGGTAATCTGAAGGTAGAGAGCATGGATGAAAGTGATGCGAAGCCTATGCCCTATGCCAAGCGAGCGAGGTGGTTCGACCCACCGGAGCGATCTGGTAAACGCACACAGTCCAAGAGAAATAGCTAGATCTTTCAAAAAAGCTGGCTGCTTCGGATGAACAACAGCTTCGCACTAGCTAGATCAGGTTAAAATGTGAATAGGGATTGAGCTAGAAAGCGGACAGGGCTGCTGGCTGTACTGACTGCTCTCGGCAACCGAACGGACGGAAGCTTAGCTTACTGCGTTGGGCCACATGAGCTGGTACGTGGAGCCAGTCAGATCAGATCTGATTGGTTTGATAATCTTACCTGCTGCAGTAGGCGCACTCGTTTTTCGGCGTAGATAGGGCCAGAAAGGTTGGATGGTATAATACTTCGTAGGTCCCATCAGATAAAAAGAGGGGAAAGGGCTGGGGATAAAAAAGAAAACAAAAGAAAAGGGAGACGGCAATAAGAGAGTCCATTGACGTGAGTCAAGAAGGGGGGGAAGAGGGGGGAAGAGGGGATGGGGTTTGAAACAGGAGGGTTTCCCCCCCGGAGCGTACAGACATATTGCCTGGAAGCGCATGCGTGGCATGGTTCGCATGCTATTTCTGCCTCGTTGAACGTATGTTGTCAAGCCTGAGAGCCAGTAGCTGGTGCTGGTCGGTGTGTACTAGCATGTATCCGCATGTATCCGCTCGTATCCGCCCGCATGTACTCTAATCGATCGGTACAACGGAACGTTGAGAAGAGTCCTAGACTATAGTACCGACGAGTCCTCCCAGCAGATCTTCCAGCTTCTGGCTGCCGCTGCTGCCTTGGCCCCCTTCATGACCCATGCCGACGGCTTCGTTCGCCTGGCCACAACGGCTCCACGGTCCTGCTCACTTGAGTAATATCAGAACCATGGCCGTTTGCATTATGGGGGTATCACATCACTATTACCGCTACTGCTATCACTACTAGCACTGTCACTGCCACTACTACCACTTATATAGGTGCTCTTCCATACCGCTCGAGAAGACATCATCGAGGCGTGGACAAGCACACGTGGGTAATCCCGGTACTTTGGTAGGATGGGCTCGGAGGCTATGCCACTGATATGCCACGTCACTACTCTACAGGTCAATCTGATGGAGAGAGTGGAACGAAACGAAGGGGTACGCAGCAATGATGCGGGATGTTCTTTACACGACAGACTCGGCAGGCCAGCGTTACCGTCTTACTTGAGTAAGAAGAATTGAGCGGTGAGTTTACCGGATTGTGAAGCTCTTCGACTGGCAAAACCCAGGGGGGGGCGGCGGGCGGGCGAGAACAGGAGAGGAGAGCGGTTTGGTAATGTTACATGTAGAGCCTGATACATTTAGGCAGATACGATGTGCCATACGATAAGTAGAAGTGTGAGTGTCGTACTGATCTGTATTACACAGTTGACTTAGGGAATCCAATCCCTATACGCCCCGCCCTAGAGAGATCTGTATCAGATCCCCGATAGTCCTACGGAGAGCTGTCCTAATCTTATGATCTGCCCCGACTTGCTGTGGTCTGGAGTAGTAGTAGTAGTAGTTTAGCATACGGCCGAATGCCTCTCTTACATATTATACTCCAGATCCTCCACACTCCACACTGCTTTCTTTCTCATCCTCTCATCACTGAGACATGCCGGTACTTTAAGAGAGAGCCGTCCCCTTTATACATTTTCTCTCGAGCCATCGGTAGCTAGCACATGACTCTCTGGTATCCCGTCCCCTAGCTTTAGCTTGACACTCGTTAGGCGCCGTTTTTTTTTCTTTTTTCCTTAGCCTCACTCTTATACATATCCTCCCCTCCCTTGTTCATCAGTTATATCCCACACACTCTCCCCTACATTGTCTATCGGTTCTATCCCACAACTGCATCATTCTGCCAGTGGAAATTTCGGACCTCTTTTTGGTATATAGACGTCCTTCACTGCAGGTATTCTTTACCAACATTGCCGTCACCCCCAAAAATACCACCGTCATCATTGTTGCTCAACCCCCGCCGGTCGCCTAAGAGGATATGGATGGCAACCCGGAGCTGATAGAGCGCCTTCTCCGGCAACAGGCTGCCGGCAACGCTCCCCTCAGCCGTCATCACATGGCTCGTTCCCCGTCGTTTCAGGCAGCTCCAGCAGCTCATGCCATTCCGAGGTCACTCCTACAGGTACCTTCGGCGAACACGGTAAGCCGCCTCCCCGACCACTTCCTCCTCAGCAAGACACACGTACGCCCTATCCTTTCTGACCCAACACTGACGGTGTGCGATCAGATACCTCGAGACCAGCCCCAGGCCGTAGATCCATTCCCGATGCCACCGACCGCTGGAACATCGGGAACCTGGCTTACCGGGCCACATGGGTTCGGTATCTACGAAACCATATCCAGTGCCCGTACCCCGACCGGTCTCCCAAGCTTGGCCGATCAACATGATCCCATGTCTGGCTTCAGCTGCGGCCCAGGAACACCTACGCAACCGGGCCAGAATCCAGAAGAGTACCCGCGTCAGACATACCTGAGTCAGACCAGGAGCCAAGTCCCGTGGCAACCGTACTGTCACGACCATGGACGGCCTCAGCAGCACGCAAGTTCGCGGTCTAGCTCATCGGTCGTCGACGAGCCCGCCTTCATGTCGCCCCAGAGCAGTGCCATGGGGAACTTGGCTCCCCACGCCCAGTCGATCGGCACCCCCCCGACACTCTACAGTATCGTCACCGGCAACACCCCCGCTCATCCCCCGTGGCCCTCTAGCCAGGCCATGGACAGGACGCTCTCGTCGAGTTCCATCGCTCGCTCAGCCTCCGGACAGCACGGGCATCCGATTCAGCAACAGTGCTTGTATGGCGCCGGTACTAACCCATTCTTGCAAGACCAAGTCCGACCGGGCTGGGAACCTGGCGACGAGGGCCCCGGCATCATGGCACCCGCCCTCTCCGCCCTCGGGTCACCTAGACCTCCTGAGATGAGCAGGATGGCCTCCGAAGTCAGCAGGTCCAGCGGACTCTCCCTAGGCCTCGGCCTCCTGTTCGACCTAGAGGGTGACCTCGGCGTGTCGGGTGGTCAGGTGCCGCCCAACTCGGCCATGACAGACATCTTCGGGGAGGAAGAAGTCGAGCCCCCCCACCAAGGAAGCGGCATCGCCGCCGCCGCCCCGCCCCAGCCCGATGTGCAGACCCGGAGGGGGGGCAGGGGTCTGCGTGGTCCGAAGAGAAGGCTCTGCACCATCTGCTCCCCCGCCGCCTTTTTCAGTGGCACCCACGAGCTCCAAAGGCACGTGCGTTCGAGACACGAGTCTCAACGTACCGTCTACATCTGCTGCGAGCCCACCAGCTCCAGCTGCCTCACTCCCCTCGTGCCCCTGAATAGATGCCGCAGCTGCAGGAGCGGCAAGAAATACAATGCAAACTACAACGCCGCCGCGCATCTGAGACGCATCCACTTCAATCCCAGGATTCCCAACCGGTTCCCCCAGAAGAATCAAGGGCGCGGTGGCAAGGCCGGTGGTGACCAGCCTCCTATGACCGAGCTCCGCCTCTGGATCAAAGATGTTAAAGACACCATTCCGAGTGCCGGCAAAACGGCCACGCCGCTGGAAGGGGACGAAGGCAACATCAGCCCCGACGACGACGCCTCGGATAACGGCGACGACGCCTCGGATAACGGCGACGACGCCTCGGTTGCCGGCCATGCCCATGAAACCGCTCAGGGCAGCCGCCCCTGCCCTGCACCGATGGACCGCCATGCCTCGCACTCCCCCTTCCGGGGCTCTGCCCCTGCCGCCGACGGTGGAGCCCTGTTCGATATGTGGCTTCAGCAGCCGCACGGGACGGCACCGGCCTATCAACATACCCCGATCGTCGACATCGGCGGACCGGAGCCTTCTGCGCCTGTCTTCGACGACGGCCCTAGGTACGCTGGCAACTCGGCACCCGTGGTCATGTCGCCCGTGCCCCACGATGACGGCTCATTATTTATCCCCAAAGAGTTGTATTGGCCCGAGATTTTTGATCAGCACCAGGCCCTGGACATGGACTTCCCTGACCATTATCTGGACCCGACAGACACTGACTGCGATCCGTCAATGTTCGACGGGCACTCTTCTTTTTTGATATGAGTGGTTGCATGTCTGAGTGCCTTTTCTACTCTAGTCCTGGGTTGTACTTGCTTTTATATTCTTCTTTCTGCAACGACATTGTCTGAAATGGTGTTTGCGGGTTGTTTGCCTTTTTGTTTCCTTGCTTTTCTTTTTGTTTTCCTCTTCTTTTCTTTTCTTTTTCTTTTTCTTTTCTTTTCTTTTTCTTTTCTTGTTTCTTTTCCTCTTCTTTTCTTTTCCTTACATTCTTTCCTTCTTTCTTTCCTTCTTTCTTTCCTTCTTTCTTTCCTTCTTTCTTTCCTTCTTTCTTTCCTTCCTTTCCTTCTTTCTTTCTTTCCCTTTTTTCTTTCCTTCCTTCTTTCTTTCTTTTTTTTTCCCCCATTTTTTTAAGGGGGGGGGGGGGGGGGGAGGGGGCTACGTTATTGGAAGATACGACGATACGACGAGTACTTCTTTTTTCCTGCCAACATTTCCTTTTCTGCTCTATCTTTCTCACGAAGATGAGGGCTTGACCGTCAGCGTGATCCATCATGATGGATATATATCAAAGGAATGGGACGGCACCCCAAAAAGAGAAGTGATGTGGGGGGAGGGGAGGGGAGGGAGGAGAGTTCTTGGCTACTGGCTCTACCGAAAACCTCCCCATCTCCCCATCTGCTTCTTCTGGCATTGGCATCTTTCATGTCCCGTGGACCTGGTATAGATCGCGGATGATATGTGTGTGTTTTGACCACATAAACGTTTACTGGCCTGCCATCACCTTAGTTGGTGGGGTCATGTGTTACGATTACGACTGTTACATTTATGATTCTTACGATTTTGCATGGCGATGCATTGTGGCGTTCTCTCTTCCTTTCTTCTTCCTTTCCTTCTCATGTTGGGTTTATTTTTATACCGTGACGACCGGCATCAGGGCGATCTGCATTGTTTATCATTTGGGAATATCCTTTCTTGTACTATAGAAGTCATTGCATGGTTGACACCAGGGGATATACTACGGGTATATCTATTTTCATATAGGTTCTGGCTTCGGATGTCACAGGCTGATTACTCTATTCGTCTGACACAGCATTGTTCTATATTTAATTATGAAGATGGCATGTATTTTGATATTCGTTGTTATTCGTAGAGACACAAACGGACAGGCATTGAAACAAAAAGGGTGAAAGACGACAGTTATACATTCTGGTTCGCATAAAGCACAGAGACGGCAACACCAAGCCAAGAAGTAGCAGTGAAAGACGGTAGAGCTCCACCACAGCACATTAGACCGTCACACCATCAGGCCCGACAGGCAAGGAGCTCCCGGCGATGTTACACTGTCGGAACAACCTGACCTCGTCCGGAGCGAAAGCGCCGACGACCGAGTGCAGAACACCCCTGTTGTGGAAGATGACGAGGTCGCCCTCCTCCCAGTCGTGAGGGTAGACCTTGGCAGGGGCGATACCCGGTCTCTGGAGGCGGTAGACGATATCCCTGACCTGCTCGAGGTCGTCCACGACGGAGCCGTCGGCGAGGTGCAGGCGACGCACGGCCGAAGGGTGGATCTGGAGGGACAGCTCGCCGGTGACGGGGTTCCTCCAGCACATGGGCAGGATCTGGATCTTGTCCGTCTCGACGGCGGGCAGCTCGTCGTCGGCGAGCTCCAGGCCGCGGCTGACCATGCCGAGGCCGGTGGGGCGGGACTTGGCCGTGGACATCCAGATGTAGGGGTGGGCGGCGTACTCGACGCGGGTGGTGCGGGCGAGGAGCCTGTCCTCCTCGCCGAGGGAGGCGTACATGTCCCTGCCGTCGACGAAGGCGGTGGTGCCCAGCGGCACGGAGAGCTCGTCGCCCGTGCCGTCGTCGTAGCGGACCACCTGGGTCCTGCCCTTGGGCACCCTGACGGCCAGCAGGGTGGTGGCGACGGGCGGCGCGAGCCCGTACAGCGCTGCGTCGATGTGCCACCTGTAGAAGCGGGTATAGTCCAGGTCGTCGGCGTCGGGGATGACGGTCTCGTGGAATGTGCGGTGGTGCGGGTGGCGGAGCTGCACGTCCGTCAGGCCCTCGTACGACGGCACGAACCCGTTGCCTATCACCTGCACCTGCGGCTGGTGCGGGATCGTCTTGAGATCCGGGTGCAGGACCGACCGCTTGGCGTCGACCGTCTTGCCGTGCCCGTAAGACCCGGCGGCTGACGGGTCGAACCGCTGCGTCAGGGCGTACTGCGCTGCCGGGGACACGTGCGATTGGCCCTTGAGGATGAGGACTTGGTGCTTGAACAGAGCGGAGTGCAGGATGTCAAAGTCGGAGTCTAGGGCAGGGGGTTTTTGTGAATGTCAGTCTTGATTCTTGTGTTCTTTTTTTTTTCCTCTGCATGTATGGAGTGTATGGTTTGTCTTACCCCAGGAGGTTACCGATTTTACGGGTGATCTCCCTTTTCCCTTCTTCTTCTTCTTCTTCTTCCTCTTCGTCTTCTTTCAAGGAGAATCAAAATTCATCATTCGTGGATATATCATCTTACCAGTCAACTTTTCGACGTCGACGTTGGTGACGGTGGCTCCAAAATGTATGTCTGAGCCGGATGGGGGGGCCAGAGGTGTGACTTTGATGTCCGACATGACGTGCGATGGAACTGGGCAGTGATGCTGGTGAGGAGGAATAGAATGGGCCAGTGTTGAAAAGAGGAGAGAGAGAAAGACGCTGTTCGGAGAAGAGAGGAGTGAGTTGCTTACGTCTTATACTTGGGCTAGTGTCATTGATTTCTTATCTATCCATCGTATCGTAGGGACGTACCGATCGGAGGACGCCGGTTCCCAGGATTTTTTTCTTCTTATCGCACGGCACTATCGTGTAATGAGATTACGCTCGATCACTCCGTAAAGATTCCCATTGTTGACCCCCGCATTGATATTCAGTATGTGGGTTGAGAGAGAGAGAGAGAGAGAGAGTGTGTGTGTGTGTGTGTGTTTGAGGTGGCAAGATTGGTGCATCCGCCAAACGCTATGCGGACATACAATTCCAATGAGTCCCGACGGCATCCATATTCGACGTGTTGCATTCATCTCAGTCATGTACAGAATAGAACAGTGTGTGCGTCTACCACAGACGCCAACGCGGTAAGACCAGAAAAGTAAAGAAAAATCAGACCCGGTACCTAACCCTTCTTCACCTTATCGGACCACCCCTTAGCACTCTTGATACCCTCGTGCGCGCGTCGGAACAGCCCCCTCTCCCACTCATCTAGACCGCGCAGGAACTCCTCCTGCTGGCTGCCCAGCCCGATACCCTCGTCGGCCTTGCGAGCGTGGAGTCCGACGTCGGCGGCCCTGACAACAAAGGACCGTCGCAGCACGGCGGCCAGCTCGGCCTCGTCGAACAGGTCCAGCATGCGCACGCCGACGCCGTACATGTGCACGCTCTGGTCGCGGAGCGGGACGGAGCGCGGGTCGGCGCGCAGGGCCGCCATGACCGACTCGGACAGGCAGGACGGCATGTGCAGCGTCAGGGGGGCCTTGGAGTCGTCGCCCGACGAGGCAAGCGCGAGCATCTCGGCCAGCCAGAGGGGGAGGGTAATGTCGGTTCCCGGCTTGAGACCGCTCGAACTATTGTCCAGGTGGCCTAGGTAGGGGACGTCGAGCTCGAAAGTGCACGGTACTTTCTGGAAGGGGAGGCCAAAGGTTAGCTGGTGGAGGGGAAGGGGAGGGAGTAGAAGGAGAGAAGTGCGTGCATGTGTGTGGGTGGGTGGGAGAGTACTTACCTCACCATCAGTCAGGATGGAATCGACATCGTAATATGACATGATTGATCTATCCCGTGCATCTCTTGAAGCCTGTCACGGTTTTGGTCACGTCCCTCTGCTTGACGTGAATGAAGAAGGCGATCACCGCCCCCTCCCCCGCCACAACCTAGGACCCCACGTTATGTAATACGATATACGGACCTACGCTCAACGGGTACAGACAAAAATACATCACATATTCCCTAGAATCATGAAATCGTGAGATCACGAATGCTCCAGTTTCATCTTGGTCGTTGAAATCATTCTTATCTGTATCTTTACGATCAGCTCGTCCCCCAGGTTCGGCTTGGACTTGAGAGTACATGCGTGCGACTGATGCCTGCTGGGAGGAATACCTCGCTCACAGGATAGCAGCTCGCGCTCATTCGCTATCCGATGGCCGACGAACGGACAGACAGGTCACTACTATTGATGAGGTCTGCTTGGTAATGCGGTCAACGTGGGTGAAGGTTTCCTCGGCTAATTAGTCAAGGTATCCAATTATTTCCGGGGCAACAAAAAAACAAAAAAAAAACAAAAAACAGTCAAGTTGAAGCTCCCTTCACCAATGCTGGCAGGATAGAAGGATTAGTAGGCACAGGGAAGAAACAAGGGAAAGCGGTAAGATCTCGATCGATCGAAAGATGTAGAAATGCCCGGATTCACACAACAGAGGGGGAAAGAACAAGAAGGAATCGCGAGGGGTCGTAAATCACTCCGCCCTCGGCTATGCAGGGTAAGCAGGACCGACGGAAGCGGTGGGCCCCGGGCCCATGACGCAGAGCTGTTCTCAGCGACTGGCAGTCTAAAGTAGACCTGTCCAGGGCCGCCAACGTTTCGAGTTGCCGAGCTCTCCAGTGATTGACATCATCAACTCTCTCCCTCCTCCTCTCCTCTTTTCTTTCCCTCTCATCCACCACCAACCCAATCTTTACAGGGACAAATCGGTATGCCATTCTACCCCTTCCCATCCATCTTTCCCTCTCAGAACACTTCGGGTTTCCCGCCAAATACGCACACGCGCAGCACTGCGACTTGTTTGCGATAAGGTAGCTGATGAAATTACCTCGTCATCGATAGCCTCAATCGCGCCAGACAATCGACCACATAACGGCAACCATGGCTTCCGCTCTCCTCCGCACGACTCCCGCCCTGCGCGCAGGTCTCCGCGCCAGCTCTGCCATCAGGCCTGCTGCCATGGCTAGTACCAGCTTCGTCCGCGGGAAGGCTACTCTTCCCGACCTTCCCTGTAAGGCACCCCCCCCCCCCCCCCCCCCCCCCCCCCCCCCCTCCGGACGCGGGACCGATCTCGAGAAGACGACGGAGGAGACGATGGGCGGAGAAGGGGGAGAAGGAGGATGGACCAATGCCAGGAAAGAGCAGGGACGATTGTATGAATACTGACAATATGTTCGCAACAGACGACTACGGCGCTCTCGAGCCCTACATCTCCGGTCAGATCATGGAGATCCACCACTCCAAGCATCACCAGGTCTACGTGAATGGCGTCAACGCTGCTGTCGAGGCCGTCGCCGAGGCCCAGGCCAAGGGTGATGCCGCCGCCGCCGCCGTCCAGGCTTCCGCCCTCAACTTCCACGGCGGTGGCCACATCAACCACTCTCTGTTCTGGGAGAACCTTGCACCCCACGGAAAGGGTGGAGGTGGTGAGCCCGAGGGCAAGCTTCTGGTATGTCTCATCCCCTTTTCTTCTTCTTCTTCTTCTTTTATTTTATTTCATTTTTTATTTTTAGCTTTCGTTCCTACCCACTCTCTATATGTCTCCTCCTCCCCTCTCCCACCCCCACACCACCTCGAATGCGTGGCTGACGAACGTGTTGAAAAAAACAAAAAACTCAACAATAAAAGACGGCCATCAATGAGGACTTTGGCTCCTTCCAGAACCTTCAGAAGCAGACAAACGCTGCCCTCGCCGGCATCCAGGGCTCCGGATGGGCCTGGCTGGTCAAGGACAAGACGTCTGGAACCCTGGGTGTCGTCACCCGCCCCAACCAGGACCCCGTCACCGGCAACCTCGAGCCCCTCTTGGGTATCGACGCCTGGGAGCACGCTTACTACCTCCAGTACCAGAACCGCAAGGCCGAGTACTTCAGCGCCATCTGGGACGTCATCAACTGGGGTACCGTCGCCAGGCGTTTCGAGAAATAGATGGTGGAAGACGACATACGGACGGACAGGCGCACGCACACGCACGCAGGAACACGTGGACCTACGACATACCACCTCCCCCCAACAACACGACACACTGAGCGAGACTCGTGTGCCTTCGGTGCGTGTGCGTATGGGTTTCATGTGCATGGAGAGCATGTCTGGTTATACATATACCCTTGACAGAGCAATACTCTAGTCTCGATAATACTGTACTCTGACTCCTCCTCTTCACATGCAAAAAAAAAAAACGAGACATCTTCTTCTTCTTCTATTCCTCTGTCGCCTCTGCATATGATCCGAGGTTGAACCAAGGAATGAGGCTGTATCTGCTGCAGGAACATATACCGTATTACCCTCTGCCTTCGATGCGGGACGAGCCGGAGCTGTGCAGATGCATGTGCCGACATCGGCATACTTGAATAGACGGGCGACGTATTGAACCTAGACATAGAACCGGAGAACCGATCAGGTCAGGAACAGCCCATTCACCGTTCAGATCATCTCTACCCTGGCTGAGACGTCGAGGAAGGATGACGGCCTACGGGTGCATGTACGAGCACGGCCACAGGTGGTAGCACGGCATTCGATACATGCGCTCATCCGGGGTGGAATGCATTTCTGTGCATCGCATCGTGCCCGTCATGACGGACCGGACGAGGAACCAATACGAGTTACGTATCATGTGGCCCGGCCCCTGGGCCACCTGGAGGAGCCACGCGTACTTGGGGGAGTTGACGAATGATTGACAGACCCTGAGAGCGGATACGACTGCCGGGGTGGATTCCTCGGCGATTGCATCCGCCTGTTACGATGGAGACTCTCGAGACCAGATGATCAGGGAGGAAGACGACGGTGCATTACCATCCATCACGAAGCCTTGGCCGCATGGCTTGGAGGTAGTGTTCAGGAGAGAGAGGACAGAGGCTGGGATAGAGGAGAGGTTTAGAAGATATAAGAGAGGATTTTTTTATTTTATTGTGTTGTTATTATTATTATTGAAAAGATCAGATGTTATCACGTCTGCCGATCCGTAAAATGACACTGACGTTACGCAAGCGCCCAGTAAGCATGCCAAGGGGGCTTGTCTGGGCTACTGGCACTACTGGCACACTTGGATCAGGTACTGCATATAATATAGAGAGTGTTAATACACAGCAACGTCTTTTGGCTCGTGAGAACGACGGAAAGAAGAGAGAATAACCGAAAAAAGATGGCGGTCACTCGTTGAATTCTTGATGAATTCCCCGTACAAGACCGAGGACCAAGGTGAATGATCCAATGGGCCTGGGCGTGTCCTCGCACCGGATGAAGAGATCAGATATCTGACGGACCACGGACATGGGACCACGGGGACATGGTCCATGATAGTGGGCGGGACAAGCGACGCTATAGGCGACGCTTACTCTGCCGAAGACCGAGCTCGACCAGCCGGAGATAACCAGACCCAACACATGATGGTGACGCGGCCACGGGGAAATATTCTGTCTTTTAAGGGTATAGGGGGATTTACCAAGAAGACCGGGGGGAAAAAAGAAGAAGAAAAAGAAAACTCCCTCAAGGTGATGGTTAATTAATATCAGTACGTGCAACTGTCTCTCTCACTCTTCTTCTCCTTCTCCTTCTCCTTCCCTTCTCCTTCCCTTCTCCTTCTTCTCTTTTCTCTCTCTTCTTTATTGAACGAGAAACCCCCCTCACATCTTGTCTTCTGCCTCTCAACCTGGGCTGCTTCCGCATCATCATCCGACATCGCATCAGATCATGCTGTTGGCCCAACTGCTCCCGCTGCTAGGCTTAGCCTCAGCAGGTGCGGCCACGACACCTTCCTCCTCCTCCTCCTCACCCGTCCAACCCATCCAGCCGGACCACGACGCTGCCAAGGCCAACGCCCACCACATCTTCAACGCCGTCCACTCCGCCGGCCGCCAGTGGGGCTCGAGCCTGCGCCACAACGGCTTCGGCCTGTACCCGGCCGTCATGCCAAAGGGCACCGTCACCTACCACGGCACCCACCAGCCCGATGCGCCCACCAACCCCGAGTGGCTCGCCTTCGAGGTCGAGCACGCCCAGGGGTTCGGCGGGACGTACCGTGGCCGCCGCCGTCGAGGAAGGCTGCCACCTGGCGGTGGCCCTCCCGGTCGCGGTGGCGGCCCTCCTCCGGCCGGGAAGCCTCCCGGTCCTGGTGGATATCCGCCCCATGACGGTCCTCCCAAGGCTCACGGGCCGCCTTCCGCCGAGGGACACCACCCCGAGGGACGCGGCCCTGGCGGACCCCCGCATCATGACCGTCCTCCCCACGGGGAGCATCACCCTCCCGGGCCTCCCCCGCCGTTCGAGGGCGCTGACGCCGAGGGGCCTCGGGTCGAGGAGGGACACGGCTCCGACGGACGTGGCCCTCACGGACCGCCGTCGGGATGGTGGCCTCGGGGCCCGCCGCCCGGAGAGCACCACCCCCACGGACCTCCCCCCCCTCCCGAGGAGCCCCACTCCCGTCGCGATTCCCAGAAGCCGCTGAGCCCCCCTCACGGAGACGACGACGACGACGACGGCCGGCACCACCGCGGCCCCGGGAAGGAGGGAGGCGGCTCCGGCCCCGACGACGACTCGGACGAGCCCCTCCACCAGGGTTACCTGCACATGTACCGGGCCAACCGCGACCTGAAGCTCATCTACCTGGACGGCATGTCCGCCGGCAAGACGGACATGGGCACGCTGGACACGCAGGACGCGCTCCTCCTCGGCAGGGCGGGCGGGCCGGTCATGAACGAGCGGCAGCGGGCCGACGACATCTGCGAGCTGATCCACCCGTGGGGCTACGACGGCTTCGCCCGGCTGGAGGTGGGCTTCGAGATCGTCTACTGCGACTTCAGCGACGGCCTGGACCTGGTGTCGGTCACGCGGTCGCACGAGCAGCGCGACCAGCTGGGCCCCGGGTCGATGGGGGCCTTCCAGTGGGTCAGGGCGGTGGCGGAGCGGTACGACGGCGTGGGCGGCCGCATGCGCATCGACTTCTCCTCGACCGTGTCGGGCTACTTCTTCCCCGTCAACACGTCGAGCACGACGCCGGGCCGCCCCGACCTGGGCCGGCTGGGCGCCGCCACGCCCCGGGAGCTGCGCGACATCAGGGACTACTTCGCCGGCGTGGCCAGGGCGCCGCGCCGGTTCCACGTCGACTGGCAGGGCGTCGTGGACCTGATCGTCGCCCGGTTCGCCCACAGCTTCTCCTTCATGGCGTCGGACGCCGTCACCGTCGCCCAGTTCAAGGATGAGCTCGACAGGGCCACGCTCGTCTACGTCGACGCCCCGGCCGCACCCGGACCCGACGACGAGGGCGGCCGCGAGACGGAGCGCGCCATCGTCCGGTGCGTCGAGCACTACACCGTGCCCGAGTCGGTCCGGGCCGACGGGTGGAGCCTCGAGGACGACCTGATCCACACGGCCGTGACGTCCACCATGGAGGACATCTGCCTCGGCCTGTTCGACATGCGGGCCTCGTTCACGAACGCCGCCGCCGCACAGGCCGCCACGGCGGACGAGGACGGCTTCCGGTGGGACGCCGACCTGGAGGGCTTCGAGACGGGCCGCGACCTGCTGCGCTCCCTCATGGGCAGGCTCGACTGGACGGAGTGGGCCAGGAAGGCTAGGTGCCCGGAGGGGGAGGTCGAGTTCGTCGCCATGTGGCCGTTTGGCCAGGAGAATGACCACTTCAACCCCGGCTGCCGGTCCATCGAACATCTGGACGAGGGTGGACACCGCGGGGGGAACAAGGACAGCGGGTACTGGAAGAGGGAGAGGCGGTAACCACCTACTATCCCCCCTCTCTTCTTCTTCTTCGTTTCCTTTCTTTCTTTCCTCTTCGTCTATGCGACTCTTTCTCGGGGAGAAGTCATTTCCTCATATGTTCCTGGGTTTCGGTTCTGCTGATCAACGTATATACGACCCGTGTTATTTCTGATAGTCGTCACGTACGTATCATCATCATCACATATAAACTTGATCGATCTCTTGACGGACATGTGGAGATGTGTGTGATGATGAGCTTGGAAAAACCTTGATGAATCTACATGTACGACGCCAGTTGTGGCGATGATGAAGAACAGAGGTATCTATCCGTAAACATGAGTTTCTCTCCTCTCTCTCTGTCGGGAAATGCCTGGAGCAGATAAGATGGCACCACGGCATTGAGCTACATGCAAGTGTATCGTAGCTTGACGGTGAGGAATACAGCCTGTGTGTTGTGTGCGTGCGTGTGTGTTTTTAGTATCAAGAGACAACAGTCTACTTTTACTGTCGTCACTTTCAGCTATCGACTCTCCTTTTTTTCCTTTTTTCCTCTCTTCTTCCTTCTTCTCTTGCTTGATCGTAACCAACCAACCAACCAACCAACCCCCCCCCCCCCTTTTTTTTTT
>NW_023336196.1:151815-157298 GCF_012550715.1 Geosmithia morbida
ATCGAGAGTAGTGCAGTATTAGTAGCAATAGGAGTATTGGTAGTAGAGTAGTATTAGTAGTAGAGTAGTAATATCGGTAGAATAGTAGTAGTATTAGTAGTATTAGTAGTAATAGTAGTAATAGTAGTAATAGTAGTAATAGTAGTAATAGTAGTAATAGTAGTAATAGTAGTAGAGTAGCAGAGTAGTAGTAATATCGGTAGAATAGTACTAGTAGTAGTAGTATCGGTAGGTATCATTACTAGATGATATACTCGCATTAGCCAAAAAAGAAGCCAAGAAAAGGAACAAGCTTATGAGTCAGGGACATGGTGGCCGGACTGTCCGACCTCGCAGTCCCAGTGCGAACGGTGAAGAGATTCCCAAGTTACCAATACATGTTCCCGCGATGACCGCCTCCGGCTATCGTCACTTCCAGGTCGCACCAGCTCGCAGGCTCGCACTCGGGGATTGTATACGGACACGCACACACACACACACACACACACACACACACACATACATACATATACACAGATACATACACACACGTATATATATATATATATATATATATATATATATATATATATATATATAGTCGCGCATGCGAAAGGAGAGAAAGAAAAGGAAAGGAAAGGAAAGAGGGAGAAAAAAAAAAAAAGTAAAATCAATACATCATCAGATTAACAAGATGGGGGGGGAAGAAGAACAAAGAGGCAACCCCCTGTAGAGATTTTCCCAGCACAATGACCCGGTTCCGCGGTACTGGAGAGAGAGCAGAGTGTGTGGGTGAAGTCACGGAAGTGTGTGTGTGTGTGAGAGAGGGGGAGAGAGAGAGAGAGAGAGAGAGGTTTGGGGAGGATACATGAATACATGGATTGGGAAATGGGGTTGAGTACAGATACATGTACAGGTAATACCGGTCGAGTTCCATGATGAGTATTACCGTGGTCTGATGAGACCCACGAGAGCGAAGAGAAGAAGAGAAGGGGAAGGGGAAATACATTCAATAAAGATTTTTTAATTTTAATTTTATCCTCTTTTTTTTTTAAAAAAAAAAAAAATCTTCCTAGTTCTCCATTCAGAGTCAAGGTCTCTTGGTGGTATCGAGTAAGATGTGCATCTCACTAGGGGTCATGGTAATATGCGGACTGTTTTCTCTCTCTCTCTCTCTCTCTCGGTCATCTCGCTGCCAAGTTCTCGCCGGGAAGTCTGGAACCGCCACCAGACGCCCCTGGTGTCTTGAGCCTCGAGGGCAGAGAGTATCAAGTTCGCAGCCTCCTTCCCTCCGTCCCGATCCCGTCCTCCTTCTCTTCTTTCTAGCCTGGCGTTCCGTATTGAGGGAGGGGGGATTGGGTTGCGGGTGAGGGAGGTGGATGTATAGTATTATAATATACAGATTATCTATACATGCATGTACTCGTATGTACTTCTCTCTCACTCAATTTTTTTTTTTTTGGGGGGGGGGGGTTGTTGTTGTTGTTGTTGGTTCTCCTTCTTCTCCTTCTTCTCTTCTTCTTTCTTCTCTTCTTCTTTCTTTTCTTCTTTCTTTTCTTCATCTTTCTTCATCTTTATTTCCCCCCCCCCCAAGGTGTGTATATAGTAAACAGGAGAGAGTCGAGGTCTGGTCTGAGTCGTGGCAAGCATTCGATCCGAGCCTGGGCCGGAATCGCGCATCTGAGACCACGCCGGTTTCTCCTGTCCTCCTCTTCTGCTACGGCGACGAATGGGATCACGTCGTGACGCTTCGTCGTGACGCTTCGTCGTAATGCTCACCCGCGGACCGTGGTAGACCGAGGAGTCCCCGCAGGATCGATGCGGAGGAGCGGCAGTCATGGATGGCGACGCGCGATGCTATCGGCGTAGCATCATATCGTGGGCTGCACCACCTTGCGAGATAGGTTGCCGGGATGGGGTTGCGTGTGTTTACGTCTTGGCAGTCTGACCTCTTCTTCTTTTCTTTTCTCCGTTGCAACCTGTTCCCAGAGCCGATACGTGCGGAGGAAGGATGGTCTTGCCAGAGGGGGGGGGGTTGGTACGGATATGATCACGACGACTCTCACGCTCACCAGACTGCTCGAGAGAACCCCCACAACATGTCTGGTGCGGCCCGTGTGAGGCGCAGAACCAGGCAGTGGCGATGGGATGGGAAGAATGGAAGGAAGGAGGAGAGGAGGAGGAGAAGGAGGAGAAGCAGAGGGGAGGGTGGGAGGACAGCATCGAGCCGGCAGCTGACCGGGGCTGTCGGGCGTCCGAAACTCGGTACGGCGGTAATATACCACCGATACCTGTAGGCGGTAGCGATACTACGATCCATACTCGTTCAAATCATCATCGTGCAGCGATCCGTAGGAGCGATGCAGTCGATGATGGGCATCCCCGCAACCAACGACCTGGCCGCTACGCTCCGTAGCTGTACAGGGCATCGAATGCTGGATAGTACCTGGGTACCATCGTGATAATCATATACCACGGGTACCGTCGTATGACGTGTAGCATATCCCGACTGCTGGGACTGTGGGTGTGACGTGCATGACAATTGAATGATTCCATGCAATGTTTCAGTATTCTCGGTGAGCATTGGTCATCACGCCATGCCATCCACAGTCCCTCTCTTCTCCTTCTCTTCTCTTTCTCTTCTTTCTGGCCAACTGCCGATGGGAGGGGAGAGGGCTCGGGAGGGGAGAGGGCTCGGGAGGGGAGAGGGCTCGGGAGGGGAGAGGGCTCGGGAGGGGAGAGGTAAGGGTAGGGTAGAGAAGACATGGAGAGTGATGATACTCCCCGTACATTACATAGAAAGGCATATTTTTTTTTTAAAAAAAAAATTTTATATTACCTTGGTCGTATTAGCCGTGTAGTGTAGGGGTAGAGGGTGGAGAGAGGTCTAGGACACAAGAAATGATGGCACCGCGCGTCTCCCGTCCGGGTCGTCGTATCATCTACCTCGTAGGCCGCCGTATCGGTTACAGACCGTAGCCGGACAAGACGCCTTATCTCGCTCCTCGGGACGATGGCAGTCATCCCTTGCAACGCAATGCGAGAAACTTGGCAGAGACGACGACGACGACGGCGGCGGCGGCGTACGAGACTAGCTGTACAGATTACGTTGCCCGTACACGAGAGGTGGCCATGTGACCGCGTCGTCTCACTGGTTCGTTACGCGTCAGCTGTCATCTGCTTCTGCGCATGTCCTGCTCCCGGTGTATGATGTGTCGTGATGCATGGCTATCATACATTCCGAGACACACGGGCCACAGCCTGTCCCGAGCTGCAGCTGCAGCATTACGGATCAATGTACGTAGGGAGAGAGGATTGGCCCCTCAAGGTTCCTCCCATCCCCGGAGGACCGAATGACCACCCAGGCGAGCGGTCAAGGGCCCTGCGAGAGAATCGTGCCGTATCGCTACCACCACCACCACTGCTGCTACCACCACCACTACCGCTACCGCTACTGCTACTGCTACTGCTACTACCACTACTACCACTGCTACCACTGCTGCTACTACCACTACCGCTACCGCTACCGCTACCGCTACCGCTACTGCTACTGCTACGACTACGACTACCACTACCACCACCACTATACGTGAACAGTCGGCTCTTCCTGACGCAGCTGTAATCATCTGTAATCTGTAACCTGTCATCTGTAATCTGTAGTCGTACTAATCATGAGAGTGTGGGACCTGCGTCATCCGGTACGGAAGATCCTTCCCCTCGCTCTTGCCCTGTGATGTGTGCCCTCTTGTGTGCTTTGCTGCTTGAAGTGATGATTAGTATCGAGTAATATTACCACTACTTGGTAATGATGGCATTAGAATGTATCCACCTTTTTTCTTTTCTTTTTTCTTTTTTCCGTCCTTTTCCTTCTCTCTCCTCTCAGATGCATTCGGGGTCTCGTGCTACTACCATGACATCCCTCAGCAGCGGATTAGGTAGTGATCGATAACCGACCGAGATGGAGAGCATCAGAGCCAGAGATTCGGCTTGCACCGGATGGGTCCGACGACTCTTCCTGGGACGAGGATGACGGAAGGCTACGAGTGCAGGCAGTATTCGTCAACCGTAGCGAGCAGAAGAGGAAGGACATGGGACGAGAGGGAACGGCTACGAGGACTCGTGCAATCGTGCAATCTGTAGAGAGAGAGGATTGACCGTTGTCGGATCCCGAGGGACTGGCGCCCCAGGTCCACGTCCACGTCTCCGGGTCGCGAGAGCGCTAAGAAAAGAATATGAAGATTGACTCGTCGTCTCACTCCTCTTTTTTAGTTGGGTTCTAGGAGGGAGGCCCCGGCCCCCCCCGGGGGGGGGGGGGGGGGGGGGGGGGGGGGGGGGGGGGGGAGAGGGGAGAGAGAGAGAGAGGATTCACTGAAGAATGTCAGAGAGAAAAAAAAAAAAAAAAAGGAAAAGAGGATCAATGGAGACGATTGAAATTCTTTTACGTGTACATACATATCTATATGTATATTTAGTTATTGCTCCGTATATATGTACATATATATATACATATATATATACATATATACATATATATATTATATCACTCCATATATAAATGTATATATTACATTGCTCCGTATATATATATTCCATGTATTACATGATTCACATTATACGAGTTGTACGTAATACAGCTGTACCGGGCGGATCGATGTGAAGGCGGATTACCTGTCCCTGTATATCCATTCCCGCCACGTCTTTCCTTCCTCTCCGTCTTCTCCCTCCCTCCCTCCCTCCCTTCTCTCTCCCCTTATCGAGTTCGACCGGCAATGGCAGAACACGGCGGGCCGCAGTTGACGCCAACGAGAGATGGGGAAAAGAGGGGGGGGGGGGAGGGTTGGTTGTCAAACACGCATACGGGAAGGGAGGGGGGTGGAGGCATAATCAAGAGGGTCAAACTATTAAAACAGAAAAAAAAAAAAGACTCAAACCTGCTTGGCTATTTTTTTTATTTTATTTCTTATTACTCTATACTCTCTGATACTCTTTTCCGTCAATTTTTCATTTCTCTTGCTCCCCTCCTGCTCCTTCCTCAAAGATCCAACCGGAAGGGTAAGGTAGGACGAGAAATGACGACAACCATCCCTGGAGGGGCAGGATGGCACACACATAACCTCTACACACACACGCACACACAAGGAAGAGAGGAGGATAGAAGAAGGGCAAGACAGAAAGGCAGAAGATAAGATTAAGATTAAATAAACAGATAAATAAATACATGACCAGATAATAATAATAATAATAAAAAGATGGACCAAGGTCCCGCTGCCAGTCGTCCCGCTGAAGATGGACCGTAGCGGCGGAACCAATAGATTTACTGAACCGTCTCCAGGGGGTGTGTGGGTGGGAACAGGCTTCTTCAGGATGGAGTTCCTTCTCCGTCAAGGGTCATGGGTCGTGAATTGGAGAGAAGGGGCGGCGGCTACGGCCGATACAGTCAGTAGTACCCGTACTCTCGTGGCGAGCACGTACTGCTGGTGAGCATCCCGTAGCATCTCACCACG
>NW_023336196.1:157428-238481 GCF_012550715.1 Geosmithia morbida
GACCCTCCTGGACCGACGATGGGGGTGGTGGGAAGGACGCAATCCTGCGCCGTTGTATCCTGCCGTGATGGGGACCTGGTCCCGCAGTTTGCCTTGCCTCATTCTGAGCTGGAAGGGGCGGCGGCTACGGCCGATACAGTCAGTAGTACCCGTACTCTCGTGGCGAGCACGTACTGCTGGTGAGCATCCCGTAGCATCTCACCACGACGCAGCTCGTATCATGGGGGACACGTAATCTACCCTCCGGGAAGAAGGGAGGAGGGGGGGAGGGAGGGAGAGAGAGAGAGAGAGAGAGAGAGAGAGAGAGAGAGAGAGAGATGGAAAGAAAGGTTGACCAGCATCATCTGAAGGAAGCCACAAGATACACCGGTCCAGCTCTACGGCACAATGTTGCATGTTGCTGATACGTACTGTACAGATCACAATAGCAGCAGCAGCACACACACAACCGTCCCGGCGCACCCCGAATGCTGGAATGCCCGACCGAGACGCGTACAGCTGCGACGACTGTATCGCATGCCGGCTCGATTACGCAGCGGGTATGCTGCTGCTATCTTGCTATTCTACTCTCGTATATAGGTATAGGCCCATCGTGGCCTGGTATTGGTCTTCATGACAGAGATTGCCTCTGAAATAGACATGTCAGACAAGGCAAAAGACGAAGACGAAAAAAAAAAATAGGCAGAAATGAAGGAAGAAAAAAAACCTAATTTTTTTTAAAAAAAAAAGAGAGAAACAGGAAATGATGGCTGTCCCCCCCCCCCCCCCCCCCCAAAAAGGTGCAAAAGTGCAGACTCGTAATACTCACCGGCTACTTGAATGGGGAAGGCCGGCACGATTTGTCAGACCACTGGGTGGGATACCGCCGAATGGCGTCAGCTGCGTCTCGTCCTGTATTCTACTCTGTACGTGTGAGTGGGATAGAGAGCGAGGGAGCGTGTGTGTATACCTCTCGGACTCTCACGTGTGCGCCTCGCTGTCCTTTCCTCTGTCCGCCCAAGAGAGATAGATGAAGGATAAATGAAATAATAAAATGAAATAAAATACTGTTATAAATAATAATAAACTGTACATCGTCGAATAGATGGATAAGAAAAGAAGAAGAAGAAGAAGAAGAAGAGAGGGAGAGGGAGAGGGAGAGAAGAGAGTTGCATGATAAATGATAGACCGTAGTAGATAGCCAGCCTATATCAGATTCCATGCTAAGCATTGAAATCCTGGCCTACCCCTGTGTAACACATATGACGGACATGACGGACCACGTGCATACGACGTACGAGTACATACGCACGGATAGGGAAGAGTACGAGCCACGGCCTCTCGTCTCCATGATACTCCGTGCGTAGGAGGATGATGGGATGATGGCAATAGTGGGCTCTGCCACCTACCCATGCAGGCAGCGAGCATGTGCGAGTGGGCGGCAGCATCTGGGCATTCCCTACCCTGAGCTTCTGAAGGGAGATTATGGGTATTATAGCCTAACATATAGCCTATAGGCCATGATGGGCAGCATGCCGTCGGCGTCGATGCGGTGTGCGCTGATGCGTCTTGATGGCCGGTACACCGTCACATCATCCGTCCTGCTACGTACTGGCGACGATACCAGCAAGCCCGTGCCCGTGCCCGTATGATGCCACACAGTACTACTACTATGGTGGTAGTAGGTACCGACAGCTCGCAGCCTGTATCGCGGATCCTCGAGGGTAGTACGAGTATCACGAACAGTAGCAGTCTAGCGATGCGGCAGGGTACCAGAGAGTACCGAGCAGTAGACAGTACCCGTCCAGACATGTATCTACAACAACCGGAGTTGCAGGCACCAGGGTATATTACTCGTACTCGTAGTGTAAGCGCTCGAACCCGGTCGAGGAATGCGAGTGACAGCACGACGAGACTGGCTCTTGCAGTTTGGCGTCATCTCAGATATACGATATGTTACCGGCATTCATATGCCAAAGGTCCTCGACAAGGTGACGATGCATCGTCATTTGATACAGTGGACCTGTAGTTGACATGATCTAGAGTGCAGTATACATGTATGTATTGCATATTGTATATATATATATATATATATATCTATATACATATATGCAAGTTGGGAGCACGACCATCGTCATATCTATACATGGAGAGTTGGTCTTAGGCGGGAAATATCAGATATAATTGAAAGAAGAGAAGAAAGAAGAGGAGGAAGAAAAAAATGAGAGAGAGAGAGAGAGAGAGAGAGAGAGAGAGAGAGAGAGAGAGCGAGCAAGAGGAGTGAAAAGCGGGCCGTGGCGGGGGAGCCGGAACGAAGACGTGCTAGTTCGAACTCGCAAATGCTTTTTGGCGGTACCAGCTCAGCCTAGAAGCCTCAGATCAAACGACGTCGTACGTGAGTCGTCGATTTGCCCTCATCGGGGGAGGAGCGGGAGGTTGCGTCGACGTGGGATCCTACGAGTACATGTACGAGGTCACGGACAGACGCTGCTGCGAGTACCCCCCCCCCCCCATTGTGGTGTTACGGCCTATACAGATTATCATGTACGGAGTATTCACCTGCGTCGCCGTCGCCGTCGTCGTCGTAGTCGTCGTCGTCGTCGTCGTCGTCGTTGCTGTAGTCGTCCGATGTACATACAAAGAGAGCTACGAGTTGTGATGAACCCGTCACCAGCCAAAAAAACAACAACAACAACAACAACAACAACAAAAAACAAACCCGAGCGAGTACCTACAAGTTCCCGACCTTTTTCCTTTCTTCTTCTTCCTGCTTTCTCTTTCATTCCTATCCTTCTTTCCTTCCCTCTCTCTCTCCCTCTCTCTCCCTCTCCCCCCCTTCTATCTGTCTGTCTGTCTCTGTCTGTCTTACTAGTAATACCAACAAGTAATGATGCTGAAAGGAGTATGAATGAATTGACCAAGAGTTGACTCTCTTTCTCTCTCTCTACATGGCCAGGCCCCAATCGGGCATCCAAGGACCCTCCTCCAAGACTCGAGTGGAGGTGGAGGGGGCGTGCATCTCCGTCTCTTGATCGTTCCCCCCCTCCCCCCCTTATATCCTTTATTTTTCTACCCTCTTTTTTATATAATTTTCGTTATTTATAATAATAATCATACATGTAAATATATATATATATATATAAACTCTCTTACAGACTAACACTTTATCCAGCCCCATGGAAAAACCCTGTTATTGAGAAGCACGGTGAGTCCATGAGTCTGTGTGTAGAACGACTTTTAAACTAGCACAACATTTTGACCGAGAATGTGGTACGCCCCTCTCCCTCCTCCTCCTCCTCCTCCTCCTCCCCCCCCCATGTCCCCATGTGCCCATGTCCTGCCCATGCCCTGCCCATGTCCATGTCCCTCCTTCCTCTCTCTCTCTCTCTCTCTCTCTCTCTCTCTCTCCCTGCCTCTTTCCACCCCTCCCCCCTGGTTCAGCTGCTAGTACTCGTCGTCTGTGATATACTTTTTCTTTTCTTTTTAGTTTTTTTAGTTTCCGTCTCTGCATTCTCTCTATTTCTCTCTCTCTCTCTCTATTTCTTTTTTAATCATTGAAAATTTACACATTTTAATTCCTTCCCCCCCCCACCCCCCCACATACACACACCCCCCTTCAACCCCAGTCACATCTTGGTGTCGCCCCGCCTGAAGGAAACTCGTCGGGTCCCGTCGTCTTGTCTTTGTCGTCCTGGGTTTCCTTGGGAATAAATAATAAATACAGACGTCAACCCTTGAATGGGGGGAGGGGGGGAGAGGATCCTCTCTGTTTCCCTCTTTCCCTCTCCCTCTCCCTCTCTCTCCTCAATTATCCTCTCCCCCACCTCTTTTTATTTATATATATATATATATATATACATATATACGTATATACGTATATACATATATACAGATATATATATATATATATATGTACGATCTTCCTTCTTGTATGAATGAGGCTCTGCTCTTTTATCTATTTACACAACACAGGTATCGTACGTACGATACGAACACAGCCTTGCTCTTCCTACCGAAAGGCATATGATAGTCCAACTTGACCGGCATTAGCCAGACTACACGACTGCTTTCCCACACACCACACACACAAAAAAAAAAACCAACTCAATCGACGTCTCCAACTTATATACCTAGCCCAAGCCTCTCTCTCTCTCCCCCTCGACAGACCATGTGCAATTACATCTACGTTTGTGTTACCCCTCTCCCCATCTCATCCCGAGAGATGGACAGTCGTGCTCTCGCTATCCCAGAACGCTGACGCATCCCCAAAGAAGGAGCTGAGCTGCCAGCATCACTACCACCTCGTCGAGTCGTGGTGTCCCAAGTACATCGAGACTCAGAAACGGTGCCCTCCTACCATAGTCAGCAAGCAATACTGGTATGTCACTGTTGCGTCGTCAAATTGTCGGATCGGACTCTCGTAACTAACACGATACTCGCAGGGGTGACGACATATGTGGTATGTCCTTTTTTCTTTCTCTTCTTTCTCTTATCCCTGCTCCTTCTCTCTTTCCCTTTCCTAGGCAGAATTCCAAGTGAAGGGAAGGGACGTGAAAACGAAGATGCACACACACACACACACGCGCGCGCGCGCGCGGGAAAAAAAAAGAAAAGACAACACGAACAGTACTGACAGAGACGACAACAGCCGCCTGCCGTGAACGACGTCAACCGAGTAATCACCCTTGGGCCAAGCTCATCAAGCGACCAGCAGCACCCAACCATGATCGTCTGCCAAGCTACCGTCGTGCCTCTCAATCCTACGCCCCGGCAACACATTCTCATCCCGTCTCGGCTCTGTGACCGTCAATTGAGGGTGGGGGCGGCAGTCCTTCGTCACCAACACCAACGGCAACCATCATGAACCAGACCGTCCCACAACGACACACACACACGGCACAACAAGGGAAGAAGAAGAAAGGAAAGAAGAGGAAGGAAGGAAAACAGGATTTCCCACTTCCCAAACCCTCTCTCCTGTCCATAACTTTCCTCTTTCCCCTCCCCTCTTCTTCTCCTCCCTTGTTTTCTCGCGCGCGGGTCGGATATGGCGTCTTCAGCAGGATCTGGAATATCTCCTCTCCCCATATATACACGCCAGGATGGAAGGACAGCTGAAAAAGATTGGACTCTTTGTGGAAATCATATGCACGGAAGCAGACAACACTGAATGAAGGGGGGAAAGAAAATTTCCTTTTTATTCTCTCTCTCTCTCTCTCTCTCTCCTCTTCTCTTCTTCAACCGAGTCGACCTTTCCTCCTCTACACTTAACCGAGGTGCGAAAAGGGGAGGGGGAGGAAACAGACACGGCATCTTTCGTCTTCCTTTCTTTTTCTCCTTCCTTTTTGCTCGGCTTCATTCTTCTGCCGTTATAACGTCCTTCTTAGCCGTCATCCTTTTTTTTTCTTTTTTTCCATTCTTTCCTTCTTCCGGATAGCGTTTCTCTCCCGTTTGGCGTTTTTTTCTTCTTCTTTCCTTTTTTCTTTTTTTCTTTTTCTATTGTCTTGGTAGTATTCTGCCTGGGTCAGACAAAAACCCCTCTCTCTCGTCCTGTTTTAGATTCTTAGAAGAAAATATCATCATACCCCACGGTTCTTATTATTGCTCACAGTCTATCCCTTGAATAATCCTGCTTTCGAGTCATGGTGTACCACTCGTGCGTTACAAAGTGTCTCTTGTTGATCTCTCTCTCCCTCCTCCCCCGCCCCCCCCCACCCCACCCCACGAATCTACATCTCCGGTTGTTGGTCTACTATCTGATATGTGCCACCAGACACCACGCAACTAGATGCGATTGGTCTCTTCTCTCTTCGTATTTCAAGGTACTCTGTGGTCACACTACTTTTCCGTTTCACGGTACAAGGAAAGACGAAGAAGAAGAAGAAGAAGAAGAAAAGACAAGGTCATCTGTAGGCTATAAGACAGAGAGAAGAGAAGAGGGGGGGGGGGGGGATAAGAAATAGCAGTTTACGGTGTACAGAGAATTTGGTATCATCTCATGTGGCTTCAATCACTCAATCGTCGCTTTTGGCCATGCAGTCTCCCGGGATTAGTCTGTTGCTACATGCACATGTGGTCAATCGTATGCAAGCTTGCGGCACAAAATCCGTTTCTTTTCCTCTCACTGCTCTTTATGGTCGGGGGGGCGGGAAGACGTAATGTCGTAGGATTCTCGAGGCATGTGCATGTGTGTGTGTGTGTAAGTGTGTATATGTGTCTGTATATGTGTGTATGCATGTATGTGTGTACATGTACCCGTATGTATGCATGTACATGTATATGCACGACCTGATATTCATTGCAACGTTGGCTCAAAAGGAACGAGATTGTGTGTGTGCCCAACGTGCATGCATGCATCACCCATAACTCGTACCCAAGTACTGCTGGTAGCGAGTAATATTAGTATTACTTATTACTTCTGACAGGGACAGAAAACGTCAACAAGCGACCACCTGCCGCTTTCGGTTGAATCTCTCTTCGCATGCACCATGTCCGGTGAGGATTCAGAAACTCCGAGTCACTTGCGTCATCACCAATGCACGTGGGGTTGGGTTGGGTCGGGTCGCATAGTGATATTCCACCAAGCAATATCCTTGGCCTCCTTCTACGTACACTCATCCTTTTCCTATCTTATCCTACATCTACATCTTCTTCCTCCTCCTCCTCCCCTTCTTCTTCTTCTTGCCCGTCTTCATACATAACGACAACGTTTCAATATAGGTTGGGAACGTGGTGGCAGTATCCGAATGAGCATCCTATAGCATACATATTATTGCATGGTACATGGTCCGCAGGGGGGAACTCCAAACTGCTCGTACAAGTAATATACCATACATGTACGAGGAATACGACATAGATGAATGAATACACACACACACACACACACATATATATATATACACACACACACACACACACACACACATATATATATATATATATATTCATACTTTGTACTTGTATTGGGTCAGAGGCGTTGCAATCTATAGAGTGCTTGACATGTGCCACGGTTATCTTGTCCCAGGTGGGATGGAATTTGCTACCATAGATGAATCCAGCATGTCATCGATATGCGTGTACGACTAGAGGCTACTCGTATGGGGTGAGTGATATTAACCCGTACATTTATGATATTACGTCTCTTCCTCTTCGATCCTACTGCGAGAGAGCATGTGTCTACAGCCATGTCGGGATGATTTCTCTCCAAAATGCTCCGCCCATGCTCGTGGTATGTGGTATAATATTATATTCATACTCAGTCTCAGTTCCACAACAGAAGCAACAGCTCTGTTATGATAGATGATACGTATACGTCAATCACCTCTTTTACGGCCATCAACCTGACTCAGGTCGTGCGCCTCGACACTCCCTCCCTCTCCTTCACCGAGACTCTCCCTCCCCGCCCCCTCCCCCGGTCTTATTCCATGCTACGTGTACCTGTATATGTAGTTGGCTAGACATCACATCACCATGAGACGATCCGTTCTTTTCGCCGAGCGGTTCAATTTAACCGGCGGCAACCTCCAATGACGCACACGCACACACACATACACACACACACACAAGCGCATGAGCCCCCCCCCCCCCCCCCCCCCCCCCCCCCCCCCCTCAAGTTGTATTGAGGGGTCCGAGAATGAAGAGAAGGAAGTGGGGAGAGAGAAAGGAAAAGAAAAAAAAGAAGGAGTCAGCTTATCAGGGGTATTGTAGAAATGTATTACTCGCGTGCCGCGACTGCTGTCACATTTCATCCAAAGTCTCGTACGCCGTATAGGTACGGGAAGATATATGCGGACCATATGACTCCGAGGTACGAGAGAGCCCTTGAGATTACACCGTTACACCGACAGAAACCGGGGTAATGATACTGTTATGACTTGTATAACTCATCACCACCTGATACTCGTACCGCGGCACTATCATTCGAACTCGGTTGGCACCTGACGTGGTGTATGACATGTTTTTTTTTTTTTACAGAGTCACGAAACGAGGCCAACACCCGCAGGCACGTTGAGACATGTGACCTCCGTCTCCTCTCTCCCATCCCTCTCGGTTGACACTCCTGAACCCCATGCCGGATGTAGAATCCATGTACATATACGTATACAGAGTAGAGGAAAGAAGGAGACGCGGACAGCCGTCATCTGTACATCGTCACTTTCCTACCGACCAAGGTGCGTGCGCATGTACAGAGTATTGCTACAGCCAGCCAGAGCCGATGCTTTCTACATCACCAGGTAATGCCGGTTATTGCGTCCTCACAATACGACACAGCATAATCTGTACATACATCTACCATCACACCACCACTCCAGCTGGGAGAAGGAAGAAAATCAAGATGTAGAATATCAAGATATTGCAGAAAAATATTAAAATATCAAAAATGCAGCAACCCCCGAGTGATGCCTGATACTTTGCGGTTCCATCCCATGTGTGCCAGGCTTTGACTCCGTACTATTCCCCGCCGCGTGCCGCATCTCCCCCCCCCCCTCCTGGGCTCGTCCCGACAGTCTGGTTGACATATCCGGCTTCAGCGGTTGAGCCGAAGTTGAGAAGGCCCGTGTGGGCAGTGTGCGCTTGGCATATCCTGATCTGGATGGCTACACGAGAAGAAGAATCATTGTTGGTTCAGTCAAGATTGTGCTGTATCATTGTCTGGCCTCATCCCCCCCTCACATCGCATTCCGTACGAATTCGGAGGGAGAAGCGGGGGAGAGAGGGATTTCAATCTCAGATACCGTCTTCATCTATCTTTTCATCCATCCACACCCTCCTCTGCAAAGGCGTCAGGCTCTCATGAGAATCTACGAGCGTACTGCATTCCAGTCCTTTCTCAATACCATCCATCCTATCAGGAACGGAGCAAGAAGATGGATGTCAGTGTTGGGAGTCTGCAACAGCAGCATGATACCGCCGCACACCACTGACATGAACGCAATCTGCCACCGATACGTCAATTTTCCACTGCAGCCATTGCGAAACCTCGGAGGAATGCACCAGTCCGGTAATCCCGTTCAACAGGTCAGCGGTTTTAGTCTGTAGATGGGTCGGACATGTGCCGGATATAACATGGTAGTACCAACCACCCCATACACCCCCCCCCTCCCCCCTGCCCTCTCGTGTGAGGGTGAGAGAGGACCGAGGGTAAGCTACGTTGTGAACGATAGAATACAGGGCTCGCTATCCAAAAATATCACGTCAACGGTCTGTACTTATCGGTGATTGCATATGTGTTTTGTGGTCGCAACGTCACCAAACCCTCGACGAAGGGGTGAAATGTAATCGTCTTGCGTTCGCCCCCCACCCCTCCCCCCTCTTGTCACGAGGGCAGCGAGAGCAGAGTCTCCTTCCATGGGAGAGAGGTCGTTACGGTCATCGACGTCATGGATACCCTTGTGGCAGGAAGGAGGGGAAGGGAGAGTGGTCACGTCACGAATATTTTTAGGGGAGGGAAGAAGGAGAGGGAAGTGAGTATATTCTCCCTGCTGCGCTGACGTGGAGAAGATGCCTCCCATCATTGGTCTCCGGTCTTTCACTTCATCTAATGCCCTCCCCTCATCGTGTGCATATTGCGAGGCCCATAACGTCGACTGTGCCTAAGGCGTTGCTGGGACGGGCGCTATCACTGCCAGGCTCAGATGATATCATCGTCACGTTTACCGCAATTGGAAGAAGAGAGAGAGAGGAAGAAGAGACACCCTGACAGGGTGAACTGTGTGCGTTGAACGACATTCTGGATCAGCCGTCCTCCCGCGCTCGACGCAGATCGACATGCCCAGATGACGAGGGATGCTGAAGGTTTCCTCCTCCCCAACACGACGACCGAAGCCGCGGTCAAACTATCGTTTCGAGGCATACAACGGCGCGGGACCAGTGCTTCTTCTATCTGGTCCCGGACGCATCGTCTGTTCAGATGATGAGCTGGAGAGGAGGCTGCGAGTCGGCAACAAGCCACCTCGGACTATCTGTGACGACGCAGGCAGCCAATACGCAGAGTACTGGAGAGATTCCCACCGTGGTTTCCCTCCAGATCAGATGCATATTGCTATGCCTCTCTGTGCCGACATGGTCTCCCTCCGACAGATCATTCGGCACAGACTCGCGGCTCGCTCCGGGGGGGAGGGGTGCACTCCAAAAAGCTACCATGGCCATGGGTCCCGACCTCTGCCTCCAGGTGCTCAGGCTTCTGGCCTCGCAGAGTGTAGGTGTAGAGCTGGGAAGCCGTCGCTTCCGTCAGATGGCGAAGCGTGGGCCCGTTGAGCCCTGATCTCCCCAATCTCCGGGAGCTCTGCCTAGAGGCTGCTCTTCAACATCCCGCAGAGGTGCCATCGCTCAGGGCTATCGTGGCAAGCTGCGGGCAGCAGGGCAGGAAATAGCCGTGCGCGTTGTCGTGAAAGACGTCGACGATCTCGAAGACGTTATCGGAGGGCACAGCGGCTGATGCGGAGGATTGCTTCCCTTTCGGGTGCTGCTGACGATGCCGACCGTCTCGGCAGGGATGTGCTCACGCCAGCACATGAGCGTGCGAAGGAATACGCAGATACACCCTCCCCGGTGCCAAGCCAGCGATGGCGGAGGACGGAGCCGGGGCCCGTGGAACGGAGAGCTCCGGACGATCAAGACGGCGGAGACGGCACGGAGGTTGAGAGGGGTGGGTGTACGCACATGCGGGGAACCAGCATGCACATGTACTTTCCGGCAGCTACTGCTGATAGCTCAGGGAGAGCAATGATGCGGTGAGAGAGGCTTTTTCTGCAAGTACTCTACATCGACTCTCGTATGCAGCAGTGACGGCAAACTGTCCGAGGCAGGAGAGATATCCTCCTGTGCTCTAGTGGAGCAAGGCGTTGTATCGACTTGTTTCCCTCACCGACCCAGAGACGCAGCTTGCAGCGGTGAAGAGGATTGAGGCTCTAGAATATTCACCCGGGAAAGACCCGAGAGTGTACCGTGGCACCGCACGTACTCGTATCTATACGGAGCAATAATCCTGCTGGTAGCACTGCGATGCCACCAAGTGCGTGCATGGGAATGTGGCAACCGAGAAGGCACGGCTACGAGCAGTCAGAGGCTGCTGCCACACCGACATGCATGTATAGATAGTCTCAGAGATAGATTTCCTCCCTCCGGAACGATTAAGCAGTCGGGCACACATTCACCGAGCCGGGACGTACCAGTAGGTAGAGACCACCGTGTTCGCGTCCACGGGGTCATCGCGTGTCGTCGCCAGCAGGAAACATAGAAACAAGTTTGCAGGGTAGGTACATGGAGGTGTGCCTGTGCCTGGCCGTACCTGGCCGTTACCTGGGGCTTCGATCCTGAGACGTCAGGGTTCAATGTGCGTGTCTATGTGGCTGACACCGTTTCTAACGCTGTAGATGTCGTCATTGCTGAAATGACACGAACTAGGACGAACTACGACACATAGCCAAGAAGCTATTATCAAGCAACTAGAAGAGAGAAATGATTTTTTTCTCTTCTCTTCTTTTTTTTTTTTCTTTTTTTCCCCCAAAAAAAAGACGAAAAAAAAAAAACCCTTGCTCTTTCGTTTCTTGACAAAAGTCATAGCGAGTTTGCTAGTGTCAGATGCTTTACTCTGCACGTCGTTAGCTGATTGATATACTAAGACTACTATCTGTACTCCTTAGTGCATATACTCCGTAGTACTGTGGAGATTTTCGTTCCGGCCCGTGCTTCCTTTGCATATCATATATGCAAGTAACACAAATCAGTAGAGTCAGCGCCCCGTTATATGCAAGCCTCGTACATCGACTACCTCTTTTTCTGTCTTTTGTCTTGTTTGTGCTGCCGGAATTTCCAGGCTCCATTTACTTGCGGTCCCCTTCTCCACTTTTGCAACTCTACCCTCTTTCTCCCCCCCCCCCCCCAGCTGCCTGAAAATGGCCGATCCCCAGCTTTACCAGTGAGTTCGGCTGTTTTGGCCCTACTAACGCGAACCCGGCAGGAAGAAAAAAACCGTCCGTCTGCTTTTTTCCCCCCCGGTCTCGTCCCTTCCTCTCCCTCTCTCTGATTTCCTAGAACTCCCTCTCCCCATCTATCCACCATTATCACCGTCATCGTCTTCATCAAACTCGCACGTTTTTGCGTCGCATGTTCCTGGCCACCGCCTTCCCCCGGAAGCCACCCGTTTCGTCGACGCGACAGACCGACTAACCGCCGACCGGAGCAGAGACTAAAACAGTCCTGATGACACCTTGTTGATCATCGCAGCTTCTTGTCGTCATTTTTTGTCCATATTATTCATCATTTTTTTTTTCCATTCTTCCTCTCGCGCTCCTGTGCTCTCACATAACTACTACAAACCAGTACACGCGACCACACCACGGCGTCGAACGACAGCAGCACAGTGTTAAATGGCGCCGCCCTCGAACTCGCCCTCCCAACCGGGACCGGAAAATCCTCAACACCATGCGCCGCACCCTTCCATGACCCCGTACGGCCCTGCGCAGCCACCGCCCCGGGCACCGTCCCTGTCCGTCGGACTCCCTTCGTCCTTTGCCGGCGGCCGCGAGCTGCCTGCGCTCACGTCCGTCTCCCGCCCGGGCCCCATCGGGGGGTCCATGTCCATATCCGCCATGCTAGGCGGGCCGCTATCCTCGTCCTCGTCTTCGGCACCTCCTGCGAGCCGCGAGCAGCTGCCGACAGCATACCCTGCCGCCGCCGTCTCTGGCTCGGCAGGCGTACCTCCCAGCTACGCGCCCGCCCACGCCTCGCCTCGCATGCACTCTGCCTCGGCCGACTTCTCACCCTTCCGTCGACCCCAGACACCTCCCGACCACGCACGACCCTTTGACCACCACCGCGGCAGCGCCGTACCCTCGCCGCGAGGCGGCCCTCCGTCGTACGCCGCCACGTCCGACGTGCCTCGCTACCCCACCCCCCATGCTCCATACCATGCCCGCCATGTGTCTGCCTCGGCCGACCCGTCCAGGGACCCGTCGCGCATGTCCATGGCATCTGCGCAGCCTCCTAGACCGAGCAGCCAGCCCAAGGCTGCCGCTTACCCCGGCCCGCCACCCCCCCCCCTGGCAGATCACGGTCGTGGACCGCCCCCCCAGGACGATGCGCGGTTCGCGCCGCGCCGCGACGAGCTCAACCATGACAGGACCGGCCTCCGACCCTCGTACTACGACGACCGCTACCGGGCCGAGCGCGAGCGCCACGCCGAGATGGAGCAGCAGCAGCGCGAGCAGGAGAGAAGGGACTACGAGAGAAGGGAGCGCGCCTACTCGGGCGGCCACCCTCCTCCTCGCCCCTACGACCTGGGCCGTCACGAGCTGCCTCGGACCCAGCCACAGCCGCAACAACCGCAACCGCAACCGCCACCGCCACCGCAACAGCAACCGCAACAGCAGCAGCAGCAGCAGCCTCCGCCGCCTCAACAGCAGCAGCAGCAGCAGCAGCAGTCCTACCGACGCGACGCCGACTGGGGACGCGCGCCTCAGGACAACAGCTTCCGCGCCCCGATGGACCAGCAGCATCGCCAGCCCCACGATTACCCCACCCCCCAACCGTATCCTCCGCCTCAGGCTGGCCCGCCTTACCAGCAGCAGGGCTCTCCCGACAGATATACCCAGGGAGCCTCGCGACCGCCACCGCCGCCGCAGCAGCAGTCAGGGCCTCCCGCTCCCGGACCGTCCCAGCACCAGCCCCAGCCGTACGACTCGCCCGACCGCGCGCGTCTCAACATGCTGCACCCCCAGCACCAGCCCCCGCCGCACCACGCACCGCGGTCCAGGCTGCCCGAGAAAGCTCCTTCGGCGCAGCAGCACCCCTCGTCAGCCCCATTCAACACCGGTGTCGCCTTTGACGCCCCGCGCCACAGGAACGGCAACGACCAGGCAGGCGGCCCCGGCGGCCTCGGTCCCCAGCGCAACCTGTTAGCAGTCCAGCACGAGAACCGTAAGGGACGCCTGTCGCCGCTGCCCCAGGCCGTCCAGGGCGCCCAGCCACAGCAGCCTGGACCCGCGGCTGAGCCTGGAATCAAGAGCGAGTTCGGTCGCATGTTCTCTGGCATCGGCAGCGGCGTGGGTAACATGGGCATCCCCAGCTCCATGGCGGGGGCGTCGCAGCAGTCGCAGCAGTCGCAGCAGTCGCAGCAGCCTCAGCAGTCGCAGCAGCCGCAGCAGGGCCCGTACACCAGCGCCGCGCTCGTCAGGCGCGAGGACGCCGAGGGCCCTGACTCGGGGACCGACGTGCCCGTCAAGGGACCTGGGAGGGGAAGGAGAAGAAAGGTCAAGGACGAGGAGCCGCGCGCCGACGACGACAGCACCGGAAGGCTCACGCCCGGACCCAAGGCTAAGCGCACCAAGGCACACCCGCACCACCATCAGTACGTCCAACCGAGTCGCCCGCCCGGTGGGGACCTCTCAGCTAACCATCGCAGCCACCACCACCACCACCACCATCGTGCAGACGAGGCGACAGCCTCCCAGAACAACGCACCCTTCCGCAACACCACAACTAAGCCAGGCGCCGCCGCAGTCGCAGCCTCACCACCCTCGGCAGCGGAGAAGGCGTTCGGCGCCGCGACCGGTGCGCCCGTCCCGCACTATCACCATCACCACCACCACCACCATCACCACGCGGGCCGGACGGGAACGGCAGCTCAGGCACCCAAGCAGCAACAGCAGCAGCAGCAGCAGCCCCAGGAGCCAGCAGCGCCGCAGATCCCGCCCAGGACGAAGACGACCATCATCTCCAAGGAGGTGCGAGAGGCTGCGGCCAAGCACAAGCGTCAGCACCTAGGCGACTTCATCTACGAGGCGGTGCTCAAGCCGCAGCGGCTGCTCCCGACAACACCTATCCACCGCGGCTTCTCGTCGAACCCGAAGCCGCTGCCGTGGGACGTGATCCGCGACAAGATCAACTGCGTGCTGACAGTCAAGGTACCGCGGGTGCATCTGTCGGCCGCGTCGCGGGAGGAGATCACGGCGCGCGGCTTCCTGTGGGGCACAGACGTGTACACGGACGACTCGGATGTGGTGGCGGCGTGCATCCACGGTGGGTGGATCCGCGGTGAGTGGAATGACGACGTGGATGTCTCGATGCTGGATCTGGGATCCGACGAGGAGAAGCAACAGCAGCAGCCGGTGCGGAGCAAGGCGCGCACGGCGGCGGCGGCGGCGGCGGCGGCGGCGGCAGCAGATGCCATCTCGACGGCCGCGCAGTCGGAGCAGCTCATCACGTCGCCACCCGTCTCGGGCCCGATGAGCATCCCGCCGGACCGCGACCTTCACGTCAACGTGGTGGTGCTGCCTCGCCTGGCGCGCTACGGCTCTACGACGCGCTTCGGCATCACGAGCCGCGAGTTCGGCAGCGCGACGGACTACTGCGGCACGCGCCACTCTGGCCATGACGGCCTCAGCTACACCATCCAGGGCATCCGGTGGGTCGAGAACGGCGCACAGCCGCAGGCCAGGCTGCGCGGCAAGGCTAGGCGGGAGCGCATGCGCAAGGCCATGCGCGAGGTACGCATCAGCGCCGCGCACAACTCCGTCGCCCTTCCTGTTGCCCTCACGTCCTCTGATACCACCACCATCAACAACAACAACAACAACAATAACAATGCTTCGTCTCTGGGGAACTGGCGACGTAAAGACGTCGTGACTGCTTCTCCTGCCACCGACGGTGCTGCTGCTGCTACCGCTCACACCATTCCCAATAGCGGTGCTTCCGTTGCCGGTGTAGCTGTTGACGGTGCAGTCCGGGAAAGGGAGAGGGATGAGAAGCGTGCTGCTAGCGAAGGGGATAAGGAGAATATACGTGCAGAGGATGATGTTGAAATGGGGGAGGCGTCGACGGTGAAGGAAGGATAGTGTATAGACGCTTCTCTCTCTCTCTCTCTCTCTCTCTCTTCTTTATTCTTTCTATATTTCATGACGAAGTAAGAAGTATATTGTTGAAATGATGTCAAGAAAATTTATATAACCAGGGTTGATTCTGTCAATGTCTTAAAGCGTTACAATATTCTACATTCCCCCCCCCCCATGTTCCTCACCCCACTCAATCGTCTTCTGGCGTTCGATGCTCTCTCTCTTGCTATGCTCATTTCTGTTCCTGGTTGCGCTCCATCGTCCTCTAAAGTTCAAAGCCCGTTCGTTGGCTTCACTCGCTTCTCCTCCACTCCTTCTTTCCTTCTCTTCTCTCTTTCATTTTCAACCCTTCTTCTTCCTCTTCCGGTTGTCTCTCGCTTCACTCCGTGGTACTCTGGGGATCCGACGAGGGTCTCTCGGCTTCGCTTACCGGTCAAACGGTCAATCGTGGCAGGTCAGAAATCCGTCACACGACCATTGTAGCTCCAGTCGGCATCGGCACCCCACCGGAGCGGCTCGTTCTTGGGACCGCCCACCTCGCCGGTCTTGGGGTTGGTGTCGCCCTCGAACTCGGGCTTCGCGCCGCGGAACAGGCCCCTGCTGGCGCCGGCGTCCTCGTCGTCCAGTTCGTCAATCTGCTGCTGAAGCTGGGCTTTGAGGGCGGCCTCGTTGTCGGCGCCGACGACTGGCTGGAAGGCGGACGACACCGAGGCCTCGCGCTGCAGACGCTCAAACTCGGCCTGCTGGTCCGCCGGGAGCTTGGGGGGTCCAGGGCGGGACTGGAAGGAGGAGGAGGAGTACTGGCTGCGGTGGATGGCCGGGATTATCGGGGCCTGAGGACGGAGGGGTTTGACGGTCCTGAGGATTCGGGAGGGACGTGGTAGTCGTGTCATTTTACAGATATATGTATATATGTGCGTGTGGTATTGGTTGTGGTTGTTGTCCTTGTGCTATGTGGTTGTTGATCGTTGGTTGCGGTTGGGATCGATGGTAGCGATGATGATAAATGGCTGAAAGTGGGAGGGGCGAGAGATTACAAATCTACCCCCGGGGGTGGGCGCCGAAATCGGAAAAAATGGGTACTTCCATTTTCCGAGAGAGAACAGGCCGGGGCTGGCAGGATGGGGATGTTCATCGACTTTATTCTTTCTCTGTACAGTTTGAGGGGGGTGGCAAAGGGGGAAACATCTATATTAGAATCTTCCCTGATTTTCGGGTCAAGGAGTATAGACGAATTCTGGCCGTCTTACTGTACGACAGTACCATCTCCTATGTGTTTGTGCCTTGTGCCTATTCATATGCCCACCACACAAGGCTATATTCGTGTCATTGTCATGACTTGTACAGGAGTTTCACCATCTCCATTACACAGGCTCATCTGACTCGACAGTACATTCTCTCGACAGAATGGCTTTCCAAACACGGGTACTTCGTGACGTAACATGTCCCATTCTTTTTTCTTCTTTCTCCTTCGTTCTGATATAAACTTTTTTTCTTCTTCTTTCTTGTTTCTTGCTTCTTTTTTCCCCTTTGATTTATTTGTTACCTCCAACAGGTACCTTGAACAGGACAGCCCTGCCCTCGGGACCCTGACCGGCAGCCTTGTCAACGCGGAAGTAGCCCTTGCGCTCGAGTTGGAGGAAGTCGTTCTCCTTGAGGTCTCCGACGCTGGCGTCGCACAGGGCGAGGGACATGGAGGCGCTGTTGGGGTTGAGGAAGTCGTCGATCTCGTCGTCCTTCTCCAGGGAGTCTTTGGTGATGAGGTAGTCAAAGTCCCACAGCTCGGCCTCGACGAGCTTGCCCTCGTTGTCGGCCAGCCACGTCACCTTCTTCTCCGTCTTCTTGAAGTCTCCCTCGAGGTGGAGTTGGAGCTGGAGCTCCTTGACGGGGGAGCCGTCGGTGGACAGACCACCCTTGACGATGGCGTTGCCCCAGCTCATCAGGGTGAGCTCCTCGTCCTGGGCGAAGGTGGCAGCGTCGGCCTGGTCGAGGAGGAGCTTGCTGCTGAAGCGGACGGACTTGGTGCCGACCTCGGGATTCTTGGGGTGCTTGGGGCGGTCCTCGGTGTAGGGGGCCTCGGGGCCGCCGACTATGTTGGCGATGACGACATCCTTCTTCTCAACGGCCATGTAGCGCGGAACGACGGGGTCTAGAAGGCGCTTGTTGGTGGCCCACAGGGCGCTCCAGTCCATGTTGACAATGTTGCGGCTGGGGCCCTGCTTGATCATGAACTCTCGGAGGGCCGCCACCGACAGGCCGCGGCGCAGGATACCCTGGACGGTGGGCATGCGGGGGTCGTCCCAACCGCTGACCTTGCCCGTGTCGACCACCTTGGTGAGCTTGCGCTTGGACAGGAAGGTGCGGATGAAGTTGATGCGTGCAAACTCCCACAGGTTGACGCGGCGGATGTCGAGGGCGTTGAGGAACCAGTGGTACTGCTCGTTGCGCTCGGCGTACTCGGTGGTGCGCAGGGCGTGGGTGACTCCCTCGAGGCTGTCGACGACGGGGCAGGCGAAGTCGTAGGTGGGGTAGATGTTCCAGGTCCAGCCGGTGCGGTGGTGGGGGGCCGGCTCCTTGCCCTGCCAGTTGGGGAAGCGGTATATGATGGGGTCGCGCATGGCGCCGTTGCTCGAGTCATAGGCGATGCGGGCGCGGATGCAGTGCTTGCGGCCCAGCTCGGTCCCCTCGCGCATCTCCTTGAACATGGCCAGCGACTCCTCAACCGGGCGGTCACGGCACTTGCTGGGCTTGCGGTTCATGCGGTCCTCCTTCTGGACCTCGGGGTCCGTGTCGTCAGCGTAGGCGCCGCCGCTGCGGATCAGCTTCTCACCGGCCTCGTAGATCTCCTGGAAGTAGTCGCTTGTGTGGGTGACGCGGTCAATCTTGACGCCGAGGCTCTCGGTGTCCTTGATGATGGAGTCCTCGTACTCTTGCTTCTCCTTGCTCGGGTTGGTGTCGTCGAAGCGGAGGATCATCTTCCCGTCAAAGGCAACGTTGGCAAAGTAGTCATTGAGGAGAGCGGCCTTGGTGTGGCCAATGTGCATGTAACCTCTGTTGGGGTGTTAGCCAGCGTGTACGGGTGAAGGTGTCGAGAGAGAGAGGGGGGGGGGGGRGGGAGAGAAGGAGAGAAGACGACCGAGTCCGACATACGAAGGCTCAGGGGGGAAGCGGGTGACGACGCCATTCTCCGTGTTGGGCAGACCAATGTTGTAGTTCGCACCACCCTTGGCCTTGGGCTTGCTGCTGGCCGTGTCCTCTTTGACTTCGGGGTGGACAGTCTCGACAAAGTTGAACCAGCGGGTGACGCTGGAGAAGCTGCCCTTGCGGACGAGACCGATAGCCACCTTGTTGTTGCGGATGGCGGCCCACAGGGCCTTGTCGGCGGGCGAGAAGTCGTATCCGCTCACATAGGTGCGCAGGGTCAGGTACTTTTCGAGGTCGAGGAGGAGGGGCTCGAGAGACTTGAAGTCGGCGGCGGCCAGGGCCGGGGTGAGGGCACCGATGTCAATGTTTCCCATGGCGACAAGACGGGCAGACTCTGTTCGTCTTATCTGTCGCAAGTCGAAAGGGGGATATGAGGTAGAGAGGGAAAGAAGGGGAAAGCTTGGTGTTGGTGGGATGGATGTGTGTCACTCGGTTGCCCCTCCTAACGGCAAAAAACTGGTGCCCCGCGGTGCTTGGCGGAGGGACGGGTGACCCTCTCGGATAAACTGGAGCCGGCCCCGGGTGCTGGGTGCTAAGTACGCCGTAGTACATGTACACAGGATATGCATATGGGGGTTTCACAGAATCTGTCTCGAGATGTTGTCAAATATTTAGATAGAAGCTCCTCTATTCTATTCTCATGTTTCGTCCATGTGTACCGAACCCCTTTGATCCTAGCGAAGTTGATCTTGCAAGTTGAGACCCACGGTTCAACACATGATGTGCTTTGTCTCGCTCCGTAGTCGGCCGGGAAATATCATCAGGCCATAGACCAAATCCAGCAATGTAGTAATTGATAAGCGATAGGTGTGCGATCGAGGAATAGATAGCAGGATTAGTCACATGGAGTGGTTCCACAATTCTTTCCCACCGCGTACGGCAGTTCATTTATACCAAATCAGCTACTAGTATTACACCGTAGACAGTACATGCATTATTTACCAATAATTACGCAGTCACCCCATTCATGCATCTTCCTTGCCTATCGTGTGTATCTGACTCTCCTAGTGACCCTTCGTACAATTCACGTGTGATGCGTACACAGATATATCCTCCTTAGTTTAAAGTCTAGATAGGCGTTATTCGATGGAAAGAGAAAGAATCTATATATATATATATATATAATATACATTACATAAGAACTAGGGGTCATGCCGATGCCCCTGAGTGCAAGTCACGTGGGTACCGAAGATGCGGCTTTTCCGGAAGCACTGTCTTCGTAGCCGGCACTTCCCATCCTCGCCGCCAGGGACGATAACGACGACGACAGCAACAACAACAACAACAACAACCGAACCGCAAACCAGATACACCGACCTAACTCGCTCACGATGGGTTTCATCCGAGCCGCCTTCATCACCTCTCTGGTGGGCGCCGTGGGCACCTCGAGCTTTGCCGCCTACCTGGCGGCCAAGAACCCGGTCATCACACCTCTCTCCCCGACCGATCCCATCTGGAGCTCCAAGGTCTTCAAGCGCTACAACCCGAATCGCAACCCTACCCAGCAGGACATCTGCATCAAGCGTATCCCCCTGAGCAAGGTGCGCCCGGAGCTCCTCGAGAAGCCCGGGGCTCTTGCGACCGAGTACTGCCGAGGCGTCTGGACCAGCTTAGGTCAGTCATCCTACCGACTGAGCATCTTCTGCTGCGTCTCTCCCATCTCCTTGCTCCTACCACACCGTGCTGACTAGCAGGCATTGCACCATCGCAGGCTTCGAGGTTCAGCGTCGTTACCTCGAGTACAAGTACAGCAGCCCCGAGACGGCCCACAACCTCTGGTCCAAGGAGCAGCTGTCGACCAGCAACTACGAGAAGGGCACGTGCATAGCCGACCACTTCGAGGTGGTTGAGAGGACCAACGATGCCATCACCCTCCGGTGCGGCGACTCCCCCCGCAACTCCGGCCTCCGCGGCTTCGACGGCCTGTTCGTCGTCAGCGCCAAGGTCGACAAGGAGCATGACGAGGTCGAGCTGGGCCTCAAGAGCGCCCTCTTCACCAGCGAGGGTAAGATCGAGGGCAAGAAGCCCAACACCCCGCCCTTGATCGAAGAGCTCCACCAGTGGTATGCTAGGATCTGGTCCGAGGGAGGTTCCAGGAGGCTGCTCAAGTAAGCTGTAGACTCACGTTGTTCGATCTATGTACGTCTGTATGTTCTATATTGGCAGCGAGCGCTCGAAACAGTTTACATAGCCTTGGGTAGCATGCATCTCTGTGATTGAAAAAAAAAAAAAATCCCTCAAGGACTGGGGGAAGCTAGTCATGATCGTATGGGTTCTTTGGCCTTTTATATACCTCTTGTACTTATCCATCTTAATAACCATCCATGCGTTTCCATACTTGCAAAAAGTGCCGAGTGTGTATATCGCCAGTGACATATCGTTCCTGTTCTGGTCAACCTGTGTGGTAAAGTGGCCAATGGTGAATAGTGCCAAGTCAGACACACAAGTGCTTACACCCGTCGCACTCGGACCTGCACCGTGATGCAATTGCTCACACTCTCCAACTCTCACAGCCTCCGACACTTTGTGATGAGATCGTATCCTTGCAGCAACAGATACTCCCCTCCCCCGCCACCTCCAAAAGCCATGCACTGAACACTGAGGGCATAACAGAACACAAACAAGAAGGAAGACGTTGTATCCATTACTCCCTCCCTCCCTCCCCCCCTCTCTCTCTCTCTGCCTACCATGCCTATCCCCCATATCCATCTCCTCTGTATAGACAAAGTGTTCATCGAGGCATTTTCCGTCGCCCGCACCAGACATGGCCTCCCCCCGTCCGTCCAGGTGACGGTCCACCACTGCTCTCTGAGCCAGCTGCCGGCGTCGGTGCAGTTCGACACCATCGTCTCACCGGCCAACTCGTACGGCCGGCTGGACGGGGCCTTTGACGACGCCATATCACGCGCCATCTCACCTGTGGACGACTACCTGGCCCTGACGCGGGTGGCCCAGCAGGCACTGTACGTGGAGTGGCGCGGGTTCGCACCTCCCGGGTCGTGCACCCTGGTCGACCTGCCCGAGGAGTTCGCCGCCGCGGGTCAGTCCCGGAACGTGTGGGGGGTGCGGCGGCTGGCCCTGTGCCCTACCATGCGGATGCCCGAGGATGTGCGCTGGGACAGGGAGGTCGTCTACAAGTGCGTCTGGAGCCTGCTGTGCGCCGTCGGGAAGAGGAGCGGCGGCGACGAGGTCAGGAGCTTGCTCATGACGCCGCTGGGCACCGGGGTGGGGAGGATCTCCCCCGACAGGTGGGCCGGCCAGCTGGTGCTCGCCATAAAGCACTCCGTCGACGCCGATGAGAACCCCGACGTGTGGAGCTCGCTGAGCTGGGAGGACTCGTCGAAGACTACGATTGAGGTGCAGAAGACGTGGATGGGTGAGGGCTTGTCGAGGTCTTGAAGACACGCTACCCCACTGCACTTGCCCTTCCGAAGGAAACAGCGAAGAAGAAGAAAAAAAGAAAGGAAAACAACAGTTCTTTCCGGAGATTATGATCTACATCTTGAGCCGGGGGGGGGGGGGCTTTTACTTCGGGAACTTGCTGTTCTTGATCCATTCTTCACTTGAAAGAGTTGTCGGCCGCCTGCTCTGTGTTCTCTCATTCCTCTTAACAACCTCCCGCGCAAGGAAAGAAAAACGATCGACAAGTTTGGTGTCGAATGTGCCTCATAAGCACTCTCTTCATACGGAAAAACCTCATACGACGGATGATTGCATGGTTATAATGCAATTCTGTGGAGAGATCCAAGGCTTACTTGCAGACCTCTTCTTCTCTATGTCTTCTTTTTTTTCTTTCAATGGTCAAAATCATGATTTCCAAGTAGTATGCCTCCCATCTGCGTACCATCTCCAGCTTGCGAGGCGCGTATACTCCGTATATGCGTTGGACATGTGCTAGTGGGAAGACGGGAGTCGTGAATCGATGGCAAAGAACGTGGGGGGGGGGCCCTTGTCCATGCCAAGTTGCGACCTTCAAGGAGCTTTGACCTTGGGTGCTAAGCAGTCCACATGAGAACTTGTAACGTCGATCAGATCGGCTTTCTTCTCTTCCTTCTAGAAGGGTCCGTTCGTTTTTTCAGCTACGGAGCGTTCATGATAATATGCACATTTATTGTTTCCCGCCCTCGTAGTCTTTGCTCTAGTCCTCCCCTTGTCTTCCGAGTTGGTTTGCTTCCCACGTAAAGCCATTATAACATGTATTACAACCTGTACAACATGCTGTCTTCACTCGCCGGCCTCCTGTCTATAGTTCCCGTCGTTCGGGCAGTTGACCCCTAGCGCCGTGACATATTATAGCAAAGGTGGCGCGCGCAGTATGATTGTGAGTCTTGTCCTTGTTCCTTTACTCTTCTCTCCATCGAAATCCGTGACAGGATACATCGGCAGCTACATGAAGTCACATACCTCTACCGGGATGAAGAGAAACGAAACTCGACGTAGTGCCCTAGGACTGGCGCAGATGATTCGAGACAGACGGGAAACCCATCTCCCCATGGCACGATATCCTCCTTTACCCTTACGGAAGCAGCACCGGCATCAACTCATAACTACTACATCGAAATTCCCCCTTGGACATTGGGGAAGCTTCGAACGAAGTGAGCTGAGCCTCTCAGTGTGTCCTCTCACTCCAGAGGTCCGGTGCTCACCTCACTGTTAAAAGATATAGCCCAGTACGGCCGACTTGAAAGTGATGGTGATTGAGATGTCGAGGCCCCCCTGGCCGACACGGTAGACGGTAATACGACCACGTTCTCTTTCAACACCAGACATCTTCTGCTCGGCTACTGAGAAAGCAATTGCCGTAGACGCCGACCATATTGAAAAGGTACCGTCTCTTGTCTGGCCGGTACCTTTCACGATTGCTTCGGGGAATTTCCGTCTGCCTCCCTCCTTCTTTCCTCCATGCTTCCATGCAATCCTCCCGATATCCCGTCTAATCCGTGGTATCGCGATGTCATCAAGGCTGATGGGAAGAACGAGAACCTCGGGAGGGGACTGCTGACCCGCCAAGCACACATACACAGAGCCATTGCCAGGAGATGCGGGTGCTGGAAGGATCTGAGGAGCCGGGAAGGAAGACCTCGGCGGGATCCATCGCAACACCAGATGTCTCATGCGGACGACTGCGAGACCTACGTGCCCCGGCGGCAAGGCGATTGCCAGGTCTGGAATTACACGAGGAGCCAGGTGCGAAGCTGGCCGTGGGAGTGACCGATGAGCATGATGTCTGGTATCATCTCGATGATGATTTCGATATCGTCGAGCTGCAGAACTAGACTACCCACCACTAGCTCCGCTACCACGTACATCGACTAGATAACAATATTACTACCTACAAACGTCGCAAGTAGAACCAGACGCAGATTTACTATAAATCCCATGAAACATGTATGCTCCGTAGCGTTGTTGTTTCGACTTTTACTATTGCCCTTTCCTTATCACAAAGTGTACGTGTATACACACACACACACACACACACACACATATATATATATATATATATATATATTGTCCTTCATCATGCACCAAGCAACACTTCTTCACCCCACCTAAAAACTTCAAACTTCACATCACACACTATTTGAGTCATCGCCAAAATACACGACATGGTGAAAACGCCCATGGACAAAACACATCTCTCGTCACCAGGGAAAAAAACAACGACACGACAAGTGAAAGTACACACACACACACACACACACATCTCATGACCACAACAAAAAAAAAACCAGATCATAACAAGTGAGACGCACCAAACAAAAAATGTCATCAGCACCAACCTTTGCCACCCCTCTCGTACAGAGCACCCGCTCCTCCATCCTGCAATATACATTCCCCAAGCCGCACCATAACCTCGTTCTCACCGGCCGGTCCCGCGCAGCGTGGCACACGTCCTTCGTCATCCCTCAGCTGGACGTCCTTCTAGACGCCGGGCTGTGCGTGAACAAGCTCCGGCCGCGCAACGTCTTCATCACCCACGGCCACAGCGACCACACCCTCGTGACGCCCGCCTTCGTGCAGACCCAGGACCCGCCGGACGTCTACTGCCCGTCCGAGGTGGAGCCCGTGCTGGAGGGCTACATCGTCGCGCACAAGCGCCTCGACAAGGGCGGCGTCGTCCCCGAAGGCGTGGCCGTCAACCACCGCCACCGGATGCACGGCGTGCGCCACGGCACCGTCGTCGACCTCGGATCCCAGGCCGGCATCACCGTCACCGCCTTCGACTGCGACCACACCGTCCCCTGCCTGGGCTACCTCTTCAGCTCGACCACCCGCCGCCTCAGGGCCGAGTACGTCGGCCTGCCCGCCGCCGAGATCAAGCGCATCAGGCACGAGGTTGGGGGCGCCGACAACATGACCGCCCCCTTCACCAGACCCGTCTTCGCATTCCTGGGGGACACCACCGCCGCCACGCTCGCCGCCGCGCCGGACTGGCTCGCCGAGGGGGAGGGGATCCCCGTCGTCATCACCGAGTGCAGCTTCCTCCGGGACGAGCACTACGCCCAGGCCCAGAAGACGAAACATACTGCCTGGAAGGACCTCGAGCCCGTGGTGCGGAGGTGGCCGCGTACGACCTTTGTCCTTACGCATTTCAGTATGCGTTATAGTGATAGGGAAGTAGTCGACTTCTTCAAGGGTCTGGACCATTGTCCTTCTAATATTGTCATCTGGGCGGACGGGGAGGCTTAACATTTTGTGTGTGTGTGCGTGTGTGTGCGTCTTCGTGTCATTCACTGCTTTCCCCTTGTCACCTTTTTTTTTCTAGACTTGGTGCTATTTCTCATGTTGCAGACGGATTTTTGCATCGAAAAACACGGCAGATTTAGAAAAATAGATGGATGAATACATAAAACATTGCTTCGTCCATTGATAGGTAGGTATGCAATTGCCTGAATGTGCCAAGAGATAAGACCAGATGCAAAAAAAAAAAAAAAAAAAGATTAGATGACAGGACACCCTCCGCTCCCATCCCACGTCCTTTCGACGCCAAGAGTTAAGAAAAGAGATATGAACTATTGTATAATATGTACAAATAACGGGAATGACTCCATGCCCTGGATTAGCCGTCAAAGAAGAAAGAAGGAAGAAAGATGGTGGATTCGATACACGTGGCTCCTTTCAAGATGGTATATATAGAAAAAAAATAGGAGAGATGGCGGAGAAGAAGAGGAAGATAGAGAGAAAACAGAACCTCCGACTCTACCCTTCTCACCTCGAGTCACCGTCGATATTGGCAGCGGCTGGCTTGGTGTGGGCCTTGCCGGCAAAGAGCTCGGCCTCGGTAAAGTAATAATCATTCCTCTCCTCGGTGAAGCGGCGGTGGAAGACCTCGAGGAGGTCACCGGGCAGCTGCTCGCCGACGGCAACCTTGATGTGGGTGCTCTTGCCGGTCCAGAGGTGCTCGATGAAGCGGCCGTTGCAGCCGGAGCCGCTCTCGAGGTAGCCGTTGGCCTCGTCGCAGGGGAGCTCCTTGATGTCCTCGGCGTAGTCGTAGCGGATGTAGGTGCCGAAGCCGCCCTGGTCGGTGGGGCGCCCCGGGTGGTTGAGGCGGAAGTCCTTGCACCCGGGGTGGACGCTGTCGTCGTCGGGGCACTGCTGCCAGGCCTTCATGACCTCAAAGGTCCTCTCGTTGTTCTGGGCAATGATGAAGCCCGTGTTGAGGTAGACCTTGCCGAACTTGTCCATGTTGTTGTCGGCCACGGGATCGAAGGCCAGGGCGAGCGAGTTCTCAGAGGGGTGCACCTGCCAGTAGTTCATGAGCCACTCGAATGGCAGGTCCAGACGGTGGAAGATGGCGTCCGAGTCGAGGTAGATGCAGGCGTCGTGGTGCTTGAGGATCTCAGACATGACGGGGGGCTTCTTCCACGACGTGCGGCGGTCCTCGTACTCCTCAATCTCGATGTAGTAGTACCTGTAGCCGTGAATCTTGGCTGGAGCAGACGAGAAAAATCTCAGCGATGGCCTCATGAAGGAAGGGGGGTGGGGGTGACGGTGAGGGGTGTATATATGCCAGCAGAAATGAATATATCAGCATAGGCTTCTCGCCTGCCACGTACCATATAGCCAGTGGTTGAGGATGCCGACAGACAGACCGTTGACCTCGCTAGCATTGTTCCAGGTCATGGGGGTGTCGGCAAAGATCTCGCCCGGCTTGTCAAACGGACGGTTGTCGAGGTCGATGATGCAGAGATTCTCACCCAGGGGCTCAGTCCACAGGGGCTTTCCGGGGAGCTTCCAGTTAAAGGCACCGTAGAGGGAGTATGTATCGGCATCGACCTTGATCTTCGACTTGAGGACCTTGTCGATGAATGACGATCGAAGCTCGGCATCGGCCAGCGGTTCGGGCTCGCTGGGGAGGGGGCGATATGCGTGGGGCTTAGAGCTATGGGTGTAGAAAGCATGTCAGCGACTGTTTCCCTCCTTCGGTTCTCTCTTTTTTTTTCCGCCTTTCTGGCCCGGCGCGTTTTGCCCTTCGCATATCATACGAGAGGCAGATGTCAGAGGAAAAGAAAAAGAAGAAAAAAGAACGTACGGCGAAGAACCCCAGTAGTCGAGGTGGTTGAAGGCTAGGCCGATGAACAGTATAAGCAAGAGGACGGAACCGGCGATGAGCATGGTGGCCCTGCCGGAGCGAGCCTGAGCGCCGAACATGTCGACGGCGGCGCGTCCTTGACGGGACGGTTGGGCGAAACAGACGGAGAGAAGGGGTGGTATGTCGGGTTCTTGGATCAGCACTCGTGGAGGGCGGCCGTGACGTGAAGGTGACGTGGATCAAAACAGAGACGTATAGCACGGGCAGTCGGGACCGAGCAGAGCGAGATGCAATACCAGGCACGATGGATTAAAAGGTAGCAAGGAGAGAAGAAAGAAAAAAGAGTATAGCACCTGGCAAGGGCGAGCACAAACAGGAGAGAAAAAGAAGAGCTGCGCCTTGATGCAGATGCCAAAAGGAAAAAAAAAGAAGAAAAAGAAGGTTTTATTGGAGTCTGCAAAGGGAAAGGGGTGGAAAAGACGGACAGGTGGGAAAGAAGGGGACCGATAGACCGACGGTCGCTTTTTTGGTATTAGTCCATAGCAGAGTTTATTACGTCGTTAGCGGGTTCATACTATGAGAGACAGCGAGAACAAGGGTCCCCTTACCCCTAAGAGAAAGAAGAATGAGAGAGAGATACCATGCGGAAGTATCGGTACCAGGAGGAGGGGGCCACCAGAGGATTTCCCATATTGCTATAAGCATCCAATACAGCTTACCCGTACTCTTACTACCATCACCACCTACTCGCGGTACTAGCAGTAATCTGTACCACTGGTAATATGGATTGAAACCCCCCTTAGAATCAAAGGCTTGCTGACCAGGCACTAGCAGGACTCGTACGAGTGCATGTACCGATACTACAAAGCCAGAGTCTTATCCAACCATGGTCATCCGACGTCTTGGCATCATCAGCCATTTGATTGACGGGCCATAGTTTTATGCACAGCGGATTGGATGGATGCATACCCGTCCGTACAGGTATCCGTATAGGAGATGGCCACGCGCAGGCAGCACACAGCACAGCCGTGGGGACCATGATGGCGCTTCACAGAATTCGGGCTCTACATGGTGATCCTACGGATACAGCATCGCCGCCATATTCCGTACCACACAGAGACAGGCGCACGCATGGGCAACGGAAGCGACGAAGACCTGAGGTGACCCTAAAGTGCCCCCCGTCATCGCCTGGCAGCGGGGGTTACTGGGACGAGGCGAGGCCAGCCCAGGACGTCCAGGCACTAACGTTGCGGCGTACGAGTAAGTTACCGAGTGCTCGTACTCCGAAGAGGCCCAGCAAGTCCAAGAGATGATTAACGTGCCAAGCTGCGCGCTAAGATGACGGGACAGTCTTGTACGAGAGAGGAGGAGAGTGCGAGTAATCTGTACTCTTGTACTCCGTACATATGCGGGGACCGATTGCTCTTCTTCTCTGCTCACAGTACTCCGTATTGATACTACCAAGAACCGATACGAAGCCCCATCCTGGAGGGTCCATGCTTACGAGCTACGGTGGGAAGTACAGGTACCTCGCCGCTGGGATGGTATTGATCTGTAATCCGTACAGATTACTCTCGTAGTCCAGCAGGGATCTCTCCGGCGTTGCATCTACCCGCACGCAGCATCGCATCAGGGTCCGGGTATTTCCCATCACTCGAACGCACACGGCCTGACCTTCTCTGGCCCTGCTCCTGCTACTCATGTGTCGACTACTCGTCTTGACTACTAGAGGTGCTACTGCTAGAATACGACGGCAATAAGAGATGGAAGAGAAGGGCCATTGGCTAATTCTCCATTTTCACGCCTCTTCCCCTCTTCCCCCCATCCATCTGTCGACTGCTACCTAGCGTGATGATTCTGAGGTCGCTGAGAACAGAAGCACCCTCCAGACCCATATACACGAGGCAGTCACTACGCGTAACTTCGGGGGCATCGAAACGTGATCGCTGACGCTGACTGCATTTCCCGCCTTCCCTTTCCCATTTGCTGTACCCCCTCTTTGTGTGTCATCTTGGCATGCAGCACGACGCCGTAATGGCCTTCTCTCTCTCTCTCTCTCTCTCTCTCTCTCTCTCTCTCGTTTCGCCATCCCTTTACTTCTCCGTCTTCTTTTCTGATTGATCTCTCGTCTCAAGCATGACTACAGATCTCCATTTACGAGGAATTGAACACCCCCTGTTTGTCTCGTACTCTTGATTACTATTATTACCACTCCGCATTTGTCGTATTATCAAATACATCCTAGTGCTGGACACTCGTAGCAATACGAGTATGGGGCGGCCGTAGGTATACCGAATTCCGAGATACAGTCACGGACAGATTGGCTGCAGTGCAGAAACACACATCTGCACTGCGACGTACCACAGCCCGACGTGGCAGCTATCCTCTCATCCTTTCACGTTAAGACGGTGTAATACAAGTAGGGAACTGTCTTCACCTACTCCGTACATGTGATCATACGCCGTAATGACACCTACCCACCCGGGGTCAGCTCCATAGGCGCAGCAGCATACGTCGCTGCATCCTCATACGACGTAGTACTAGTCATCTTACCCCTTGTTACCGGTAAATATCCCTGTCGTAGGGCAGACTCAACCCACACTTCGGCCGCCAGCCTTATATTGTTGACAATCGTGCTGGTACAAGAATTGGTGCCAGCATTTCAACTATCCCAGCACCATGAGTTCCCGTATTAGTAATCATGGGAGAACGTACGTATAACACATGCCGTGATATCTCGTCTGGGAATGCCATGCCGGCTCGGTCCACGACGTATTGCCATAAAAACTAGGGTGCATCGTGGCGTGCTCTCACGATAACTTCATGTCAGATTCTACGAAATTATAGCATACATCGATCACTGACAGGAATAATACCAAAAGAAAGCGGCATACCCATCACACCAGCGCCTATGCTCAGGAATGCACCCTCGTGAGAAGAGGAGGGACAGGGGGACAGGAGAAGTGTAGAGGGGGGGAAAAAAAAGACGGAGACCCTAGCCCCGCTGAGCCTTGATCCTCCGGCACCAGTCCCGTCCCTGCGAAACCTGGTAGGCGCAGAGCCACGGCTCCAGTGGGATGCCCAGCAGGCCGGCAATGCAGATGCCGGCACTGTCACTCACGGTGGCTACGCTCAAGCTGAACTCGCGATCTTCCACGGGCACCTTCTCGAGCATCTCAGCAAAGCTGTTGACGTAGACTGCCCCCCCCAGGAGACCTTCCCAGAAGATGACGGCGAAGACGAGGTAGACGGACGGTATGAAGAAATAGAGCGAATGCAGGATCAGGAAGACGAAGTTGGCCACCTGCAGCAGCGAGGGCACGTACAGGTGGCGGATGCGGACAAAGGGCGTCGAGGAGCGCGAGATGAAGACGCCGAGCTGGTACAGGAAGCCGTAGAACGGGTAGAAGCCCCTGTACTCGCGAAAGGGGGACTCGTCGACGGGGAAGAGCAGCGTGGGCGCCACGCCCTGGTTGATGGCGTACTCGGCCATGAAGACGAGGAAGAGGGGCATCATGTACGGCACCAGGAGGGCCCTGACGCGACGCAGGTTGGCCCGCACCGAGTGCGAGCCCGCCGGGGCAACGGGTGTCCGGGGGTCCCGGCCACCTAGGAGCGGCGACTGGCCATCCTCGATGGCCTCGTCGTCCGGCACGGCCTCGTAGCCGTGCTGCCGCTGCGCGGTGGCGCCCGCGTCGCGCAGCGGACCCCACGGCAGGACGAAGAAGAAGCTGACGAACATGGCGCCGGGCAGCGTCGCCGCGACGAGCAGGCTGTCCTTGACGCTGAGCCCCCACCAGTCGGTGAGGGTGACGTACAGCCCCGCGCCCACCAGGCCGGCGGCGCCCGTGCCGGACCCCCATCCCGCCAGGCTGGCCTGGCCGTAGTAGTGCGTCAGGCCGAGGAAGCTGAGCTCCCCGATGCCGCTGCTCAGGCTGGCCAGCACCACGCCCACCATCTTGGCGGCCGTCGAGTCCGTCGCCGGCGTGAGCGCCACCATCAGCATTCCCGTAACCGACAGGGATATGCACGCCAGCACGCGCAGCTTGTACGGAACGCGGTGTATGAAGTATGGAGCCGTGAGCTTGGTCGCGAATGAGGGGACCACGTCGGCGAGCAGCACGATGCCTTTGGGCAGGCTGCCTACTAGATCCTGCGCGGCCGAGAGGATGATGACGTAGAGGACATTGTTGATCAGTCCTGTTTTTTTTGTTGTTGTGCGTTTATACTCAACGGCACCCCATCGTCAGCAGAAGATCCTTATTGTTGGGAGGAGAGAAAGAACGTAGGAACGGTCGGTGTGTGTGTGTGTGTGTGTGTGTGTGGAGAGGGGGAGGAGAGGGGGAGGAGCTGGGGGGCAGGGAGACACACCGAGAAGCCAAAAAGCAAGTATGACTCTCATGTTAGGATGATGCAGAATCATCTTGGCCCGGGCAGCGTACATCGCCCACGATGCTGATGGTGTCCCAGGCATAGGTAGCATGGGGAGAAATTGGAGAGAGAGAGCAAGGAGAGAAAAAGAGAGGGTAGGTGGCGTAAGTCTATCCGGCTGGTGGTAGGAGAGGACGTACTCGACACATTGGGCTGGTGTCGTAGGTGAGGACTTTTGAGTTTCTCTGCTATCGAGCTTGAAAGAGGAAGGGGGAGTGTGCTGTCCTGGGCAGCGTCTGGGAGAGGCAGGGGACAGCGTGACGAGCGGCTCATCTCCGATAAGCTATTATCGTGCAGGCTTCGTCATAGGGGGGGGGACTCGCTCGAGGCTGCCAAGATGTACATTTCTCTTTTCCTATCTTTCACACCTACTATTATTCATTCACCATCATTGATTGTCATGAAAACCATCTAATCAACTCTTTTTTTCTTTTACAGAGTAAATCCACCAGGCCATTACGTATCTTTTTTTTTTTTTTTTTTTTTTCAAATTTTCAAATTTTTTAAAAAAAACTCCCGCCTAACAGGACTACTGGTGCAGGAAGAGAAGAGGTGAGAAATGAAAAGAAGATGCCCTTCATTTCTTAACAGGTCCGTAGCTGTCGGGATGCTCTGCCTCACCGCTAGCCTGCACCACGCTCTCGGGCGCGACATTCCCCTCGGCAGAAATGCTGTCGGGGACGCTCTCGGGGACGTAATAGTCGTCGGCAGGGTATTTCTGTCCACCCGGCCCAGGCGGCTTGGTGCCGACATTGTGGATGGCAGCAGTCTTGCCCTGGGTGGCAATGTCATTCACGCTACCCTCTCCATGTACCTGGGGAACTCGGGCGGACACCACGTCGTTGTCGTTGTCGCCGCCGGGCTTCTGTTTGCTGATATGCTCCGGCCCACCTCGGCCTTCGAAATGCTCGCCACGAGTTTGCCTGATTGGGAGTGTGCTTGTCAATATTATTTTTCCAAGCGGTCAAGAAAGGTAGGGGGGATACTGTCCCACCTTCCATGGTCATCCAGCTCACCACCCTCGCTAGGTGGGATACGCTTGTTGAAGCCGGCATTGGTACTCAATTCATCGCCAGTGGCGACATTGGCTGAGGGGAACTTCTTCTCGACCTTGCTGTCAACCCCGGCGTCGGTGATTCCAGGGTTGCGGTTGTTGCCGTAGGCTTGAGGTGTGCTCAGGTCTGTCTCGGCCTGTCGCGAGATGCGCTCGTAGTCGGTCATGATTGTGGTTTGTTTGCTGTCGTCGTTATGCTTCCTCAAGCGCAGCAGTCTTTTTCTGTTTTTTTCCTCTCCTTCAAAGCTGTGCTGCAACTTGGAGAGATTCGATGATGATGTGATGATATTAAGGGATACTTTCTAGTCAACGTATACCTCCTTTATACCTATGAGAAGGAACAGGGAACCTCCAACCTGTTGGACCCTTTTTTCGTCTCTTTCCTTTCCGCTGTTTTTTTTCCCTCGTCGACATCATCCTGAGGACAGTATGATCTCATACACTCCGATGACGTTGTATACTACGTTATATATATGCAGGGAGACGCTCCTCGGTATCCAACTGAGCTTCTGTGAAATTCGACGTAACTCATCGGCCGAGAAAATCAAGGCGCGATGAACCTAGATTAGCAATATCAAGATGTAGTTCCTTCGTCTTAGCCAGTGTTAGCATCACCGTCCTGTTCACTCCAGGTAATAATAATATTACTCGTAGCAACTGATGTGATGCGCGCCAGTATTCCACCTTGGTAATGTCCGCGCTCACAACAACGGCAGAATGTCGGCACCCCACAATGTGTACGGAGTAATTGGTCATCAATTTTTTTTTCCCTTTTCCCCGTCTCTCGCCTTGGAGTCCCCCGATCGCCTAGATTCGCGACATAACGAATACTGTATCACACCCCGATAATACCAACCCAACCCCCCCCTTCCCCCTCCAGCATGACAGCCGAAAGTCAAGACGCGGGTGCCTGTCCCGTCGACCACACCACCCGTCAAGCATGGCTCGAGCAAGCCCGTGCCGCCCAGCAGGCCTCCTCCGCCGCGGCAGCATCATCCGCATGTCCGGTCGACCACAACACCTCACCACCACCACCATCGCCACCAGCCCGCCCCGCTAATCATCACCATGCGTCGCCGCCAAAGGTCTGTCCGGTAGATCACACCGCCAGCAGGCCGAGATCATGGACCCAGGCGATAACATCCTACATCCCCTTCTGGTCGTCGCAGGCCACTGCGCCTACCCCCAAAACCCCCGAGGCCGGGCAGGTGCGCGACGGTCTGGGGACGGAGCGCATAGTCTCCAGCATCCCCCGATCCATAAATACCAACCCGGACTCGTCACCCTACCCGATGGAGCACGGTGCCTCGGCCAACGCAGAGGTCGAGTCCGGCACCGACCACTCGGGGAACTGGGTTTACCCTTCTGAAAAGATGTTCTTCGAGGCCATGAAGCGCAAGGGCTACGAGGCCAACACGGCCGACATGAAGACCGTCGTGCCCATCCACAACGCTGTCAACGAGAGGGCCTGGAAGGAGATTTGCGATTGGGAGAAACCATATCTCTCTGAGTCAAAGTGCGTTCTCTCTCTCTTCTTTTTTTCTCCCTCTTCTTTGTTATTTTTTTTTTTTGGAAAAAAAAAGGAAACGGCTTACTCTCTACCCCTATCCCCTACCATTTCCTTCTGAGCCGTACATGCATGCTGACCTTCTTCTCCTCCTTCTTTCGTTGCAGATGCGGTGGCCCCAAACTCGAATCCTTCGCCAACAAGATGGAACGCATGACCCCCACCGCTCGCCTCAACACAATCCTTGGATACACGGCTCCCTTTGACCGTCACGACTGGGTCATTGACCGATGCGGAACCCGCGTTGACTATGTCATCGATTTCTACTCCGGTCGTGCCGACGGGAAACCTGGCCCTTCCTTCTACCTTGATGTTCGGCCTAAGCTGAATACCTGGGAGGGTGTTAGGATGCGGGCCATGAAGCTGACCGGCTTGGCTTAGTCTCTCAGCACAACAAACAAGAACGAAGGAGAGAAGAATTTTTCGAAGACGAGAATATAAAGAAAGAGAGAGAGGGAGCAATGTACCAAGGTATGTATGAATGTATGTGGAGAGTGGGATGTTGTACAGTAACGATGAAATTCGGCATGGTGCATGGTAATTTTGTATTTTTTTTTCCTGTACTTTTATAATAGACTCCCCCCCCCCCTTTTTTTTTATTACATACTTCAATCTCTGGAAAACTCAGTTCATATCCATCATAGTACTCATGAAAAAAAAAAAAAAGAGGAACCGCGTCTCTCCTGACTGACTCTACTCGTCCTTGCGAGCAGCGGGCTGCATGCGGATACGCACTGGTGGTCCCGTCTCAAACGCCTGGGAATCGAGATCCCACCCCACAGCCTGCATGTTCTCCCACAGGGCGGCGTTCCGGTATTTCCTAGGAGCCAGTGACTCACCCTCGTCCTTGACATCTTTTTTCAGAGCCTCGTGGAACTTGTCAGAATATCCTTCGCCTGGTACCATGACCCAGGCAATCTCCACGGCAAGGAACCATGCCATGATGACATGAGCGGGCCCAGCACGATCCCACATGATGATACGGATGGTAGACAGACCGCTTTTCGCGAGCCTGGTGATGAACTTTGTGTGCTTCTGCCCGTCGAGAACGAAGCAGTTACCGTCCGACCCACTGGGAGGCGTCCGTGCATGCTGGTAGCTCTCTGCAAACTCGATGCGGGCAACCTGGTGCCCATCCCGGTTTGACACGGTAGCCCTCCAGAAGAGAATGCTCTCTCTGTAGGCAACCTCACGGGGGGACAGCACCTTGCCAGACTTGAGGTACTCCTGGAACAGAATCGTCGCACGCTGGCGATTGAGCGCCGTCATGTGCACGCTCCGCACACCCAGGTAGTTGACCCACAAGTGGCCAAGCACTAGGACAGACATGAGGCACAAGACGGTGAAACGTTCCTGGACGTACTTGACCACGATGGTTCCCACCAGCAGACCGACCAATCCCACGGCCGTCTCTTGGCTGGCCTCCTTCGCATTCAGCTCGGCAAGATTGTCGTGCTTGGCGAAATGCACGCTCAGCGCAGCCTTGCTGGCGCCCGCGGCAACCCCGCAGAGTGCTCGGAGCGCCTCTGCCGTGCCGACGGCCAGAAATCTGTACCCCTGACTGAGATAGGGACTGTAGAGCTCCAGGAAGAAAGCTGTGTCGTTGAACAGGTCTGCCAGAAAACGGTAGCGCTTGGCATCCGGTTCGATGCGCAGGCCGAAGCGGTGCGCAAAGACAATCGTGGCCACACGGGACATGGCGTCCTTGAAGATGGTCAGGAGCGTGGCGAACGTGGCGGATGAGTTGGCGTCGCCGACGCCCAGACCCTCGAGCAGGGCGCGGCTGGCCAGCAGCGACGTGATGGTCGAGAAGAAGGCCTGAAGCGAGTCATACACCTGGTAGGCCAGGTAGTCCTCCGAGACAGAGTGCGGGAATCCAACTGGTAGGAAGGAGTCGAACATGGCTTGGAGGGCGTCTTGAAATGACTGCGCCAAGATGTTGTCGGACCTGTTCTGAGATAGCACCTGCACAGGCGTTAGTATGGCTGATTCGAAGGGGTTTTTTCCCCCCCAAGGGCCAGGGAGAAAGGTAATGTCGTTCATACCGGGATGATTCGCCCATCAGACGTGTGCAGCCATCTTTCTTGAATGTGGCCAGTCTTGTCGCACTCAAAAATCTCGACCTCGTCGCCTGCGGAGAGCATGCTGGAGATGCCTTGACCCGGGTCTTTGTTGGTAGCAGCTGCCTCGGCCATTTTATGCAGCGTGAAAGCAAAGTACCCGAATGTGATTTCGATTTCAGACACTTTTTATTCTGTTGACGGAGGGCTAATTTCAAGTGTCACTCTCTTATGCGTCGGTGAAAAGGGAGTTGATGGTGACGTGGTCAACAGTGGGATGAAAGAGAAGTTGAGAGGTGAGGCTGGGAGAAGAGAGGTGGAAGGGGAGGTGAGCTTGGTCGCCCCTTCGTCCCCCAGCCTCATTCCTTGTGTCACGGTCACAACCACCACACACGCACACACGAGTGTGACAGAGAAAAAGAAAAAAAAAAAAAGTCTCGAGAAAGATTATACTCATTTTGTTGATTGAATAGAGAATAAAACTAAGAGGCATCATAAAGTCTCCAATATTCAACATCAATTCCGCTAATAGTTTGGTATTCTATCGTGCTTTTCCCCCATAGTGCTAACCTTTATCGTAAAACTCCGCGCATATATCATACCATCATTACCTCTTGACAGTCTCGCCGTCGGCAGCGATGAGGAACTCATCCGTCTTCTCAGGCCCCTCACCGACACTAGTCTGAATGATACGGCCAACACCCTCCTTGAGGATGGAAGCAATGTTATCGGGAATCTCGACAGCGGACTGGACGTCAGCGGCACCCGCCTTCCAGCCAGAGACACCGGCCAGGAACTTGGAGAAGGCGCCCACGACGGTGGCAGAGCTCTCCTCGAGGAAGTAGATGACACAGTTGGGGCCGGCATCGTAGGTGTAGGCGGCAATCGTCTTTCCGGCCTGGGCGTTGATGGCCTCGACGGCGCGGATGGCAGCCCTGGAGGCGTCGTTCATGTAGAATATGGGCGGGTACGTGTCGGCGGCGCAGGCGTGGAACGAGTTGGACTCGCGCATCGTCACCTCGGCGAACTTGGCAAAGTCCTTGGTGTGGATGGCCTCCTCCATGGAGACCATGTTGGCGGGGACCACCTTGGATATTCTCTCTCGGAACAGGCCCGACGTAGCGACAGTCTGCTGCATACCCGACGTCGAGGGCACGTCCTTCTTGGCGGCGTTGATGACGAGGATCAGGGCCCTCATCTCAGGCCAATGCGACGCAGGGGCGACCAGATCAGCCTTGGAGTCCGTGCCGTCAGCCTTGCCGCCCATCCTCCACGCGACGTAGCCGCCAAACAGGCTGCGGCAGGCCGAACCGGATCCCTGGCGGGCGATGAGCGACAGGTCCGATGGGGAGTCGGGAAGCTCATACAGGTCCGCCACGGCCCTGACCAGGGCGGCGAAGCCAGCAGCCGACGATGCCAGGCCCGCCGCCGTGGGGAAGTTGTTTTCCGAGACGATCTTGAGAGGGAGGGTCGAGAGCTTCGGCAGGCTCGAGTCGGCGGCCTCGATGGCGGCCCGCCTGGTGCGCAGCTCGCGGAAGCAGGCCTGGGTGCGGGCACCGGAGATGTCAGAGGCCTGGCCGTTGAGCGTCAGGCTGTCGCCCTCGAAAGAAGCGGAGCAAGAGGCGGTCGTGAGCGTGCGAAGATCACTCTGGGATAGAGTGACGGAGATGGAGCTGTTGGTGGGCAGGTTGAGCTTGGCGTCGCGCTTTCCCCAGTACCTGTTGTTCAGGCAAACAGTCAGTCACATACAATGCTGGGCGTCTAACACTTCTCACGGACATAACATACTTGACAACGGCAATATTGACTGGCGCCGTGGTGCTGGCGCGGTAAACCTGGTTGTCGGCCATTTTTGTTTTCGGTGTTTGGGGTTTTCGGCTGAATAGAAAAAAAGGATGGGTATTGTCGAGTTTTTGTGATTCAAGAGGCTGTATACATCCCTGGAATATTGGTCTGCAGAATCTTAAAAGGTTGCAGATTGGGAGGGTAGGAAAGTTGAAGGAAATATTGAAGAAGGTGAGGGGCATCCCCCCCCCCCCCCCCCCCTCGGGCAGCTACGAATGAGCGTCGAAAATTGAGACAGTCAGGTCTCTACATAATTTAACTGTTCAACATTCACATTTAATTTTGTCCACCATATTAACCAGCTCTGGTCTAGTGCGGGGCTGTCAGGCCATTCCTGTGGTTCCTGGATTGTCGATCTCGATAATATAATACAGTACGACCAGGTTCTCGGCTGCTGGTAATATTGACAAACGCACTTACGTACCCTGTATTACCAGTTGGTAAGAAAACGACAAGTTCTTGTACAGATTATCAGGTATCACAAGCAAGCATCACGGTAGGACATCACTATATCAGAAGGGACGGTTTTTTTGCGCTGAAATGTTTTTATTGACATTTGACGGCAAGCATATTTGTTGAGGCTTCCTTCTGCTGGAACAGCACATGGCTTTCGATGTGAGATAGATTCACCATGTAGTGGGTTGCTGAACTGCAAGATGGGAGCGTAAGGATGTGAAGGATCCCGTCTGCTGGAACAGCACATAGGCTCTGGCGTGAGATAGAGTACCCATGTTGTAGGTTGCTGAACTGNTGTTGTTGTTGTTGTTGTTGTTGTTGTTGTTGTTGTTGTTGTTGTTGTTGTTGTTGTTGTTGTTGTTGTTGTTGAGGGTCCCGTCTGCTGGAACAGCACATAGGCTCTGAGGTGAGATAGAATGCCCATATTGTGGGTTGCTGAACTGCAAGAGGGGAGGGTAGGGATGTGAAGGATCCCGTCTGCTGGAACAGCATATAGGCTCTGAGGTGAGATAGAATGCCCATGTTGTGGGTTGCTGAACTGCAAGAGGGGAAGTAGGAGACCACTGGCGAGAATCATGACCGAGTGGCTCCAAGAGGAGGAGACTGCCATTTCTTGACGGACAGTTGGGTGAACTGTTGCTTGATAGCGGACATGTCTCTTTGAAACTCCTCGTCGTCCGTCTGCATCCGGTCAGATTGCTTCTCGGTCTGCAAGAAACGGAGCGGGTTGTCGTCCGGTGTATTGGTAGTAGCGAGGGGACGCTCCTGTCCACTAGCAGCGTGGAGAAGGTTGCTGGTTTGATCCTCCCCCCGATCGATAGCTGAGCCCTGGAATCCTTGCTCCAGATGGCCCAAAAGGGGGTTCCGACTCTCTTGTTGCCCGACATCTCGTCGTGTGCCTTGCCCTGAACAAGAGACAGCTGGCTGTCCGTGGGTCCAGTACTGCGGGCAGCCTCTGTCGATGCGCTTCGTTTCCAACTCTGCAAGGTCGGCGCGCCTGTGGACTGCTGGGAAGTCACGTCCGACAGGGCTGAAGCGGTAGGAGGAGATCGTGAGCATATCCACCCGCAGACTACCGAGACCCATAGTCTTGAGAGAATCGGACAGTGTTTTCCCCAACCTCTTGGCATTGGGGCGAGAGACCCTGCCGGTGCTTTGGGCACCTTTCAGGGCTGAAGCCGCGGTGCGGTTCATCAGATTGAGGAGTAGCTTGAAGCCGGTGACTTGCGCCTTCGACCACTTGGAAGTGTATCCTCTGGACTGGGCCCACTCCCAGATGTCCATGGGATCTTCAAGCCAGGACCACTGGTAAGAACCAGATAGCCTTTTGATGAGTTCCTTCTCGTCTTGCCCGTCAGCGTTGGCAGTGACCTGGCTCAGGGGGTTGCGAGTAAGCCCATGGCCATGCGCTGGCATCATTGCCATTCTCTTCGTGTGCTTGCGGCCCTCGATAGAAAGCATGGAATGGTGCTTCCGCTTCACACCGTTGACCATCGGTTTGAGCATGGGCACATGGCTGCCATAGCTTCGCTGAACAGGCTGAGTCACCCGCCAAAGGTCTGGTTCGACGTGGATCTGTACCGTGTCAGACTTGGGGGTCTGAGTTTCCTCCGAGTCTTCCTCGGCGATTGCGGAAAGCAGTTGTGGCCGGATTCCTAGACGCTCCCGCCTCTTTGCTGCTCTTCTTTGTGAGCGAGATGGTCGTCGCGGTGAGAATGGCTGCCTAGGGTGCCGATGAGGGGCTTTGAAGCCGCAACCTCTTGTCTGTTGCTGTTTCTGAGGAGGTGGTGGGATGTTCTCCTTTTGTTTACCGTGTTGATCAAGCTTAGCTTCAGGTGCACGCCTAAACGTGACTGGGACTGTGTACTCGTCCCCAGCCGGGCTCAATTCCTGTCCTGGGTGGAAAGGGTTGAAGCCAACCATTTTGCTTGAGTAAAAGGGCTTGGGAAGTGAGAGGGTGCCTCGAGGAAGGACTTTTCTGTTGCCTTGAGAAGGAACTTTGTGTGTTTGTGACCCTTCCCACAGGGTTCACGAGACTTTGGCTTTGGTTGCTAGAGAGAAGGTTGTGGCCTATCCAGAACAATGTCAGTATAGGAAGCAGGAATGATGACTGCTCTGGGGCGTGACCCCGAGAGTTTTTACGGTGGCTGTGATTGTGCTCACCTTCAAACACTTTTCGAAGTCTTGTTGTTGTTGTTGTTGTCGTTGACGTTGTTGTTTGTTGTTATTGTTATTGTTGCTGTTGCTATTGTCCGTGCTCGCCTCTCCTACAAGGGGCAACAGAGAAGATGCGTCTCGACCAAAAGAGCGAGGTGTTCGACGACTTCAAACAGGAAGCGTCTTGACTGGAGATGGTGTTTGACAGCTTCGATTAAATGTGAATTTCTGAAACCTGTAGCTTGAAGCAGATAGACGTGCTTTGATGAGGTAGTGCGGATAGTTGCAGCCGAATCTGAGGAAGAGCAGGTCTTGCAAGTGTAGATGCAAGAAGGATGGATGGGAACCAGAAATCGAGAGGATGGATGGAAACAGGGGGGGTACTTATAGACGAAGGGTCAGCTACTGATCTGGGGTCAAGGCACAAGCTTTCGACGATATACGTCATATCATCACCTTGACGAATAACAAATCGGCATTTGCTGCATTTCATACTTTGATTCCGAGGTGTTCACGAGCTTTTGACTCTTATGGAGGATCGTGGAAACACATGGAGCGGCGGAAAGAGGTTATTCTGACGTAGCATGGCTAATGGAAGGCGCGAGAGACGACGAGAGACGACGGGAGACGCATGCAGGCGGACCAGTGCGATCAGAGCTCTTTGGAGCACAGTAAACAGACCGTGCCATCTCAAGGGTGAGATCTGAGCTGAAGCGCTGTTGTCAGCATGTCCAGGTCGTCTCTGGTGTTGCTTGTCAGCATAATACAAATCGTTCGTGACCGTATATACTATCCTGTAGTAGACAGTCATGGTGGGAAAGAAAGTGATTAGGCGAGTGCGCGCGAAAGTATCTCAAGTCATTGCCTGTTTCCGCTGGTCGCAGAAGAGAGGACGTCCGAAGACGTAGCGGATGTTGACGTGAGATGCCTGGAACTTGACCCGCCATAGATGAATAAAGGGAGAGAAGCTGTCCATCAGGGAAGTTCCATGTATCTCAGACGAGGAAGCACGGCATGTTAACAACAGATTCAAGGTGAAAGCCCATAGAGGAAGAAGCCTGGGAGTCCTGGGACCCTGTACCTCACTATGACCTGCTCTTTCCTGCGATGTTGTTTGTGACTGCCGCATAGATGTGCCACTGGCCCATATATTGAGGAGCAAGGTAAAGATCAAGGGGGAGCCGGAACAGAAGGCGTGAATGATGGACTTGATATGTATGCATGAGCTCAAGGGTCAGAAAAACAATGGATGGATTGCATCGAACGTGCAATCTCGATGATACGGAGCCTGGAGGGAGTTGTCTCTCGCTCCTATCGTGCCTGTTCCTTTTTTTTCATACCTCCTCCTCTGTCATGTGCCGTCAGGATAGCGAGACAGTCATTGACAGATGTAGGTATTCCCCAAATGCGTCTGATCTGGACATTGGATATCTCCTGTTACTATACTTTGGAGTTGGCCTGTATGGCGGCAGAAACAGGTTGCCTGTCGCTATCCTCCCTCTCTCCTCCTTCCAGAACTTTCAGTCTTTCCAATGACTCTTCTCAGCGTAGATGTTTCTTTATCCGCCTGTCCTTCTCGTAGCCCCCTTTTCCTCTTTACAGCAGTTATATAGTCTTACCAATGACCCTTCCTCTTCCCATTTCTGCCGACGGGCCGGTACCTGAAGACCGATGCAATTACTCGAAGCTGACAACAGCCCCATTCAGTGAAGTCAGTGAAAGAGCCAACCAAGGAATTAGCCAAAGTAGAATGCTTGAAAAGTTGCCTAGGAAAAGGGCTTTGTACAAATACCGTTAACATAATCATCAACATGGATTTAACCCGAGACATGAGAAGAGAAGAACTGAATATAATACAGCAGTAACAGTTAGCTCTACCAATGAGAATTCAGACTAAGATATCGATAAATAGGTAATTGCGAAAATTCCTACAATACTGTTTGTAGAGTAAAAGAAAAAGAAAAGAAAATAAGATAAATCTGGGGTTTACCCCTTTTGTCCTTTGTCTCTATGATTGTAGGACTGTGATTGGCCGCAGTGATATAATATCCAGGCCACCACATTTCGCGAGCATGTACAGCTCTGTACATATACATATATCAATATATCATCGATACTACTAGCCGTACTAGCTGATATTTTGAAACGAAATTCAACTCAATTGTATCGTACTACTCTACGCAACCGTTTTGAAAAGAGAGTAGGATGATACGGGCCGTCAATATATTCGCTTGTCGCGCCTTCCGGTGTCGAGATCTCGCGAAAGAGATCGAAGCTGTTATTGTACCTGACAAGTTGCCTTGTGAACACCTGCCGCGACAAGAATCTCCCCTTCTCACCCTGCGTACCCGCAGTCAAGTGGACGTCTTCCGAAATATCCTTCTCTCCTCTGTATCGCACTCGCAAAGAGTGCACTGTACCCAATACGTGGCGGCAGCTTCCCCAATTTCCGACAAACACGACTCTTTCACCTGGAAGTGATTCAAGGTGCTGATAACACCGCTGGCGCATTTGGGTTCCGTTGGGCAAGTCCACGGAGCAGGGCGAATTCGTCCCTGATCCGCTCTGGCTCTCTCTGGCCGGCTGCCAGCTTGCATGATCGAAGCTCGGGGCGTACACGGACTTCGCATCCTCTCCGGTGGGTTCGGCCAGGTCTTTTACAAGGCGGTGGAATTCCTCCGCCGCAAAGGTAAAGGCTGCTCCCCGCCGGTGAACGGCTGTTTCGGGATCTGCCATGGCCGCCAGTTCTGTGCGATAGAGATGGAAGCCATCCATGGGGACTACCACGGCGGGTGTGCTTTCCGGAGACCCATGACGCTTCCTGTACAGATCGTTGACCCTCGACACGATGGCGTCGGAAAACGTCGTCTTCCCCGAGCCAGGGATTCCAGATAGTCCGATCAGGACTCGAGAGCCGGACGGCTTTTTGTCGTGAAGATCTACCGCAAGACATAGGAGCAACCACGGAGGAACAGGTGTGGCAGATATGTGTGCGTCTTACCTAGAGACTTGAAAGCGAATTCGTCTACGGCTGAATTGTAGTCGTTGGCGACCCGGAGCTTGGCGTCGACTGTCATGATTGGAACATCTGTCTGCCAAATCGCGTCTAGAATAGAGATCCAAACGGGGGCTTTGAGAGGGAGTAGATATCTAATATTGAACAGTGTCAGGCCGCGTCTTGGCGTATCTGACTGCAGCTCGGGCCGTGTGCCCGTTGTCAGCCAAGCTTGGTCGGCATTCTTTTCTGTCCGGCATCTTCGGTTGAGGTGCCGGCTAAGACATGGGAACGTATGGGAGAGAAGCCCGCCGACAAGTGCGAATTGTCGCTATCACCTGCCAACCAAAGGATGCAAAGACAGTCACAGGCTTCCCCGCAGTGGCTTCCCCGCAGTGGCTCCCGACGTCTGACTGTCGTAATATTGGCTGCGGTGTTGGGAGTGGGATCGGCCAGGGATCGGCCATCCGGACATGACACGGCCCTCGTTTTCGTCCCGCCCGCCCCCTTCTAGACCGACCAGATAACCGAAGCTGTCCCCCACGTGGTTGATCGGCCCAATTCCATCCATTTCAAGGACTAACACGGGGTACGTGTCAGCACCTATAGCGTGGACTCGCTGGTGGGTCGGCCTCAGTGTGGCCTGTGTTCGAAGAATGGGTTTGACTGCCAGTACAAGAAATCGAGATGGCACCGTCCAGGCCCGAGAGCTGGACATGTCTCCAAGCTAGAAGAACAATCACGTACATGGCCCGAAAGCTCTGTTGCTGTTTTCCCCCCACCGTCCGACCTACCCCCCCGTATCCATTGCAGTCGCCGTCGACGGCAGGCTCGGAAAAGCCGAGGCTAAACTGGAGGTTAGCAGAGATAGGACATTACGGTCCAGCACTTTGGGGGACATCGCATATTCTCATTGAAGCCAGGTGCGTACTCCCGGACATAAGCTCGTCGGGCCAATCTGATTTGGGAAACGTCCCTTCAGCATGTATGCCAAATAGGAAGGAGTTGCGCATACCGCCAGCTGAGAGCTACTCAGAGTTCGTGGCTAGGGGTAGTAGTGTTGCGGAGGGACATCCCTGACGTCCCATCTAGAAAGGAGCTATAGGAAGGAGCTATGTATATAGATATAGATGGATAGATAGATGGATAGATAGATAGATAGATAGATAGATGTACATCTACGTAGCATAGGAGATGGAGAATCAGGACCTTTCAACCTCACCTTCGTACCCTATTGGTATTCGTGACGCTGGCCTCACCATTTCCGTGATCTCCGCCGCCGAGAGACGCTACAAGTAGCGTACCCCCGCCAAACCCCATGGCTACGTCGCAGAACATTCGAAAACACTCCTTATAGGCGGGTCGGTCAAACAATGATTTGAAAAGTACCATACCTGGTTTCCGAGTTTGAACGAACCTACAGAAAAACTTGCGGGCGAAACCGATGACTCTCGCTACTACTGCATTTTCCAAGGCCATAGCTGCAGTAGTCGTCGCAGATGACGACAAGTCCAGCTCTCATGTAAGACGGGCCCCTGAAAGCATGCGGGAGGGCGTGATCCGGAACGGCTTCGGGGAGGCATCACCGCAGTCGATGCAGAGATTTCTCTTCCTGACCAACCATTTCTATTCATCCGGTGATCTCTAACCTTTGCAGTAAGGGCCGTCTATATCACGGGCATTGACAATGACGAGTTGGGACTGGCCAAGGAGTTTGTCAAGCGTGGCACGTTTACCCCCAGACTGGATTCGACACCACGAGTTGAAGCAGAGAGGTTCAAGGCCGAGATTTGTCTGCCACATGGTGTAGATGTGGTGCTGGAGTGTACTGGGGTTCAGATCTCTGCGCAGACGGGGATATGCTGCGTCTAGGCTGAAGATGTCTTCGCGCAGGCGGGGATGGGGAAACCGTATCAGACTCTTCCTATTCTGGTACATGCGTGAGAAGAAGATCTCTCTGAAGGTATGCTTCCACTACGGGCCGATGACCTACGACATCGCTCTCGATATGCTGTGCTCCGGTGCCATTTTCTGCCAAGTCGCTGATTAGTAGCACGGTGCCGTTCGAGAAGGCGGAGGCGTCTGGATTGCTTGTTAGGTCGCCTCAGAATGGATACAAAGTGGCATATGTCCAGACAACAACTTCTAGTGTCTTTGTCTTGCTTCTCTTCATAATCATTCTCTCTAAAACAACAGGCTTAATCTGGACCGCATGCCGAAAGCTTTCCAACACAATGTCAAGCATCACATATCTCTCGTTCCGGGAGGTAAAGGCTCGTCAGGGCGGCCAGACGTACCTACCACGCAGCTGTTCCGGCTGTACTCACGCACAGTCATAGGTAATATGGATTCTGCCCACCTCATTTTTTCTTCTGCTTTCACTAAGCCGCTGGAAACATTTAGTGGCCGGGGGCGTTTGCTTCCTTGGTATTGCCGTAACCAAAGCAGTTATTGAGTTATTGAATTCGGCGGCGATGTCGTCTGCCTGGACATATACAATGACTCCCCCCCCCGAGAATGTATGGGGCTCCCTCTCGAAAGAACACGGCGACTATCTCGTGTGCCGGAAGCTAGACGTCACAAAGGAAGCAGATATCCCCAAGGTGTTTGCGTCCTTGGCCCTGATCCTGCGGCACCCGACCGACGGCTGAGTCGTTAGGTAAAAAGGGCATCGAGGAGTAATGGATGGGAGATAGTATGCTCTATAGACTGAGCGATGTGGATGAGTACAGAGCGCCCGTTCTATTCTTGCCGGGGGATGGCAGTGGCTATATTGACTGCTTCGGATCTCCAGGTAGATGGCGGGCACTGCGCTTGGTAAATGCCAGCAGAGCATGTTGGCGTGCATTGCCTCTATCTTTCTAACTCTTGCGTTCCAGCACCCAGACTCGGATGGGCTGTGGCGGAGACGTGGGCCAAGGCGATGGATTTTGTGCGCAAATGTCCGAGATTGGAGGGACTTGCTCGATGCGTGTGTGAAGCGGATTCTACTCGGAGATAAACTATTGGGAGCAACGCTGCCGCGGCGCGGGACTGATGAGGGGCGATGGTGGAACCACTGTCCTGTATACGTAGACGCACAGCATGGGTCCTTGCACAGTTCGTGACGAGACGACCGTCTCTGGCTTCGTCTCTGCATCACAATAAAGGCGGGATGGTTTCTTCCCAGGAGAGATGGAGGGAAAGAGGAAGGAATAAAGCCACTGACTGCCGCTTTATGGGCGACGTTGATGGCGTTGCGTCGGACTAGATGTTTAGGCCTGACGGTAGCTACCGCATCGGTGATCAGCAGGCAACTTGCAACTAGAGCTTTCTGGTCTTTGACGTCATTGCTACCAATGTCAACAATCAAGGCACCGCAGTCTCAGCTCCCGACTCTCAACGTCATGGGCGTTTTCAAGAACCATCAACGACGCGGCTTCTCACAACGACGGTACTCAAGGGACCCCAGCAGTATCTGGACGCAATAATTGGCGCGATGAACCCTCTCTGGCGCATAGCTACCAAACGATCTATCGGTTGCCTGCCGACGAAAGCAGCACGTTCGCATCATGGCTGCCTCACATCTCTACGACAGAGCAATGGGTTCGGCACCGCTACAGGTTCTCTGAGCAGGAGACGCATCCGGGGATTCTCCACGTCCCCAGCCTCCAGGATCTCAGGGGCCGATGCTAAAACTCATCTGCTGAAGAAGCAGGAGGGCGAAGAAGGTGCGCCATATGGAAGGACCGCCCAGCGCTACGCCGACGACCGGCCTTGGCACCGGGAGAGCAACGTGACACAGCCCGAGTCGGATTCCCGGGACCCTGCATTGGGGAACAGAGAGATAGGTTAGTGTCGGCGACAGGCGGTTGACGAGGCATCCACGGGGCTGCCGAGCAGAATGCCACTAATGCAACCCATCGCAGGACGTCTGTTGACGACGCCCACTAGGCTGCTCAAGCTGATCCTTCCGCTGCCCTTCCACGCCGATCAAGAATACCTCGACCCCGAAACGAAGCAAGAGCCGCCGTCCTCCAGAGAGACGGTCGAGCCTCTGGCGCTTCTGGTCCACCCGCAGCAGCCCCTCTCATACGTGGAGAGGCTGATCCAGGCCGAGGTGCCTCCGCTGCGCGTCAACGGCAACGAGAAGCTGCCGCGGGTGTCCTTCCGGGCCGAGGCTGACGAGAGGGAGCCGCACGAGCGGGGGAAGAAGGACCGGAGCCAGGGCGACAACGTAGCGTCTTACTCCGGGCTGGGCCGCGAGGGCCCGCACAACCACGACTCCCGGTGGGTGCGTTGGAGCGGCAGCACCGAGGTAGGGGACTTCATCCGGGACGCGGCGCGGGGCCGCGAGTTCCAGGTGGAGATCGAAGGCCTCAGGGGCGCAGAGGGCGCGAGCGGGGTGCGGGTGTCGGTCCCCAGCTTCAGCGACAGGACCTACTACATGCGGGCTCGACTACGGGCCAAGTCGCGGAGGATAGACAACATGGCCAAAGTCAAGAGCGAGTGCGACCTCTTGGCGCACAGGAGCGCGCACAGGCTGGCGCAGGGCGGGTTTGTCGCGCTGAGCGCCTGGTGGGCCGTCGTCTACTACGTGACCTTCCACACGGACATGGGGTGGGACCTGGTCGAGCCGGTCACATACCTGGCGGGTCTGACGACCATCATGGGGGGCTACCTCTGGTTCCTGTACATGAGCAAGGACCTCAGCTACAAAGCAGCCATGAACATGACGGTGTCCCGGCGGCAGAACGCCCTCTACCAGGAGAGGGGGTTCGACCACAAGGCGTGGGAGCACCTGGTCGACGACGCCAACATGCTGCGCATGGAGATCCGCAACATTGCGGCCGAGTACGACGCCGAGTGGGACGAGGTCAAGGACCTGGGAGGGGAAGAGGTGAAGGAGACGCTGGAGAGTGAAAAGGCCGGTAATGGGGATGACGACGACCGGGGTCAGCAGGATGCCAAGAAGGGCGGCAATGGTTCCAAGAAGGCCAAGTCGAGCGGATCGGAACCGTTGTTGGAGAAGGCTGACGAATAATGTGCGAGGCATTCATAAACACCATGCGATGTTTTGATGGCTCTGGTCGGGGCTTCTATTTTTTTTTTTTTTTTTTTCCTTTTTCTTTTTTCTTAGGGGCGTGGTGTGTTTGGTGTGTTGGTAGCCGTACATTGTTTATGATGTAATTGGTTCAATCGTCACTGGTTCGACGGGCAATTCCGAAGGGTGGAACGAACTGGTCATCTTGCATCTGAGCACGGGATAAGAGAAATGAAAAAAAAAAAAAATTGATAAAAATGATAAAAAATAAAAAGCAAGAGAGCGAGTTTGTATCATGATATGTATTTGATATGTGGAGCAATACACACTTTAATTTATATTGCTGGTGTTTTCCTGGAATCACCTTGTGGAATAGAGACGAAGCAGGACAGCATATTACATACACGGATAGCATCGAGTGGAGAAAGGCAGACGGGAAATACACTACGAGTAGAAATGGGAAGATGAACGGTGACATCAAGAAGGAAAGAAATGAAACATTGACGTGGACTGAGAAGAGACGATGATCAAGGACAGGTTCTTATCGTACAACAGATTCACACAATGTGATTCCTCCAGGCTGCATATGCATGCGGTGGAGGTGGTGGGTTACGTGAAGCCTGGAAAGATAGTACGACGTTAGTAGTCTACTCCCACTATCGACTGCTACTAGTACGGCAATGATGCTGCAAAGATGTTAACTATTACAAGTATCTAGACACGGCATCGTACGCAATTTGCAACCAAGTCTCTTTACATCGCTCGCTTACCCGGGTCGTTCCTTCCACTTTGGGGGGAAAAAACTCATCACCTGCAGAAAGCTTTTATCCCTCTTCACTGCTCCATATTTTTTTCATCTCTACAAAAAGGTAGATGCTATTCCGTCATCCGAAGCTGTGACTGTCTCTGAGCTGTGTACTTTGGAACACCGGTAAACTATATAGCCAGCTAGATATCGACTCTTGGGCTCCTCCTCTCGTGTTCTCCGAAAGCATTGGTGGAGTCGTCTAACAGACAGCCACGACAGCTACCCCGCCATCATCATCCGACATTACCCTCGCTCTCTGATCTTGGGATCAAGAAGGAGGGATAGCTTTCACGACAACTTTTGACGATTGGAAAAGAGAACGAAAAAGACATCGTATCCACATCTGTCAGCCATGGTGCGAGAGATACTGCATCTCCCAGATGGGCAGACATTTACGGTCTCATCCGTCTTTGGCGGCCTGAGCTTCAAGAGCCATGAGATGAATACGCACCACCACGCCTTCCCGGCAGGGTGGACAATCATCCTCCACACCGAGAACGGAAAGGCAGGTGGCAAGGATGACAACGGCAACGGCGGCGATGGCAAGGCAGCCGAGGACGACGACGATCTCCCGCCCGCTCTCAGGTCCAGTACTCGCATTCTGCCATTCGAGACGCCCACGCTGCGCAATGACGCCTTGTTCATCTCGACCATCTCCAACCCTGCAGACAGCGAGTTCAAACCGGCCGCAAGCCCCACGCGTCAGATCGCCATGATGTTGTGGGTCACGCTGTACTGGTATTTCCACCAAACCGAGCCGCGCATGGCGCTGGACACGGAGCCGAGCCGCCTCACCCCGGAGGAGGCCAAGCCCCGCGGAGAATGGTCGGTGCGCGTCAAGCGTGATGGCATCCTGCGCGGAAGGAACCTCATCCCCAAGTTGGAGCGCATGGGCCTCATCGCCAGCGCCGACACGGCCGTGGGCACGCACCCTGACGATGACGCGGACGGATGGACAGACATGTTTGTCTCGCGACGCATGTTCTGGCAGATCCCGCCCGGCCTGTTCCTCTTCACCCTGGCCCGTGCCAGGACTTACTCCTCTCACCCCGGGTCGCCAAACTCTAGCAGACCAGCTTCCCCGACTCGCGAGTCGAAGCTCCACCCCCTCCATCGCCATACGGCCTCCCTCGAGATCACCAGCTCATCGCAGTCGGCTCTCCAGCGTTTCGAGAACGACCTTCCCGGTGCCCCCGTGCCGACGGGCCCGGTAAATAGCCCTGGCTTCCCCGTAGGACCGTTCTACTCCTCGTCCCACCTGCCGACGTACTACCCGCCGCCGCCGCCGCAGTACAGGATGACGGACGGTATCCGACACCCTCTCCGCCCCAAGCCCCCGCGCATGGGCGAGACGTTCTACTCCCGCTTCGTCCCTAGCGTGGGGCAGTACCTCTCCTTCCGCGTCGCCTCCTCGTCGCCCAAGCCCGTCCCGCATCTGGGTCCCGTGGGCCCTGACCCCCCACAGGAGCACCAGCACCTGACCGGCCTCAGCGATACCGCCCTCATGCGGAGATGGCTGTCCAACCCCCGCGTCAGCCGTTTCTGGGGCGAGTATTTCCCCGGATTCCTCGAAGGCGCCCTCAAGTCCCGCCACTCGTTCCCCGCCATTGGTCTCTGGGACGGCGTGCCCTTTGGCTTCTTTGAGGTCTATTGGGTCAAGGAGGACATGCTGGGCCATTACCTCAACGGCGAAGCTGCCGACTGGGATCGAGGTCTGCACGTCATGGTTGGAGAGGAGTGGGCACGCGGTCGTGTATCCAAGTGGCTGTCGGCACTGGTGCACTGGTGCCTGCTTGTCGATTATCGAACCATGAACATCTGCCTGGAGCCCAGAATCGACAATGAGAGGTGAGCAGTCTTATTCCAAGTTCGAGAGAAGAGATGCAGAAAAAGAAAGGGAGAGAGGGGGGGGGGGAGGAGTTATATACGAGGAATAAGGATGGAATTAGAATCAAGACTCACAGGCTACATGGCAGATTCCTCACCCACCTCAGATCCAGCGGCTTCGCCCTTGAGAAGCAGATACCGTTCCCGCATAAGCAGTCTTGGCTTGTTCGGTTACGCAGGGATGCTTGGGAGGGGCCTGCTCTGTAATCTTGGAACACGACAGATTGGACTTTCAGGGGCCAAGGGCAGATATACATTGTGTCTCGTCCGATTCGTTGCGTACCATGGAAGCTGGCGCAACTTTACAGGTGCAGGCAGGACATCGCTTCTAGAGACACGACTGCTATTACTAGTAACCTGTAGTAAGAGTAAACTGCTGGGGCCCGTCATCATCAGACCTCGACGCACTGTCGGGCGACGAGTATGCTCGGGGCAGGGGTAGCGAGATGAGCGACAGAAAGGTCTGATGAGTAGTGGTGAGGTAGAAGCGATATAGTAGAGAAGGCAATAGTGGCAAGTGTACCTATACTGATCGCTGTCCCCTTCCCCTGATACAATCGAGGAAGGCGACTATTCATGTGGCCCTTGAGATGATTTTGCCCCACGTCCGCAACAAATCTAGAGGGTACTGACGAATGTATACGGGAAATTTCCTGAGATGCATTTGGTGCATCGTACCCTTCTTCTTGAGAGAAAGCAAGTGGTGATGTATTGCTGACATGGCGGTGTGAATACAAAGATGGCCGATATTGTTAGCGGAAAAGTACATGATCATGTAGCGGGGGTGTCGATTGGGGGGAATTCGACGCATCAATACAGTGAATCACTAATAACTCGCATTTCACACAGGGGACGGATCTGTAATGTATCGAATAATTTTTTTATTTTTTGAAAATCTGTTCATGGGGGGGGAGGGGTTTGTTTGTGACATTTGATGAAATTCTGCATCAGGCTTCTTATTCAGGCATCGTAAATTGGTAGATCCAATCTCATCCAGGCCTTGGGCATCCTAAGCCGATGCATCAGCACTGAGGGAATCGTACTTTGACTGATGCGTGACGTGATGCTCGCGCGGTCCAGCGGCCCTCGTCCTCGTGTTATCCTTGAGGTCGAACTGCCTCTCGGCCAACCGGGAAGGGTCGTCGATGCTCCCCGGCTCGGCGTTGATGGCCTTCTGCGTTCCGTCCTCGGTGCCGGAGTGGTGGAAGCCGTCGGAGATGTTCTTCCCGTGAGGGCCGCGAGGGTCCCGGATATACTGCTCCGCCACGTAGGACGGGGCCGTGCCGGCGGCGGCGTCCCTGCCCGCATATGACGGCGAGAACCTCCCGGAACCCGTGGCGGCGTCGTAGCTGGACGCGTCGGTCGACGTGGTGTCCCGGGCCGCCGAGCGGGACGCCGAGTCGGGCGCCGATTCGAGCTCGGCGGTCTCCGACGCGCCGCCGGTGCTGGGGCCTGCGACGGACGAGGAGCGCGGGCTGTTGGATGAGAAGGCTCCGTCGTGCGTGGCGGACTCGTCCGCTAGGGATCCCGTGGGGACCGGGCCCGTCGGTTCCTTCTCGGTGGGGGCGGCGGAGCCGGAGTACACCTTGAGTGAGGATGTCCATGTCAGCATGGCGGGGTCGTGAGACTGCAGAGCATCCAGGGTTCATGGCGGCGGGAGATATCTGTGCCTTACCTTTGTGCCTTCACTGGGAGCTAGAGTCATTGTCGGATCTGGTAAGAGGTGTGTCTCTCTGTGTCTGTGCGCTGGATGTTGTGGTGGATTATGGGATGTAGCGATGTGCGTTGTGGTGATAAGATCTGTTTCGAAGAGGTGAATTGCAGAACACGTCGAGTTCTGTTCTCGTTCTCGTTCTTGTTCTCCATCGAGGGATACGGTAAGTACGAAGGATTCCCAACTTATATGCCACACGGTACTATCGATCGAAGGCGTTGGGAAGGTGAATGACATCACTGCAGTGGTTGACGTCGCCCTCCTGGACCGAATGCTCCCTAAACCAGGCGGGTGACGCAAGAAGAGATCCACGCATCCATTGCCTCTTCCTGCCTTCAGTCCATCTGTCCCCGATCGGGATGAGGAGAGAAGGGCGGGAGGTTGACGGTATCCAGGCGATGATACGCCCGATCACGCAGCGATAGATGACAGAACATATGGGGATGAGGAGGAGGCAAACAGGTATTATTATATGACCCTTTTGCTGTGTCTTGAGGTCTGCGTGTCCTCCAAGTGGATTCTTCTATGATCATTGACCGGTTCTTTCGAGATACCTTGACCCTGCAGATGACCCGTGACTACAGATTGCCATTGATAGGTACATGCTTCTGCCACGTTCCGCCCGCAATGCTCCTCTCAAGGACCAAAGCACACTCCCTGATCCGGTGTTGGCAGAGTCGGGCGATCCATCAAGGAGACATGCAGCGAGGTGTAGAGCGTGCAAGAGTCGCAGGAAGCGCCACAGCGCACGCGCACTGGAGAGAATCAAGCTACCCTGGAGGAAGGAATCCCGAGAGATCAGATAATAGCTTACATGTAGCCAGCAAGATATCATCACATGTATGTGGCAGTGAATCCATCAGGCGATGGTATTACGTGTACGTCGCGTAGCGTCATGGCTAGAGCCAGTGCTTCTATACAATTGCATCTGTCAGGCAACGGAGTCTGCTCAGGGGAGGGAGTAGTGAGATGAGTGGCAAGGCCTGCGTATAGAGGCGAGGCAGAAGCGTTACAGCGGTGCAGGCACTAGTGACTAGTTGACGGGATCGGGCCAGGTGACGACTACGTATGTAATAGCACTTTCGGGGTCCTTTCGCCCCCACTTACGTACGATTCCTCTCTGATGGGTCCTGACAGGTCTTCCGGGTCGGATAACGTACGTCAATGTCAGATGTAGCTTGAAACGGGTGGAGTGTACAATGATGTTTTGTTTTTCAAAATGTTTCATTGCTTGCTTGCTGCTGTGTATATACAACATTTCCTATTCGACTGCGCACATGGGATGCAACGGCTCTACTGGATGGTCTTCTTGAACAGCTCGAGGACCTGGTCCTCGGTCCATCCCTTGAGCCCGAGCAGCTCATTGTCCGTCTTGGAATAGCTGGCGCCGTTTACGGGGCCATATATGGCGCGGAGGATGTACGGTCCAAACGTCTCGGCGTCGAGGAGGCCCTGGGCGAGACGAGCGTCAGCCTTGGCAGTGATGTCGTCGAGCTTAGCGGGCTGGGGTTCCCAGGGCTCCGCGGGGAAGGCGCGCTTGGCCAGCTCGAGGAGCTTGTTCTGCGTGAGCTTGATGTCCTCGATGTAGACGGCCCGGTTCTTGGTCTCCTCCGGGTGGGTGAGGATGCCGACGACGGCGTCGGCGATGCTGGGCAGGCTGGTGGAGGAGAAGACGGCGTCGCCGCCGTCGATGATTGTGGGCTTGCGGTCGGCCCAGCGGAAGAGGAACTGCTTCTGCAGGCCCCAGTCGAGGAAGAGGCCGTTGTAGACGAAGGTGTAGGTCAGGCCCGACGTCTTGGCCTTGGCGATGGCGTGCTCCTGGACGGCCACCTTGGGGGCGAAGACGGGCAGCTTGCGCGTGTTGGGGTTGTCGAGGTTGGAGCCGAACTCGGACGGCAGGAAGCGCTTGACGCCTGCGGCGGCGGCGGCGTCGACCAGAAGAGTCTGGCCGGCGAGGCCGGCGGTGCCGACGGTCGACACCAGGGCGTCCTGGCCCTCGAGAGCGGCCGTGAGTGCCTCGACCGAGGAGAAGTCGACGTCTGCTACCTTGACGTCGGAGGGGAACGTGGATCCGGAGCCGGTGCGGCGGAGCACGAGCAGGTTGAACTTGCCAGAGGCGCGGAGGTGCTCCAGCACGACGGAGCCGACATCACCGCCGGCACCGGCCAAGGCGACGTTCTTGATGGGGGAAGACATGTCTGACGGGGATGGATGAGATTGGAAGAGAGAGAGGGAACGAGGGGGGGGGGGAAGGAAGAGGAGGATGGGGCGGGGCTTAAATAACTTGACGTCGGTCCATCCGATTGCACGTCTTCCAGTGTCGATTGCATCTTCGGCTTTCTGTAACATCCCATTGCTGACCATCCAAGTCTTGCTCTCCTTAGCGTGTGTGTTGCGTGCGTGATCTGATCTGGCGCAGACCACAGACGTGGGATAGAGGACGGCCAGGTACCTGTGCTGTGCATACAAGACGTATGCGGCCGTCATGTACCTCCCTCCCACCTATCCCATCGGCTTGGTGGGTGGGATGGCACAGATGTCACCATTCGTAGTAGGAGAGCACATCAGATGCGAGATGTAACATGCGGCAGCTACTGATCGGATCAGATATGATTCGTACGTCCCATCAGCCATACGTGTACGAAACCGTAGCACGTCAAGTTCCCGGTCAGTATGATGAGCACGTGCATGTGTCGAGATATGATGTCGAGTTGAGCCTCATCTTATATCACATGTAATAATACTGCTACTACTACTACTGCTACGTACTCGTATATGTATAGTAGTATATCGATAGGTACGCGCAAGAGAATGGGCTTGCTGATAATAATACTGCATGTGGCAATTCCCCGCACCCATAGCTTGTATGCATGAAGATAAAATCTAAATATGGCATCCACCCTGGAAGAAGGGAGACGAGAGAGAAGCTCCTAATTGGAACCGTCCAGGGTCCAAGCTGTCGTTTAAAATCGGGAGCCCGGGCCGCTGGTGTGGGAGGACGCTCCGGTGGGATACGGTGGGATGAGTGGGATAGATGTGGGCGGGATGAATAATGGTCGAGATGAATGAAGGAAATGATGGATTGACCTGAAGGCCTTCCCCCAGCAATTGCATTTCGAAACATTACATTCTCGTTATATTCATAATCGACGACGAGGAAAGAAGATTGAGGAATTATCAGTTTTTTTTTGGTCTCATTTTCTCCCACTTACCATTACTCAGGCACTTTCTGCTGAGCTCCTTCCCTGACGTCTCTCTGTCTCTCTTTTTTTTTTCTCCTCCCCCTCTCCCCCACACCGAACCGCTACACCACTTTTATCCCATCAGCCCTCCGACCGTCAGCATCAAGTCACGCTCACCGAACCAACACACCCATACACGGCAATATCGGCCCCTTCCACTCAAGCCACGCCGCTTCCCGGCACGCGGGCGAGGGAGATAGGCCCACGGCCCGTCCAGGCAGGAGGGAGCGCTCTTGAGCGTGTCGAGTTCCCGCGCATGTGTGCATGCGCCGCTGCGGGTGAATACGATTGGCACCAAGACCAAGTCCCGTGCATTCATCCCACTTGTCTGGCATTGCTGGTGACGTCGAATTCGGAAACCCACCAACATGGTCAACGCTTCCCACGCACCGGCCGGTGTCAGCAAGAGCCAGACGACACGTCACACATGCCATTGCGGTAAGGGTTTCCTCCGAAAGGAACACCTGAGGCGGCATCAGGCGACCCACCAGGTCCCGTCATTTACATGCCCCGTATGTGGCCGCTCCTTCACCCGCAACGATGTCCTGCGTCGCCATCTCGGCGTGCACAACTCTCTCAACGCGCCCCTGGCACGCGGATGGAGCGCCTGCGACCTCTGCCACGAGAGCAAGACCAAGTGCGACGGCGGCCAGCAGTGCTCCCTCTGCACAAAGAGAGGCATCGTCTGCACCTACTCCCGCGACTCCAGAGCCCCGGATGCCGAGGACGCCGTGATCAGCGTCGGCAGCAGGAAGCGCTCCTCCATCCAGCCGCCGGCCGCCGTCAATCGGCGGCCGACCACCACCGCCGTTCGGACAGTGTCGTCTCCACAATCGTCGTCGTCCGAGTCCTTCTCGGTCTCCCCTCCCCACTCTTACGCCGCCCATGCGCCTCCGCCATCGCTGGAAGCCCGAGGCTCCGTGCCGGCTGAGGTGGCCGTCACCGCCGTTTCCACCGCCGGTTCTGCGCCCCAGTCCCCCCGGCTGTCTCTCCGCGTGGGGCTGGGATGCTTGGCCGGCCTGATCGCGGCTCACGTATCAGGCAAGTCGGAAGCGGAGATCAACCTCCCGGTGGGTTACGCTGCCTGGCTGGATACCTGTCTAGACTCGTACTTTCTCCACTTCCACGAGAGATGGCCCGTCATCCACGGACCTGCCCTCAGGGACGACTTGGAGAGCTGCCCGCTCACCGTCGCCGCGGTCGCCATGATTGGCGCATGGCTCCTCAGCGGGGACAAGACGGCAGACATCATACTAGGCATTCACGGCCGCCTGGCCTCGTATGCTCTCAAGGAATTGGTACTGTGACCCATGTTCCCAGAAGCCCCCACAGTATACGGAAAGCAAGCTGACATCATACCCCCCCGCATCGTATAGATCGTCGCAGACATCGATGAGTCAAGCGGGCCAAAGCCGTGGCCGCACATGGCTTACGAGGTGGCCCTCTTGAATGCCATCTTCGCCTTCGAGTCTGGGGTAATTTTGACATTCCATGCCACCATATCTTTATTCTCATCTCTTATCTTTACCGATGGGCTAACACAGTCCTGTAGCGGAGGAGTCTACTGCCGAGGGCCCGCCGGCTGCTGAATCTCACGATATCCTCCATGAGAGAAAAGGGGGCGTTCAACCAGCGGCAGATTGAAAGGCATGCCGAGGTGCACTACCCGGGAACGTTCCGTCCCTGGCTGGAGCACCAATACACCAAATGGAAATGGTAAGAGCAAGGATCTTTTTTTCTTTCTTTTTTTCTCTTCTTTTTTTTCAAGAGAAGAAAATTCCGTCATCATCTTGCCGACTCATCCAATGATTTAGGCTTGCTGCTAGTGCCCTGAAGATCGACGTGTATCTGGCCCTCGTATCTAGTCAGCCTCCTATACTGCACGCGGAGGAGCTGCAGCTGAGTATGCCTCCGACGTTTTCCCTGTGGAACGCCTGGGGTCTTGACAAGTACTTCCGCCGCGTGGGTATCGAACCAACGGACCGCAGCTCGTTCAGCATGGCGAGCATGGCACAGAGCCCGCAAGTGATGATACCGTCTGGCACCATGGTCGAGGACGTCATCATAGGCCTGTGCGGGAGCTGCCACGACATCTGGAAGCTTGCACAGGTGCAGTGGAGCGGCGGCTTCGTCCCCCAGTGTGACTCGGGCCGGGCGTGGCTCTCGGAGCCTCTACAGAGCTGGAAGGACCGCCTCGAGGGGATCGCGAGCCTGTGGGCCGACCCTGTCGGCAACGCGCCCGAAATCAGGCGCCTCCTGGCCGCGTACATGGGCAGAGAGACGGAGGCCCAGCCGGGGTGGGAGCAGGCCGTCATGAACCGCATCACGCTGTTCGTACTCAACGGTCGCATGCTGTACCACCTCCTGCTGCTGCACCTCAACATAAACGTGCGGTTCATGACTATCCTGGTCTTCGGATCGTGGAGCCTTGCCGGCGCAGGGGGCGCATCTGCCTGCTCGCCCGTCACCCCCGTCGACGCCGACATCGTCCAGCTGTGCCGCTGGGCCGTCACCGAGGACGCAAGGAAGGCCATTCTACACTGCCTCGCCATCCTCAAGGCCTACGAGTGCGCCCTGTACACCGTGAATGGTCCCCCGGGGAATATCGACCCCATCGCCCACGTTGCCCTGTCCACGGCCGCGGCGGTGCTGAAGGGATGGTTCCTCACCGACGCTGTCCCCTGCACGTGTGGTGTCGTCAGCAGGTCACCGATCGATAACATGGATATAGATGTCAGTGCCATCTCCGAGTCGTGCGGGTGGGTTGCCAACGGCGGCTGCGTGGCTGTCGACGGGATTCCCGTCTGCGCCTGTGCGTCCGACGCCTGGATGTCCCGGTTTGCTACCACGCTCAGAAGACAGGCACGGGGGTGGCAGTTGGCTGAGTTTCTGGCGGCCCGCCTGCAGACAACGCCCCTTGACGCTGCGAGGTGAAGATGATTATCAGATCGTTTGTACTACCTGTCAGTTTTGTTCTACGATAGATACCCCAATGTATACAACAAACACCCTTTTTCCCAATAGTCGTGTCCGCCGTCGTGACGCTTACTCCGATACTTGACATTTACGGCTCCTGTCAACATATTATATATATATATACCATCTGCCTCTTGACCAGCTGCAGCGATGATGTATCCACCGGTATATGATACCGAGTGCAGAAGGCGGGGGTTTTAATTTTAATTTTTTAATTTTAATAATTTTTTTTTTGGGGGGGGTTGGGTTGGTGCGAGTATAGTTACAGCTGCAGTGCTCAGCAGTACACCATCTCGCAAGAGCAGAAACGTGAAGCACGCATGTAAGAAAGGCTTATCATTTCTGATCATCTCGTTTTAGGAAGCCTAACAAGTCTCCGATCACTCTCAGAGCTCCAGGGACAAGGGAATTTCGTGGCGTGACAACGGACCAAGATTCAACCTTCGGCGCGGGGGTCGAAAAATAAAGTGGAGGATGAGTCCAGCCAGACCGCTTGGCCGCCAACAGTTTCCTTACACTACGACTGCGACTGCGGAGTCGGCCAATGAGCGGATATCGGTTCATGTGCATTGAAGACTCTCTTATCAGTGACAAGCGGTAGATACATCTGGGTCCCGCCCCGGCCCACGTTATAATAAAGACCTCCAAGATCAACAAGATCCGATAGAATCTCTACCGGACAATCTTGCGGGGGGGGACAATCATGAGCGACTCGATTGTCATTGTCGGGTACGTGCAGCGCATTCCACATTCTCGACGGTACATGGATGATGTGAAGTGATGGTGCTGACAGCGTACGATCCAGCGCGGGCATCATCGGCCTCAACACGGCTCTGGTCCTCGCCGAGAGAGGACACGGCCGTCATGTCACAGTCGTTGCCGAGTACCTGCCCGGAGACACGGCCGCGACGTACACATCGCCATGGTAAAATCTGAAATCCGGTACACCCTAACGCTTGCAGACAGGAAGCTGACGGAGGCCATCCACACACACACACACACGCACACACTCAGGGCGGGGTGCAATTTCTCGGCAATCTCGGGCACGGATGCCAACGCTTTACGATGGGATCGCCTGGGCTACACACAGCTCATGAAGACTGCATCGGCCGACGGCGAGAGGGCTTCTGTCAAGCGCACCCCGGCAATCGAATATTGGGAGGACCATCTCGACACCAAGAAGATCAAGGCCATGTCGGCGTATCTTGAGGACGTGAGCGGATTTCCCGTCGGCCCCCTTTACCCCGGCAACCTCCCCCCCCCCCCCAACAATAACAACAGCAGCAGCAGCAGCAATGACAAGAGACCCGCAGAGACTGATGATGATCTGTCAGTTTGCCATCTTGGCACCCAAGGAGCTCCCGGAGGGGATCAAGATTGGCATATCCTTTACCACCGTTACGGTGAACGCGCCCAAGTATATCGAGCACCTCTACCGGCGTCTCAAGAGTCAATATGGCGTCCGATTCAGGCGCCAGAAGCTCAGCGGGATCTCGTCGGCTTTTGCCAGCGAAGACACCAGAATCGCCTTCAACTGCACGGGCCTGGCGGCCGGAACCCTGGCCGGTGTGGAGGACGCCAGATGCTACCCCACCAGAGGTCAGATCGTCCTCGCCAGAGCCCCGAGCGTTACGAAGACCACGATGCGGCACGGAAAGGAGTTCGTGACGTACATCATCCCGCGCCCGGGGTCCAATGGCAATGTCGTCCTCGGCGGCTATCTTCAGAAAGGTGTAGGGTAAGTGCGCGCGCGCCATATCGTCCGGCAAGACTTTTGAATAGTGCATCATTGCGTGATACCGACTACTTGCTGACTGAGCTGTATGGACGAAGCGATGCCTCCACTTATTCGTACGAGGTCCAGTCCATCCTCGAGAGAACGAAGAGTCTAGAGGCTGAGCTGGCGAAGGAGGAGCCGGAAGTGCTCGCAGCCTTTGCCGGTCTGCGACCGTCGCGAGAGGGGGGAGCCCGGGTCGAGAAGGAGCGAGTGGTCGTCCATGGCCGCGAGAGGATGCTGGTACACGATTACGGCGCAGGGGGTACCGGCTTCCAAGCCGGTTACGGGATGGCGTCGGATTCTGTAGATCTCGTTGCTGATCTGCTATCCGGGTTGGCCGACGGCCGTACACGAGCCAAGCTGTAGGGTTGGAGGTCTGCCCGGGGCTGGGGTCGGCCCATCGAGGTGGAGGTCAATTTCTTGGAGGGTTCACTGCTCCCGGTCCGGAATGTTTCCCGTACTTCTCTCAGGACATCACCCTCCTCAGTAGCCGCAGCTCAAGACTCGTAGCGAGAATTCAATCGTATCCTGCCGCGTGCGCGTGGAGGGGTCGCCCCAACAGGCAGAGGCCGATGCTGTTACCCGTCGTAGAGGGAGGGACCCATAATCGACCGACGTGGCGACGACCTGATACGACACGTTGATTCTCTTAGGCAGCAAGAGCCGCACGGCTGCTGAAGATTTACCCTCACAGCACCGTCACAGCGGATGGTGAATAACGTAGGTGATGAGGATCCATGGAGGAGGGCCAGCTTTTTTTTGCCCGGCGTTCTTCCCGGTGGGGCTTATGTGATGTTTCCATACAGGCGCATGCATCTTGACGTTACAATCATGGAATCCTACAACCCCGCGAAATTGCATTAAGCGCCCGAATACGCCGTCCTGTTTTGTCAGCCGGAAAAAGAAAAGGAAGGAAAAAAAAGAGGACCGAGGAACTGCATGAGAACATACAGCAATGCGCCCTCAGCATAACATCTCTGCACTCTGAAGAAGAGAGAGACAGGAAAAAAAAGAGAAGAGAAGAGAAAGTCATGGCTGTGCGGCATATAAGGTTGCAGTACCAATGCGGCATCTGCGGTGGATTGTTCTCCGCTGGTGAGAAGTGTGTGGGAAGTGAGTCTCAGAAACCCTGGCGCTACCATTCAGGATTGGAAGCCTCGACGAACACCGCGAACGAGGCATGCCAGGGCCGTGATCTAACTCGACTTCACGTGTATCAATCATTAGTGCTCGGGAACTCCCATGCAACTGAGGCGAGCCTCGTTACCGACGCATTTCCGTTCACCGCCTATGGAACGGGGACTCTGTCGGACTTGGTCAACGGCTGGCTGCCGTGCTGGATGCCGGATTGCAAGCACTGCGCGCCCAGCCCCGAATCCGTCACCATCCATCACGACTGCTTCAAAGTCTTCCTCGGACAGTGCATCAAGGCACCGGCAGGTAAGACGGCCGGGCTGCTGGACAGCCTCTGGCGGTTCACGGCTTGGCGCGTCCCCTGGAAGGGAGCGCCCGCTCTCTTCCTGGAGGAAGATGACCTGCCCATGCTGAGCAAGGACACCCTCGAGGCCGTCTCGTCCAGATACGGGACGGCAGAGCTGTCCAGGCTACCGCCGGAACTAGTCAGGATCGTCAAGAGATACTCGGAAGATGCGGTATTCTGGCGCATCGTCGCAGCGGCTGACCTCGCCCGCAGATTCGTCGGCTCGTCACCCATCACTGCGGCGACCACCATGCCGCTGTCTGACATCGCCTCGTGGGATCGAGGTCAGGGTCCAGTCGTCCTGGGAGAAGCCGGGCCTTGGACGCCGTCGGCAATCATCCGCCTGGCTATCGACTCGCACGGCCTCAGATCTGTCGAACGCTTCTCGGAGGATTCGCTGCCGACGTTCAACCCCAAGAGGATCAGCAATGTGGTGTTCGTAGTCGAGCCCGTGTCCTGCTTCAAGGATGTCTTGGCCATATTTCAGGTCTGTTACCGATCAACCATCGCCACGAGCGCGCTCATTGGGGTGTGAGGGGAGGGGGGGCGAGAAGATGGAGAGGAGAAGGTGTACTGCACGGACTGCTCGTACTGATCTTCCTTTTTTTTTCTTCTTCTCAGGACGGCCTTATGCGTTTAGTCTGGTCTACTTCACGTCGAGGGATACCTATCTGGGACATTCCCACACCGCCTATACCACCGCAAGGGAATAATCTTCTCCAGGACATGTTCGTTTCTGTAGGATCGCTGTACAACGAAAGCTGTCTGTGCACCATAGACCTGGACAAGGTCACCGGGCTGACCTTTGTCATGCGCATGGGTCGCCTCATTCATATTCACGGTCACACACGAAAGTCGCCGCTGACGGTGCTGCCGCCATCGTCTACTTCGCGCATACTGACCTTTGACGGTTACTGCTGGATCTACGTACCGTTGGCGGACCACGATGTTATCAAGGCGATGAGGGTCGAGCAGGCAGCTCCCGGGGCCTTTCAGATATCGGTAATTCCCATGATCGAAATGTCTTTCTGTCTCTCTCTCTCTCTCTCTCTTTTTTTTTTTTTGTTCATCTTCACTTTCATTTTTCCATCTCCTGCCAATTTCCAGTTAGGTATCATTGTCTCTAACGCTCTTGCTCAGCTGAAAACCAAGTTAGTCGGCACTGTGACTGTGGGAACCTGTCTGGCCGACTCCATCACCACGAGCCACACCATACTGCGACCTCGGCTGCTGGTGTATAACCGGCGGGAAGCAAGGGGATCGTCCCTCGTCGGAGCCTACTCGCCGATAAAACAGCCGGACCGTGAGCTGTCGGAGTCTGTTCCGGATATGAGACCGACGCTCGAGGACTCCTGGCCCGTACCGTTTTCCGGGTCGGAACGGTACTTCTCATTCGCAAAACTGGACGCCGTCCGCAGTGCGACGGTCTTCTCCGAAGACGGCAACTGCACCGGTATCCTCTTCCGATATGAAAACGGTGGAAGGCGAGCTGTTGGTCAGTGTCCGATGGGTCACGGCGAGAAGAAGGAATATCTCGACCCTTTGTTTGTCTGCATCAAGAAGTACACATGTAGCCAAGGTTACCGGAAGACTGTGTATCACTCCAGGGTTGCCTTCTTCGGACCCGAGGGTCGTCACAAGGATTCTGAAGATGGCGACACGCCTTGCTGCCATGGGTTGAGCGGCGCATTGTTGAAGTTTTGGTTTTCACATAAATCTACATACTTGCAACTAATGAAGCGGGGGATAGATGTAACATAACGTCTCAATACACAGAATAGGCAAATGAAGATGGCCCGTAAGCACTACCGGGTAGGGCCCGTTGCCGGCCTACTTTGGAAGTAAAAAGACCAACCGAACAGATCGATTGCTGACGGCTGGTTTCTCATTCTTATGGGACTCGCCTTGTCGGACGATGCAGCGCTCGATACGTGCCATCTCCCACGCCATCTGCTTGGCCCCTGCGTATTGGGACTACGGAGAAATTCGAACAGGAGAGGCACGTACTAACAGCACACTCCTCACCCGAGGTGGGTATCGTACACGCAAACGGAGTACGCGGAGCTCCTATACAGGATCGCTCTCGCTAAGACCCAAGGAAGAAGTCCACTGGGAAACAGAACGTGTCTTGACCATAACAGGGCTTGCAGAGCAGTGAGCTGAGCTCGATGGCACGATGATGCGACAAGAGACAGCAACGGCAGAGGTTGACTGTAAACTCACGAGACCTTGATACAGCCTTGCATTCACGGTTACTATCACACGCCCTCAACTCGGTCAGCCGGGTTACGATTGGTCTGGCAAGAGGGACGAATGCGAGGCAGGAAGAAGTACGTGGTCTCTCCGGATGACTTCTGCCCTCCATGGCGGTTCAGAGGCGCGAGGGAAACCATCTACGGCGCGCACCACGACCCGACAGCAGACCCGGAGCCCAAGGTCTACAACCCGCATCTCTGGATGGATCCCAAGGAGGAGGGCGAGCATGGAGCCGTGCTTCGTCCCGTTCCCTGCCGCCGCACGGGGCTGCATCGGGCGCAGGATGTCATCTCTGGAGCAGACGGTCACCCTGACTACCGCGATACACCGGTATCGCTTTTGCTCTGCCTGAGCCAAGCTTCAAGTAGGAGAGGTTCGAGACATTCCATCTAATTTACGGACCTTTGCTGATTCAGAAACGAGAGGTAATGAAGACGCCAGTAAATTTCCATTGTGCCTGTTTCGTTTCGTTCTTGTCTCTTTCTTTCTTTCTTCCCAGCCGTTACACAGCTACCTACCCCTATCCATCTCAATCAATGTGTAAGAGAAAATTACGAGACAATACTCCCCAACACCATCGTCGTGATATCAATGATTCCTACTTGTACCCAGACGCCATGACCCGCCTCGATGCGCTCCCAAATATATATATATATATATATAACCCAAACTCCGCCTCAAGGGCTCAGGCTAGCTTTTCCTGTCAATGCCTGCCTCGAAATATCGATGTGCAAATCCCTGCTGGAGCGCACCGTCGCCGCCGGCGGCTGAACGATGTATTCGTACTCTTCCATCATCCCTCGTCCCGTCTTCTCATCCGAGATGAAGAAGTTTCCATACTGGCTATACGTCCCCGTCTTGTTTCCGTCGTCGTTATTCGTCTTGGCGCTCATAGACCACACGCTGACGCCGTGATAGTCCTTGTCGTTGTTGGGCGGCTCGTCGGGCAGCGGCTTGGTCCACTCTGTCCCCGTGCTGCTCTCCTTGGCCTCCTTGATCCGTTGACGGCGCCTGTAGAGGAAGATGAAGATGACTATCAAGATTACGGCGGACACTAGAGGTGGAGGGGTTAGAGAGAGAGAGAGAAGAGAAAGGAAGCAGCCAGTATCGGATCTCTTTTTTTTTCTTTTTTTTCTTTTGCCGCCGGGGGGTGGGGAGGTAGGGCGGAGAGAAACATACGTATTGTCCCGATGACTATGCCGATATCCCGAGGTCGGGAAGGCCCGGTGACCTGCGCATCCCCCTGTGCATCTACGGCATCATTTGCCAGCTCAGCGGTCGGCCGGGATGAAGATGTCTGCGAGGCGGCCTGGTCTCCGCTCGTAATGGTGGACGTCTGGAGCGTGGTGGGCCCTGACGATGGCGGCAGCGAAGCTGACTCGGACAGCACTGGGTCGGCGGTAGGCGCTGCTTCTGGTTCGATAGACGTCGACGCCGGGCTGTCGCTGGATATCGTCGATGTGCTCGAGGCTATACCACCTTCGACCAGCGGGACCATTGTGGTCTGGATTGGACTGTCTTCTTCCTCTTCCTCTTCCTCCTCCTCTTCCTCTTCGCCTTCCTCCTCTTCGCCTTCCTCCTCTTCGCCTTCCTCCTCTTCTTCTTCGTCCTCTTCGTCGTCATCGCTGTCTTCAGATCCCGAGATGCTCGAATCGTCTGAGTCCTCCTCCTCTTCTACCTCCTCCTCCTCCTCCTCCTCTTCTACCTCTTCCTCTGGGTTATTTGCAACCTGTCGGCCAAAGAGACGACGAGACGAAATCTCCGTACTTCGAAATCTACATCATCTATCAGCATTGCTCGAGCTCTTTGTATCCGAAATGCGAGAATTTCAACAGTCGCTCACCTCCGCAGTCTCTTGGACTGATACCGGACAGAACTCAACTCCATGATCCTGGATAAATCAAGGACGGTGCTGTAGAAAGAAAAAATAGTGAAAGGAAAAGATGATAAATGACGGTGATGAGGTAGTTAGAGAATCGAGATAGAAAAGCGCGGAGAACAAAAATAGAAGAGGAAAAAAAAAAAGAATTGCAATCAGAAGAAAGACAAGAATAATGCTCTCGAAACGTCGGCGATCTATTCGCTTTTATCTACAGTGTAGTTCGTTGCCCAGAGCTATATTTACATCCGCAATCAGCCCCTTCTACATCAAGGAAAAAAGGCGGGAGAGAATGGTGCGGCAACACCTGAGACGCCCGTCCCCTCGAGGGGGGGGGGCAGAAAAAGAAAAAAGAGGCCAACCCGGTGGTTTCAGAAAACTGCCGAGCGGGCAAGCCTTCGCCTTAAAATACTTTAACCGTTGAGATCGAATACTCCATAGCCTCGTACGGATCCACCCCCGCAGTGACATTGAATACATCACTTGTAGCAGAGACGATAGATCGGGTTTCACATCTGCCGCAGGTTGTCGGCCGCATCTGCTCGCGCAAGTAATGGAGACGGCAGGATGCGCTGCGCTTCACTCTTCCAGAGCAAGAGTAAAACAAGAGCTTAATAGGCAGAGAGAAGATGTTTAATTTCCTCGTCCGGTGACGACTTGAACGTTTCAATGACAACTCCTGGGGGGTGTCGTTGATATGGCAGCTCAAATCAAGGTACCTGTGATGACGCCCACACCCAAGATTGGCGTCTCTTCACGTAAGGTATTGCCAAGAAGGGATGATACACTTCGGTCAGAAAGGATACGTGACAGAGAATCCAGGGTGAAAAAGAAAAGAAGAAAAAAACTGTTTCCAATCAGTTGTCAATATTTCTAGAACTATTCTCCCCTGTCCCTTCTCGCTCGACTCTAAAGCCGGAGGATCTTCTTCGCTTTGTTAGCTGCAGAGGCTATCCCTTGCACTCGGTCAGGCCAGCATGATCGTCAAACCCGTAGAGCGGGGGGAGAGGCTCAATGTCGCATCTGGGAATCTGCTTGTTCAAGAACAGAGGTAGCTTCCTCGAGGGGAGGTGTACTTGCCACTACCAGCTCGACATAATCGAATCCTACGCCGATACAGCTTGTAAGCTGGGCCAGAAAAGTTACCGCGGGGATAGCTGGCTTGTGGCGGCCAAGCGTGCATAGCGACGTCGCTTTCTGATCCTTCGATGCCGGGCTCTTCCTATCGTACCGAAGCAGAACTCGGTAAGCGTTGGACTGTCCACCCTCCGACTAGCGGGGAACGTGAGCTGAGTTTAGACCGTCGTGAGACAGTTCACTATTCATATGTCTACTTCAGTACACCCCTCTGGGTAAGTGCTGGGTGTCATGGAGAATCTGTACGCAGATTAGACGAGCCAGACTCGACCGTAAAACCGTCGAGTCCGGCACCGTAGCAAATAACAACACAAGAACTCGACACCACACCACACCTGACCTACCTTTGAATGTATGCCGGCCGTGTCAGTGGTGTGTTCTCGCAAGGTTCCCTCATTACTTGACTGTCCATCCATCTAACCTACCTCCGTGCAGATACCGATTCCTCGTGCGTGGTCTTGCACATCTCCGGGTCGGGTTCAGAGTACGCCATGACGCAAAAGCAATATCGCGAGACGGGAAACACTAAGAATGGAGGGCCCGGGTAGAGAGTAGAAATCTAGATCGAAGACGATAGATTATCTGAGAGAAGAGGTGATGGATAACTGGCCAATGTGGATGTGGAGCGTATCGAAATCTCGCCGCTCTCTTGTTTCAGTTGAAGCCGTAATCAATGTATATCCAAGGCAGTGAAGTAGTGAAAACGACAAGAAAAATAGCCGGGCGATGTACTCCTGATTTTCCACTGGCCATGGTCACATGCGGGAGATTAAGGTGTCGATGAAAGATTATAATGTGTAGGTCGCATAGATGATGGGGATAGTATATATGAATATATAAATATATGTATATGTATATGTATATACATTCTGTATATTTCAAGTGCTGACGAAGGATGAAGAACAGTTGGGGAAGTATCAAGCCATCAAGCCATATCTAAGAAGGATAGTAGGAGATTATTGAGAAAGATCCGGTCAAGGTTTAAGGAAATATAACGATTATTATAAGTTCAAGGCATCAAAGATAAGATCCTAGAACTAGTATAAAGAGGTAGCCAAGAAGCTGCTAGGAAGAAAGAAGATAGAGATGAATAATTGAGTTAACCCTAAAAGTTGCCTCTCTATCATTCTTTCCTATCTCTCAAGTACAAGACCTCATCACTTTCTCTATTGTTTCTCTCACGTCTCTAACAATTAGACCTATGCCACCGGGTAACGACGTGAGTGTAGTGACGGGAGAGTCTAGGATGACTCTGGTGGATGGCAAGGATACTGAGAAAGAATAGGGCAAGGCTAGCGAGGACGGCAACAGGAAGCCAGTAGAGGCGCCGCAATACCGCAATATCCCCATCGACGATGTGCTTCCACCCGCACAGAAGGTCGAGCCCTCGCTGTTTATCGGCACGAAGCCCCTCTCCGAGCTTAGAATAGACTCATCCATTTGAAAAGGATGCCATTACCGACAACGGCAACGTCAGCAGAAAGTCTAAGCCTTACGAGGGCCTATTCAGAGTAGAGCTCTAGTTGGACGAAGGACTGACGGCGTGGGTGGTTCGCGATCTAAGAGGGTGCGTCGGGGGGCGGATGTAAAATGTGGCTAGAGCCGGTGTCCTGTCTAGCTTGTAGCTAGGATGCTGACCAGCCTTGCTTGCCATGTAGATGCCATCTGCCGTCGATGTTCTGCTGCTCTTCCCCGTTGCCATACATCACCATTCATACCCCGAATGCGTACATCATACCTACGGCAAGATACATTTGTGGTCGCTACCCAACAAGCGAAGATATAAGTGACTGAATCTACGGAAAGTCCATGATATCAAATAAGTATTAGTTTACAGCACCGTCGTAAAGGCATCGACCGATCTTGCCCACCTCTAGGTGGCCTTGCCTCAACCTCGCCACAGCAGTGTCGAATTTAGGCGACGGCTGGATTGTTCGACTGCCAGCTGCTCTCACTATTATTATATATATAAAAACGCATGTAGCCATGCGGGACTGTGCGACGGAAATCAGTAGCGCAACAGACATGGAATAAAGAGGCCATCCATCAAATAGGTAGCGAAGTCGTAAAAGTCCGTTTCCAAAGCGGCGTAATCGATAGGTGACGCTGCTGCTATGGGAGTCTCCATAGGCTCAAAAAAGACGCGTATGGCATCATCTCTTGACTTTCCGCCTTGTGAAGAATCGCATGTGTTCTCGATCAGGAGCGGTCGGTTGCACGGCGTTTTGCTACTCGCCTTGAGCTCGAAGTAGGCCACGATCCCGTATAAGCGACGCTTCCCGATTGCCCGCTCATGGCCATTCAGCGGCTCGAGCTGAGGAAAGTCAAGTATGTCTTGCCAAGAGGACTGGTGGCGATGCATAGCCTAGGTTGTCGGTGGCATCTTGATCTTGAGCGTGTTGGTGGTCCAAACGAGAAGCAGAATTGCTAGAAGGAGTTGGCGTCTTTCTCCTGATGCCGGCGCCCTGGGTACTGACTCTGGAATTCATCTATTCCGAGGTCGGGATTTCATCTGGTCGCGCTGCCAGATGCCGCTCCGGCAGCGCGTCACCACCAGCTCTGGCTCAGTACGCAGCACTGACGGCCGATGAGATACTGTAACTGGCCTTGTAAAGAGGGCGCTACCTTCATCGGGTCCGGGACATCTCTGCACCGTACCGTGCAGATGTCGCCTTCCAGAACCACATGGCGCCAAGGTGAGATGGCCAGCCCCGACGACGAGCTACGAAAGCTGCGACGTTCATCTGGGGTATATGTCTTGGAGATTTAGGACCCTGACCATCGACAGGACCTTCGGTCACCGTTGTCAATGGGTTGCGACCTGGACAGATGGCAGCACAGAGGGTGATGTAGTAGCGTAGATGGAGTGACGTGCGCCATACCAACCACACCCTCGACCCCGCACATTCCCGATCTTATGTGGGGGTGGTTTCCTGCGGAGTCATCCGAGCCCTAGCAATATTGTGCACTGCGATGTATACATGCGTCTCGCCCGAGTCAGGACGGCACCATCCTATGACCCTCAGTCCCGCTGCCTAGCCAAGAACTATGATAGATATCTCTCTTTCAGGTTCTCCATCTTCTTCGCCTTGCCCAGATACCCTACGTGGTACAGGAGTTGGAGAGTCAAGACCTCTCACCCTCACCTCCGTACCCTACTGGTATTCGTGACGCTGGTCTCAGACTCTCCGTGATCCCAGTCGCCGAGAGACGCTACATGTCCAGTCGAGTACGTGGTTGGTCCAACACCTGACAAGTGCAGAGCAAGAACAGGGGGCGCCGTTGGGCAGTCCGCAGAACAGGGGCTTCTGTGCTGAAGATGCCGTGGTAGAAACTCTTGCGCGCCGTCGGCAGCATCTCGGTCCATCCCCTGGGCAGCGGTCGATCCGGCGAAGAGGGCGCGTAGAGAGCACAGCTGTCAGGGCTGATCTCACTCATCTGTCTCCTCTCTGCACGGAAGGATCTTCCACCCCTCGGAAATGGCGTCGATGTTTTCAGAGGCCCCGGGCCTTGGCCAACCTAGGCGAGAAGTGCCCCTCTCTACGAAGCTCCTCGCGGTGCTCCGTCAGGCCCCGCTCTTCACCAAAGGCATCGGCATCGGCGTCGATCCCTTCTACCGTTGAACCAGCAAGGGGGGGTTCCGAAGAGGAGAATCGGTCGAGACGCCACGGTCGGTCAGGAACGATCCCTCGCGCATATTCATTGCCCTTTCCTGCCAGTGTGACGATGCAAGGCTCCATTTCCTCGTCTAGAGCGGTTACGATGAGCGGTAGGCAGAAATACTAGCTCTGGATATGATAGGACAAGAGTAGGAGGGAGTTTGACACTAGGGGAATGAGGGCGAAGAGCTCCCTCATAGACTCCAAGTAGACACACGATGATCAGAAAAAGGGAGGATGCGACCCCACCTCCCACCGCCCGGAATATACCTCAGGGATCGAAAAAAGAAAAAAAAAAAAAACAAGATCTTACCCATCAAGGCTGGTCGGAGTCGGGACTGGGTAGACTCGATTTGATTGCTTCAGGAAGAAGTCCTTGGGAGATGAAGAGGGAGAGAAGGAATTGTGAAGAGTCAGGCCGCGTAGAGGTAAGTCACCTCCCTCGTCCGATATGGCTGCCCCTCATGATATATGAATCATCACGACGTATGAATGTAGCCAGGAGCCTGCTTGGTTGAGCCGTACGCGTGTCGGATGCTGAGCGGGTATAGCTAGTCGACTTTCCAACATTTGGTAGGGAGCTACGAAAAGGAACATGGGATGGCAGCCCAGAGCTTGACCAAAAGCAGAAGCCCGTGTGCGACACTTCTCATAGCCAAGCCTAGGCCGTAGATCATGGTTGGATGGTTGAACAAGACGGTCTCATGGCCTCGCTGTATCGTGTCGATCTGTCGAAGCATGTGCTCCACACCGTGCTGTTGAGCTTATTGCCGGCCGTCTAATGGCTGATTCCTATTTTGAAGCCAAGATCTTGACTGTTACATCGCTTCAGATATGCCGATGTACCGGGCAGTACCGCCGTATTCACCCACTTTATCTTACCTGTGTATCAAGCGGCAGACCAGTTTTAAGCTTAAGCTGTAAGGATGTTAAGGTGGAGCACCTATATGTGGATCTGTCACGTGTGTCAGGGCTATCAGGGCGCTCCTTTGCTATAGCCCATATAGCCTTCAGCACAGATTATATAATAGTGTATCCTTAGCCGTGGCACGATGGCAGACGCGACGGCCTAAGGCGCTCAGGCTGGACAAGGCGTGCAGAACGTTCGAGTTCATCCGCCTCTCCCATCCGGTCTTGCAGCAGCGCGTCCATACTGCCGGGTCTTGACCTCGATACCCCTTGGGTCTGGCCAGCAGGCGATCTACCAGCGCAGTCCGTGGATGCCACCGCCCCTAGCATCCGGGAAATACCATCTACTACCGGCCTCATCTCACCAGAGTCCACTGGATGGCGCCCTCTCGTAAACCCCGTAAACCCCTTCTCTACCAGACGGCCAGACTGCCGCCTTGTATTGTTCCTCCGGATGTCCCGGAGCGTTGATCCCAAGAAATCGGCATCGTTTCCCAATACAAGTCGTGTTGGAGCAAAGAGGGTGACGGACAGCAGGCAGACCTCCTCGGGGCTGAGTCGACCCCTTAGAACATCTCCCTAGCCACCGCTTCCCTGTATGAGTAGCTGCATCTTGGCATACGCCTATGCCTTCCCGCCCCCGCACCACCACGGCCAACGATGGCCAGTCTGGACCTCCCGTTTTCCTCGATGACGCACACGTACATTGTACCGTGCCAGACGACATCCACCGTCTCGTCACCGTGGAAAAGAGTTCCTGGATGCCAAGATCCAGTCCCCCTTTCTTTCATCCATCGCGATCCACCGCAAGTAGCAGCGAAGCTACCTGCAAGGGCGGGCGTTGGTCGATCCTCACGCGGCTGCTAGAGGATATATATATAGATAGATAGATAGATATATTCACGGACCGGTACGGTGCACCGGGTCTTTCTCGTGCCCCTCAGAAGTCCGGATTGAGGAGAAGGGCATGCACATACACGTACGGAATGCGGCTTTCATCTGATGGTGTCGGATCGCAGGTGTGCGTCGTGTCTGTCGGATGGCATCAACTTCTTGGCATCATGGCTGTGCAGTCACCAAGTCAAACTTTACAGAACCTTACAGTCAGAGCATCTTCAGTCACAGTAACGTGGCTCTGTGGCCCATGTATACTAGGCATGCGTTCCAATCAGGTGATCTCCGTCTGCAACGGGGTTGCTCTCATCCAGAGCCATTCATCGCACAATTCCAGCGGCAATACCTCGATGTTCGCTGGGAAGTTGCAACTGCACGTCTCTAGGACGTCTTCCACATAACAGACACCCTGCAGGTTGGGATGCCCTTGAATTTTGACCAAGGTCCATCCATCCGGCGGAATCGATAACGCTACGACAGTTATTTCTGACGATGGACCTTCCCTCGTCCATATCTCGTTGCTGGAAATTTCCCTCATGGTCCATGGATAGCAATATATAACTCTCGGCAGCACGCAACCATGATGCCCATTTAGGGAGTATGGCATCATCTGCCCATCCAGCCATTGGTACGGAAGCACGCGTTAGCCCCTCCATCTTCGGAATTTCCCAGATATTCTTGTCAGGTACATTACGTTACATCGTGCAGAGAAACAATGTTTATCCAGGCACTCGAGGCTGGGAAATGGTGTTCACGGCCTCCAGTCTTCATCAACACGTCCGAGCTAATATCCCCGACCCCGCACTCTGCTTCTCGCAAAACGGCCTCCAATTTGAGCCATGATGACATCCGGCACATCAATACGACATGCCGTCGGCCCCTATTACGCCATAGACCGAAATCCCGTAGAACCTCCATCGGCATGCGCCTTTTTTCCCGCCGAATTGATCCATCACGTACGTGTGGACGTGGACGGAAGCAAGCTCATTGTGGAATCCATTGCCGATGCTACCACCTGGTTCCACGCAGCTTTGCATACACATCTGGCAGGCCGAGTCACGACACTGTAGACATACAATACAACATGCAGGCCCGTCGCCTCCTAATATTATCCAGTCCCACCATAACGTGACAATATTGACCTGTCGTGCTCGGTCGGGTGAATTGCGTGCGGGGGGGACGGCCGGCTCCTCGAGCGCCCGGAATACGACAGCCGTGGATACGTTGAAAAAGAGGCGACTCCCGGCTTGCATCGTGCATCTGTTGTTTCCTCACCTGTCCCTTCAAGGCTGCCTGTTCTGCCGAATTGAAGCAATCCCTTGATATCTGTTTCGGCGACAACAGTTCACAATGCCGAGGCTCCCGGCAGTGCTTGTCGCTTTTGCCGGCCTGTTTGCCGGCGGCGCCTTTTCGCTGCCAACCAACGGCGAGGCCTCTACCGTTTCTTGGATCGACGACGACGCCCCTTCCTACAGCTCGGGCACGACCTTTGGTGTACCGTGGTCGCAGGGGAAGCTGTACCCAAACCAGACGAGCTTCTCCATCTCCGCGGCCGGCGGGGACGTTGCCTCGGACTCTTGGGTCACGGCCTACTGGCGCGACGGCTCCATCAAGTGGACCGCCCACGCGCTCGGGGCCACTGACAGCCCTCAGAGCGAGTACACCGTCAAGGCGTCGGCCAAGACAAGCGGGGGACCCAAGGGCGACATCTCGGTGGCAGACTCCTCCGACTCCGTCAGCGTCGACACGGGAAATATCACCGTCACCTTCCCCAAGTCGGGAAGCAGCCTGATCGGCAGCATCAAGACGGCCGGCGGCAAGACGGTGGGCCAGGACGGAAAGCTCGTGCTCCACTCGCAGTCGGCGCTGGTCGGCGATGTCTCTGGCCGCGCCAACCAATCGGTCAGCTACTACAACTTCGAGAGCAAGATCGCCAACGTGTCCGTCACCAAGGACACCACGGTGCGGGCCCTCGTCACCGTCGGCGGCAACTACCAGGTGACGGCCGATGGGGGCGATCACGACGATTGGCTGCCGTTCACCGTGCGATTCTACCTGTACTCGGGCTCGAACGCCATCCGCGTCATTCACAGCATCGTGTTCGACGGTGACCAGGACAACGACTTCGTCTCCGCGCTGGGGATCCGCCTCCAGGTTCCTCTCGCCGACGAGGAGCTGTACGACCGGCACGTGCGTCTGGCCGGCCAGGATGGCGGCTTCTTCAGCGAAGCCGTCAAGGGTATCACCGGCCTCCGCCGTGACCCGGGAGTCGAGGTTCGCGCTGCCCAGTTCGAGGGCAGACAGACGCCCAACATCAGCACGTGGGACACGCGCGTCAGCTCCAGGTTGAACTGGGTCCCGTCTTGGAACGACTTCAGGCTCAGCCAGCTGTCGGCCGACGGCTTCTCCATCCAGAAGCGGACCGAGTCGGGATATACGTGGCTCACCGGTGCGGCCGGCACACGCTCCGGCGGACTGGGCTACCTGGGCGGCGCCACGGTTGGCGGCGTGGCCGTTGGTCTTCGCGACTTTTGGCAGCAGCACCCGGCCGGCATCGACATCGCCGACGCGGCGTCGGACTCTGGAAGCATCACCCTCTGGCTGTACAGCCCGGATGCGGAGCCGCTGGACCTGCGCCCCTTCCACGACGGGCTAGGCCTGGACACGTACGAGAAGCAGCTCGATGCGCTCGAGATCACGTACGAGGACTACGAGCCCGGCTTCGACACGCCCAAGGGCATCGCCAAGACGCACGAAGCATACATATACGCATTTGACGCGACCCCCACAGTGGAGCGCCTCAGCACACTCAACAGCCTCCTCTCCGAGCCTCCCGTACTCCTCCCCGAGCCTGCCTACATACGGGAGACCAAGGGCGTGGGCTCGTACTGGGATGTGCCCGACACGACCTCGGACAAGGCCCGGGCTCTGGAAGACAACCTCGACTTCCTCCACGACTACTATCAAGCGCAGGTCAAGGACCGCCACTTCTACGGCTTCCTCCACTACGGCGACTTCATGCATTCGTACGACGAGAACAGGCACGCGTGGCGGTACGACGTGGGCGGCTACGGCTGGGACAACTCGGAGCTGTCGCCCAACCTGTTCTTCTGGCAGCACTTCCTGCGCACGGGGCGAGCCGACGTGTACCGCTTCAGCGAGGCGCTGACGCGCCACTCGGGCGAGGTGGACGTGTACCACATCGGCGACTGGAAGGGCGTGGGCACGCGCCACGGCGTGCTGCACTACGGCGACAGCGCCAAGCAGTCGCGCATCGCGCAGCCCCAGTACCGACGCTACTTCTTCTACCTGTCGGGCGGGGACGAGCGCGTGGGCGACCTGCTAGACGAGACGCTCGACATGGACCAGGTGTACGGGCACCTGGACGCGCAGCGCAAGGTGCGCACGGACGGGTGGCTGCCGGAGCCGGGGAAGCCGGCGTCTGTCAACCTTGGCACCGACTGGGCCGCTCTGGCGGCGGCCTGGCTGATCGGGTGGGAGCGCCGCGGTCCGAGGTGGGAGGAGTCCCGCGAGAAGCTGACGCGCACGGCGGCGGCCATCGCCAACCTGACCAACGGCTTCGTGACGGGCTCGGCCCTGTACGACATTGACAACCGCACGCTGCTCCCGCCGCCTTCGGACCCGGACAACGAGGGTCTCGTATCGGTGTCCCACCTGTCCGCCGTCTTCGGCCTGCCCGAGGTCATCTCCGAGGCCCTCGAGTACTGGGGCGAGGAGGAGACCCCGGCCGGCTTCAAGGACGCCTGGTTGGACTACTGCTACTACTACGGCGCCGGATCGGTGGAGCAGACGGCCCGGTACGGCGAGGCCTTTGCCAAGTCCAGCCTGCTCCAGGGCCACTCGCGCCTCTCGGCATTCTACTACTCCCAGACCGGCAACACCACGGTCGGGGAGCGCGCCTGGACCGAGTTCTACAGCAACCAGACCGATAGCCTGGTTCCCAACTCGACGTGGACTAGTGAGAGGATCACGGCGCCATATGTGCCTGTCCCCGTCGACGAGGCGACGTGGGTGTCGACCAACTCGGCTGCTCAGTTTGGTCTGGCGGCGATCCAGAACCTGGCGTGGGCCAGGAAGACACTCGACAGTAGTGAGGCGTAGAGCACTTTATCATTCGCCGTATCACCTATTTCTAAAATAATTGTTTCTTAATTAGTATGCATATACATATATATCTATATATACATATACATTTGCATGTACTGATGTGATGCTCTTACGCCGTCACACGCATGCTGATACAGTATGAATAACTTCCCCCGACATCTGGTCTATACGTGCATCGCGACCCACACTGCATGTAAGTCCAGTTGCAGTGCATACATGTATACCACTTCATCTCACGCCGTCCTTTTTTTGTTTTCAAGGTGCGTCATAACGTTCATACTTATTCCAGGATACTATATATCATTCTTTATGCGAAGAAAGAAGGAGTCGTGAATACATGTTGAGCCGGACATGACAGTTACGTGACATTGATCGTTTAAACCTTGTTCTCGACACGGGTTTCCTGACCCTGCTGCTCCTCGGCAGCCTCCTGCTTCTCATCGATGACCAGGTCCCGGGCCTCGGCGTACTTGGTGCCAAACAGTCCGATGCGGTACCAGGGGAGGTCGAAGAGGGCGTCCATGCTCTCGAGGCTGCGGCCCGAGGTCTCGGGGACGAAGAACCAGACCCATAGGCCGCCGACTAAGGTGACGGCCGCGTAGCACCAGAAGGTCCCCTTGGGGGAGATGCCGCCTGAAGATACGGGGAGGAGCATGTTTGGTGTAGCTCGGGAGTTGGCGTACTTGAATCGAGTAGTTAGTATACACAATAAAAACGGAAAAATTTTATAAAAAGAAAGAAAGGAAGGAAGAAGAAGAAAGAACTGAGAATAATGGGAGGTGTGGGGGAGGGGAGAGGAGAAGGCAGAAGAAAAGAAAAGAAGGAAAAGGAAAGGGAGCACATCTTTTTTTCTTTCTTTTTTCTTTACATACCTGGTTAGCAAAGTGTAGAGTCATAGCCCAAGAGGTGGCAAGGGCACGAATGCGCAGCGGAAAGAGCTCAGCAGTGAGGAGGTACTGCATCGAGTTCCAACCGAGGGCCCAGCCGACGCCGGAGAGGTAGATCATGAAGATGGCACCCTTGCTGGGGCCCCTCTCGTCGTCTGGCATCTCGTAGCCGTCGACGACGCCGAGCTCGGGGACGGCGGTGAGGAAGGAGGCGACGTAGACCATGGCGATGGTCTGCAGGGTGATTCCCGACAGCAGGGCGCGCTTGCGGCCAATGACGTCGACGAGGAAGAGGGCGCAGCAGATGGCGGCCACGAACTTGCAGATGCCGAAGACGGCGGTGACGAGGAGGCCCTCCTCCTCGCCGCCGATGCCGATGAGGGCGAACAGGTCCGGGGCGTAGAGGGTGATGGAGCCGGCACCGGACCACTGGCTGAGGAACTGCACCGACGTGGTCATGTAGAGGCGGTACAGGTTGTTCCTGTTGAGGAACATCTCCTTGACCTTGCCGACCCAGCCGACGCCGCGGCTGGCCTCGAGCTCGTGGTCGAGCCCGGCCTGGATCTCGGCGATGTTGCGCCTCACGTACTCGCTCTCCGTGTCCTGCTGGCGGATCCACGCCAGCACCCGCGTCGCCTGCTCCACCTTGCCCTGCTTCACCAGGAATCGGGGCGACTCGGACTGGAAGAAGGTCAGGACGAGGACGAGCCCCGCAAAGATGATGTGCAGGCTCGTCGGGACCAGCCACCGGTCGTTTGATTCGCCGTCAATGTGCACGGATGCACCGTAGTTGGCGAAATACTAATATTTTTTTTTTCAGTTTTTTTTCCCCCCCACAACTTAAATAGAATATACAAACATGACGGATTATACATGATGAAAGGGGGGGCGAGCGGCAGGAGGAGAAAGACATACAGCTAAGACAACACCGAGATAGACGGCGCCGGTGAAGACGCAGGTGCAGAGACCACGGATGGCGGATGGTGAGATTTCGGCAATATAGATCGGGCTAGTTTTTTTTTTTTTTCAAATTAGACAGGGTAATCAAAGGATATGGTGAGAGGATAGATTCTTTCTTCTCTCCTGACATACCCAACAACTGCCGTCATACCGACACCTAGACCGGCGATGAATCGTCCGGCATAGATACCGCCGAGATTTCCATTAACGCCGCAAGCCATGAAAATAGCGGTGCCGAGAGCCCAGAGGATGGACAGAACACGAGTGGCCCAGACACGCCCTATGCGGTCACAGACTGCGAAGGCCCTATGATGGTGTCGGTCAGCCGGAATACTGCTGCGTCATGGGTGAAGGGGGATACGGGAAGCAGGGAATCGGTGAAACATGAGGGACGAGAGATGAGAAACAGGGGAGGCAAGGGAGACGACATACATGAGAGCTCCGCCGACGGAGCCCACCTGCACCATGGCCGAGACATTGGCCTTGATGTCGGCCTTTTCGGCCTCGGAGTAGGAGCTGTACTTGATCTCGCGCTGGAAGCTGGGGGTGTTGAAGGCGCCCGAGATGAGACCCTCGTCCACGCCGCGGGCAGCACCGAGGAGGCCGAAGGAGAAGACGGCGAACCACAGACGCCAGTTGAAGGTGCCCGGGGGTTCGTCGACATTCTTCAGACGGAAGATGTTGACGGGTTTCTTGACGCCTCCAGCCATGGTGTGACCGTCTCTGTCTGACCCGCCAGCGTATGGGCAACTGTGACGAGAAAGGGGGGCTGGAGAGGGGAGAGCTAGAAATCGAGAGGACTTTTCAAAAGAAGCAGAAGCAAATCAAGAGGTGAGTTCCCTGGAGATCAAAGGAAGAGGAGAAGGGGGAGGGAACTAGACGTTCTAAATACCCATACATGGAAAGAAAAAAAAAAGAAAAAGAAAAAAAAGAACGACAGGATAGAATAGAACCCATGTCAAGCTAGACGCTCACGCACACAACTTGCGAGATAGAACAACATGTTTGATATTATCGAATAGGGACGGGGTAGGGAACTTCTCCTAACCTCTTGTCTTTTCCATCTTCTTCTAAACCGACTCCCCCCCCCCTCCCTTTCCCCCTTCACGCCCCTCCAAGTTTTTAAGTTTAAACAGCAAACCTCGTGAGAGGGGAGGAAGCAGGGGACGGGAGGGGGTAAGCGTCATACCGCGTTCTATATGGTATAATAATCACTGCATGTTGTGTGCGCACATCTTTAGTCCGGTTTTCCGCCAGATGAGGGGGGAAGTTGACCTCGGCACATACAGAGAGAGGGAAGAAGGCGAGAGACCAGGTAACAAGAGA
>NW_023336196.1:238591-259827 GCF_012550715.1 Geosmithia morbida
CATGTTTGATATTATCGAATAGGGACGGGGTAGGGAACTTCTCCTAACCTCTTGTCTTTTCCATCTTCTTCTAAACCGACTCCCCCCCCCCCCCCCCCCGGCCCTTCCAACCTCTCGCTCCTAAACTTGACAAATCACCGACTCGGTATTACTCCAAAACCCCAGAGGTATGTGGAGCTTCTTCGTGGGGTTGATATAATGATAACGGAGTAGGCCTTGGCTTTTGGATGACATTCTCCACTTCACTGCGGGGATGGGAAGGGGAACCGAAGCATCAGGGCATCAGGATCAATCGACCATCAATGCTCCGTCTCTCACACCCTCGTATGGGTCCCGTATGTCGACAACTAGTCGGGAAGAAGGGCGGGGGGAAAGTCGGGAACAACGCACATCCTCGTCCGCTCTAGGAGAAAGTTTCGTCTCAGCAGAGAGGGGTGAGGGGATAGGAGACTTTCCCACTCGCCAGTCTTCTCTATTCTCATCCTCTTCGGCGTTCTCCTGTCTGAAAGATACGTACTGGGCTCGGCATACCTATACCGACTACTATTACTTATTACTTATTATTATTCCTCCTCCTCCTCCTCCTCCTCCTCCTACTACTACTACTACTACTACTACTACTACTACTACTACCACTGCTACCACTGCTGCTGCTGCTGCTGCTGTATCTCGTACACACTGTACAGACTATCAGAAGCCGAGAAGAAAGAAGAAGATGGCGAACCAAAGGCAAATCCAACTGTTTAATTTTCCGACAATGTAACTCTCCGCACTTTGAGCGCAAGCTGCACATATATACACAGCGACGCGCATCGTCTGGGGAAGGTTACGTACATACAGAGAGGGCATCCCGACGACAACGTCTGCTTTTTGCGGGGTTGGGGGAGGGAAAGTGGTAGACGAGATCTGGCACTTGTTTATCATCATCATTATTATTATTATTATTATCAATGTAATATCGAATGCCGTGACCGTCTACCGAGAAGTCATACGTCTATCTTCTCATGTGGCTAGGAAGACCGCATAGTCTAATATGACGACGTCAGAAAAAAAGGGAGGATGGAGGATTGGGGGGGGGGGGGGGGGTGGAGACCCGACCAGGGTATTATCGTATCATCATACTGACAGGTTGGGACCGATTCTATTCGTCTTACATGGAGGGTATCATGGTGTAAGAGTCCGGGAGTGCAGAGGCAGCGAGATGGATATTCGGTCGGTTGTTGCGTTTAAAGAGAAGATGGAATAAGATTGAATCCGACCAAATCTGAATCCGACCAAATCAGATCAATTGAGAAATTTACAATCTTGAAAATTTTTAGAAAACAAAAATTTTTAGAAAAAAAAAAATAGCAAGCCAAATACGTCCTGGTGCCCTTCTTGGCAAAGCCGGTCCCGCGTGCCGTTATAGCCGATTTAACCGATTCAACCGGCTCCGATCAATCAACCTGTTTTGAGCTTAATTGATCCAAGTCTGCCGGGTCTCTCTTCTCATAATTTTCCTTCCCCTCCTCTTCTCCTCTTGTACATCTTGCATATATACATGTATACTTCTCTCTCTACTCTCTATCTGCACCGAATATCACTTCCTACAGGTGATGCTTCCCTTTTCTCTTTCCTTTTCTTCTTCTTCTCAGGTACATCGTCGTCCCCTCCCCCTCTTCTCTGATACCTCTCCGACGGCCCTATAGTTTGTTGGGGTAGCGAAACCCGTCATCATCAATCACTCTACCCTCCCTCCATATAAAAGATGCACTACTGAATGTTGAGCAGGGTCCAGAATCAATATGCTCATTATGCTCACGCTCGCAGAACTCAAATCGTTCATCAATCTAATGGTGAACGCCCCTTTCCTTCTTCTTCTCCTTCTTCCTCTTCATATAGACAGCATCGTAGATTGGTCACACATCACGATAGGATCCCGCCTGCCTGCCCTCGGGCCTCGGCAGAGCTCTCAGTCACCTCCATCCCCAGCATTGACCCTTTAGTTGTTGGCAGTACGGAGTACAACGTTGCACACCATCTGGGGTCGTTGTTGGTTCCCTTTCATCCTCGGCATCTAGTATCCCGATTGCCGACATCCCGAGAGAAGAGAAGATGAAGACGGGGAGAGGAGATGGTGTTCCAATCAATGATATACTGTGCGGGTGTTGGCATGTTGGTTAATTCCCTTTCGATCCATCCATCATCCACCATCCCCTTCTTCAGCTACCCCTGGAGTGAGTCTAGGGAGATGCGTCGTAGGAGGGGGGGGGGGNCTTCGATTACGACAAAGGGGCTCGAAAGGAAGATACGGAGAGATGGAGATGGAGAGGGAGACAGAGGAAGAAGTTTTTAGAGGGGGGGGGGGGGGAAGGGGGAAACAAATGTAGAGAGAAAACTAAGAAACGAGTCTCCAAGTAAGCACCAAAAGAGCGGAATAAGCACCCAGACTCAGAGCTGTGAGAAGGGCGACCGAGTTCCCGCTGGTGCGGAACTTGGGCGTGGGGAGGCCCTCGCGCGACTCCGCGGTGAAGAATTGCCTCTGGCCCTCGTACCGCCTGTACGCCGCCAGGACGAGGATGGCGGCGCCGTAGATGGCCAGAAGGGCACCTATGGCGTAGAACTCGGCGGTGAAGATCTTGAGGATGACGAGGGAAAAGGAGAATTGGCCCAAGGCGGTGCGGACGTAGGCTCCTTCGAATGTGCGTTGAGCGGCGCGGATCTCGACGAGTCTGTGTGGGATTCGGGGTTAGTTTCGGTGAGAAGAAATCCGAATAGGTAAAGATGAGATAAGAGATATGAGCATTGAGAATGCAGAAGAGAGTGAAGACTAGAATGAGAAGGACGGTGAGAAGGGAAACATACTCTGGCCCTGTCAGGACGACGGATCGTGCCCTGTGCAGCCGCAGATGCAGATGTTCCTCTGGGTGTGGCTATGCAGAAGAGTGAGTCGGCTAGTACGGTATCACACAGCCCGGCGGAGATGGGGTTTTGAGGGCGGGAGTTTCCCGTGGATGAATCTGACGTACCTGGAACATCTTCTTCTTTCAGAATTGGATAGGATTGAATCAGGATATCATCATGTCTGTTCATGGCGTGGCTGTGGAAGCAATAAGGTGCTGTGATGGTGCAATCCGGGAGATTCGAGAACGAGTCACGTGATGGGTTGGGACACGGCGATGCTCGAGAGGGAATTTACCACTCATGACGATATACAAATCAACATGAAGTCTGGCAGGGAAAAAACACATCGGCATCTTGACGTCATTAAGCACTTATCGGGTAGAATGGAAGGGAATGTCAGACAATAGGGGTCAGATATGCAAGAGGTACTGCTGCATCGACAACTTTGATGGTGGGCTTGATGCCTGGTAATACGACGAGGATATGGATTGTCATGAGTGCCTTGGTATATGCACGACTGAACCTTGCTGATTCTTCCCATCAATGACGTCTATCTCACACGCTGAAGGAATCCACCACAGCGTTGAAATCCGTATGCGGATCATAGATGGGGATGACCCATGGATCGATGCTGCGCTGCCACACGAGGCTGTGCTGGATACCTATTTTCTGCCTTGCACCAGCCACCCACCTACCGCGGGGTGTTTAGTGGTCCCCCCCCTCCCGATCTAGGCTCCGGCCTTCGTCTGGCCCCGTCCCCCACAGCCTAGGTGTTGAAAGTTGAGAAGACGTTGGGACGGAAAGAGAGAGAGGAGAGAGAGGAGAGAGAAGAGAGAGAGGAGAGAGAGAGAGAGAGAAGAGGGAGAGAGAGAGAAAACGCTGGCAGCAAAGTGCACATCGGTGAGCACAATCATTGTCCAATCTTCATCCAATACCATCATCAATCACCCTTTAAGAAACCTCGTAAGCATCGCCGGTGGATCTACAGATATTGCCGATTTCCGATTTCCATCCATCCATCTTCCCCCCCCCCTCCCCTCCGTTCTCTCGTCTTTCCATCGCCTGGAACGCTAGGCCAAACTCAAAACATGTACTTTGCCAGATATCAAGTCAAGTTGTGGTGATGGTGATATATATAACACCATTGCAATTCATCAGGTGCCGAGCCGAGGCCCGTTGCATGCCAGAGTCACATTGACATTGCGAAACAGGGCAGGGCAGCCCGATATGGGAGCCGCGATTCCGTCATGTATTCTGTTCCGGATTGCTATACACGTACATGCATACAAGTGCACATGTTACGTGGCAGGCAGCAGTACTCGACGACACCCTCGCGGTTGACCACCCGTGGCAATGAGATGGGTGCACGAAAGGCAGCACTTCAGATAGATCCCAATCACACCCAATAGCGTCCCCATATCTCGTAGTCCTGCCTCGAGCCGCGAAAGGTGAACGGCACCTCCCTGACATCCTGGAAGCCCTCGCTCACTCGCGGCTCCTTGTACCGTGATGCGAAGCCGTGAAAGGCCTGTGCCGGCAGCCCCTGCCGAGCTTCCGGGTTCAGCGCGGCATTCTGCGACCGGACCGCGTCGTTGTGCTCGCACACATGCAGCGGTGTCTTGAACCAGACGCATCGGATCGGTACTCCCATCTTCCGCGCTACATCGATCCACACGGCCCGCGTGTCGACGTCGGCATTTGTGTTGTCTATAAACAGGGTTCCTCACCCCCAAAAGAGAGAGGGAGAGAGAGAGAGATTAATAAGCAGATGGAAATACGTTGCGGAGTCAGCCGCAATGTGTGGAGAGCTCTCACGATACCCGACCGTCACGCCGTAGCTAGTGGTCAGCTGTCGGGGAGGAGGAGGGGGCGGGACGGGAGCCATGAGAGAACATGCACGCATGCCGTGGATACGCAGACAGCCTCACTTACCAATCACGATGGAGTCACCCGCGGACAGATGCTCCCGAGCCACCTTGACACACCTGTCGCGGCTTTTGAGCCGGTCTTGGTTGATGCGCTGGTAGCCCAGAGGCTCGAGATGGTTCCAGTAAAACGTGCTCTTTCCCGCGCCGGGTGGGCCGCAGAACAGCACCACGTCCTGGTCATCGGTCTTCTCGAACAGCCTTTCCGTCGTCTTGTCGGCTGCCGCTGCCGCCGCTGCCGACGCTGCCGTATCCTCGTCGTAGGCAAAGTCGTCCAGGTCAAAGTCGCGCGCAAACTCCCGGGGCTCCTCGCCCAGGAAGAACTCCTCCGGCGTCTTGAATGCCACGCCGACGTTGTGGGCAAAGTTGCGGTCCGAGCAGCTGAAATCTCTGCGCGTCGCAGCCACCGCGGCGCCGCCGTCTCCCTTGGCCGGCGAGGCGATCCGGCCGGCCGCGTCGCCCACAAAGATGCTCCGGGCCGTGTCGACCTTGTCGGCCGGGATGTCGTAGTCCTTGCATATCTCCGTCCACATGCCCGTCCTGGGCTTGCGGAAGCCATCCTTGGCGGTGGCCGCGTAGATCGTCGTGGGCAGGTCGAGGTTGGCGAGGACGGCGCTGCACTTCTGCTTGAACTCGCCGACCCGCTTCCGCGCCCCGGCCCTGGGCCCCTTGTAGTCGGCGTCGAGGTGCAGCGTCAGCCCGGCCTGGTTCGACAGGATCACCACCCGGTAGCCCTGGTCGTACAGCTCGCGCAGCCTGGCCGGCACCCTGCCGTCCCACCACTTCCAGTCCGTGCCGCTGCTCGCGTGCCTCTTGCCCGAGCTCGTGGTGATGAGGGTGGAGTCGAGGTCGAAGGCGGCAATCTTGCGCCGCGCGTCCCTCTCGACGGCCGCCGCGGCATCCTCGGGCTCGTACCGCGCGACCAGCAGCGTCGCCGGCCCGCCATCCGCGGGTGCCCTCTCGGACCAGACGGTGCGGTCTCTGGGCTTCTGTGATGCCGGCTTGAAGAAGTTTGCTACCGCATTCTCTGCAGTCCCGTCAGCACCGCGCGCGCGGCCGGAGAAGCGTGCGGAGGGGGGGCTCCTCACTGGTAGTGCCGCTCTGCACCCTACGCTTGAGAGGCGGTGGTGAGATCGGGCCGTCGGCAGCCTTGCGCTTGCCGGGCGGAGACGGAGGCGGAGCGGGAGGCATGTCGAATTCCACCGACGCAGACCGGCCATGGAAAGATCTATTCTGCTCTGATATCCCTCTCCGGGGTTGGGCAGAGATGTGGTTCGTTCGGAATGCTCAGGTGAGATGGTGACGCGCCTCCTCGTCGCAGGGCGAGACTGACGCGGGGTCACGTGCACGCAAGTACGTAGCTTCCCCCCCCCCCCCCCCCATCGCCATCACCACCACCTTCAGACCTCTTGCACATTCATCATCGACGATTCCATGATTGCTGGAATGAATTCGTCCAATCTCCTCCCAATCCACTCACGATATCTTCAGGTAGAAGTGAATTGACTGCAGAGTCGCTCCCAACTGTACCGTGCCCGCAACGTAGTTGGCCAACCGGTCCGCCCCGGTTCTTTACCTCTCTTCCCTGCTCACATCCCACGACCGTTCAACCGGCCATGTACGAGCTCTTCCTCACGGCGCTCGTCGAGGCCGACGACTTCAATGCGGCATGCTCCGTGCTCGGCGGCCTCTGCGGCATGCCCCCGTGGGAGAGCGTCATGCGCGTCCTCTACTTCCAGGCTCCCCCGCAGCCGCCCGGCTTCGCCAACCACAGCAGCCTGGACAAGCCGATCCGCAAAGACACGGCCTTCCTGCTCAAGGAGCTGCATCAGAACCTGAGCCGTCTACCGTTCATCCTCCAGACGCGCTACGAGGTCGACAAGGACCGAGCCATGGGGGAGTCGGCCGCGCCCGCCGACCTCAACAGTCTACCGGGTATGCTGCGATGGACCAACCTGCCTGATCCGCCCCAGGGTCGACCGCACCTCACCCAGCGGAAGATGGTTGAGGTGTGGGAGCAGAAGAATCTCCAGACGCTCATGAGCGACAATAACTACGAGTACGTCTGCCTCCCTACTCTCTCTCTTTTTTGTTTTTCCTTCAGCCGTCCTTGTCTATGTAGGGTGCTCGAGCTTTTCGGTCTGATCAGGCTGACCGAAACATGGCACAGTTTCAAGACAGAGATGGTAGAGGACATGTACCGGTTCTATCGTGATCATATCGAGTTCTGCCTCTACCGGCAACTCTTTGTGCGTCCCATATCAGACTACGTTCCCATGGAGACACGCACGACCCCGCCATCCCCCCCGCTGGAGCGCCTGCCTGCGTTCGACTCCCTCACCCCCGTCGACGCCCAAGGCAGGTGGATCCTGTTGGTCAAGACGCACGTCCTGAATGACAACAGGCCTGAGGACCTTCGCAAGGCGCACGAGGAACTCAATGCTATCCGCTCCGAATTGGACGGCGTGTTCGACTTTAGGTCGATCGATCGCAACGTGCACGACCCCCGGGTGCCCAGAAGGCAGCAGGGGGTTCAGGTGCTGCCGCAGAAGGTGACGCTGGGCAAAGTCTAGGTATCGGGGGCAGCGGAGCGAAGTTATCTGCATACGACTCACGGTTATTTCGAGCATTACACGGAGCACGGGGCACGGGGCACGGGGCATGGGGCATGTTGCCTGACGAGCTACATCTTGGTACCACCGGCGGCTTGACTTTTTTGTTTTTGTCGACCAAGCACAAAATCAAGAGGAAGAATAAAAATCGAGGTACGGTACGGGAGGAGAAGAGTTGGGAGAAGATTAATTATATTATCATCCAATAACACGCCAGCCCGGTGTGAATTATGTTTTGTTCCCAGCAAATTGATTAGATACAGGTATACATTATATGAAGATGGCGCCCCCCCCCCCTCTGATCTTGGACACCGAGCAACGCAGTCGACGAGGGATTGGGGAAAGGAAAGAGGACAGTTCCCCCCTCAAGGCGGTGGGTAGAAGTCGTTTAAGCGAGGCCGAGAGCCTCGAGGACATCGGTGACGCCGAGGGCATCCTCGAGGCTGGTGATGGCGCCGCCAGTGGCGCTGTCGAGGAAGGCCGTGACGGCCGTGATGCCGAGACCCTCCTCGAGCATGGCGACGGCCTCACCGATGGCCTGGATGGTTCCGGGGGAGGCGCCCTTGTCGGAGAGACCGAGGAGGTACTCGGCGAAGCTGACACCGAGAGCGTCCTCGAGCTATTCACAGCGTCAGCCTGGATATTTCCCGAGGGAATCCCCCCGGACAGGTTTTCCCGGGACAGGGGGAGGATGGACGGCATACCTTGGTGAGACTGCCGCCGAGGAGGGCGTCGAGCTGCTCGGTGACGGCGGTGACACCGAGACCTTCCTCGAGCTGAGCGATGGCGTTGCCGACGTCGGTGATGAGGGAGCGTTTCTCAACCACTGCGGTTCCGTCAGGTCAGTCTAGGCTAAGCTTGGCAGCGGAAGCAGGTCAGGGGCATGGGCGTCTCAACATACCGGCTGAGGGAGCGGCAATGGCGGAGCCGGCGAGGGCGGTGATGGCGAAGAAGGAGAAACGCATCTTGGCTGATTTCGGGTAGGAGGGAAAGTTGTGAGAGAAAGAGGTGGAATCGTGTAGGGAAGTTTGGAGGGGAGGAGCAGGAAGATGAGCTGTGTTGGATCTGATGTGGGATTGGGAAGAAGGAGGAAGAAAGGGGGGGGAGGGTATGGATATGGATATATATATACCAGGAATACCAAGGCAAGCAGCACGCGAGTCAAAGTTGGAGGAGGAGAAGATCAGCACCCTCTCGTCCGGGAGGGACTAGATGTGAATTCGGCCTCAGGAGTCGGTCATGATCATTCCAATACGTATCGGAAACTGTAGGTGCCCTATCTATCTCTCGAGGCCGGGAGGGGGGGGGGGGGGGGGGGGGGGGGGGGGGGGGGGGGGGGGGGGGGGGGGGGGGGGGGGGGGGGGGGGGGGGGGGGGGACGCGTGGGAAACGTGACGTCGGGGCGGACGAGGTGATACAAGCAGCACGACGTCAACCGGGACCTGCATGCTGCCAAGAAAGCAGAGATATCGAACCGTACATACAGCACCTATACGAGACATGGACCACGTTACTGGTCTACGTCGCATCCCAAGATATGATGCCGGAGAGCGCAGGCCCAATATCAGCGTGACAAGAAAGGGCAGTCACATGGGCCCGGAGTTGAGGAGGGAGAGAACCTTATCTGGTGATCGACAGCCCTTCCCTAGTCATGACCCGCCATGGACGGTAGCAACGATGCCTACGAGTAATATTACTGTGGTAGAGACGTATCATGAATATGAATGAATAATACCTTGGTCTGCCTGAGCGTACAGGTAGCCAGGGGGGTGGGTGAGTTGGCCAGTAGTCCGTCCGATAGGTTCATGCAGGTGAGATTGCGTCCCCATGTCCGATGGACTCTGCGTACGCTCAGCCGGTAACTTGGCCGTATCCACTCCCGAGGGGAGGTGGAAACCTTGCGGACTGCCGATCACTGGGAGACTAGAGCAGTCAACGTCTTGATAAAGGAAAAGGAAGAAGAAGGAGGAGAAAGAAAAAAAGGGAGGGGAAGGCATTTGTCATAGTTTTTTGTTCCTCTTCTTTTCTGCTGCTCTCGTTCCCTGTCCCTGGGTCTGATAAGGATTTCAGGTCAAAACACCACTCCACGTTTTCACATGTCTCTACCTGACATGCATGCGGTCATCCCGTCTTGGAAACCATGTTTTGTTTTGTTTTTGTTTTTTTTTTTAAAAAAAAAAGAGAAGAAGTCGAGTATATCATCGTCGTACTCTTTTGTACAAGTCTTTGTAAAATGAATAATGATGATGATAATGATAATGACGATGATAATGATGATGATAATAAAAGTAAAACATGATAAAAGATGGACTAAAAAGTTATCGTCTTCCCAACCTTGACATGACTTGATACTCAATCTGCCCATCATTCATCATTGAACCCCCCCCCCCCCCCCCCCCCGAGAAACATAAGCTTATCTGGCCCCATGTCCGTGAACCTAGGGATCAGCGTAGATCAGTGGACAAGACGGGGGAGGCACCTGGGAAAGAGGTGGACGAGATGACTACGAGTATGGCGATACGATCGATTGGAGGATTTGGTGTCTAATCACCGTCTTGTTTCCCCGTGGCATTGGGTGGGCAATTTATCTTACCTCATATCAATCGCCTTCCTCTAAAGAGGCTGATATGCAGGGGAGGGGCAGGGACCGATAACCACCACCACGTCGGGAAAAGCAAGCACTAGCACTAGCAGTAGTGGTGGTGGTGGTGGTGGTGGTGGGTGCCGAGCATGAGTAGTAGTCGTGCACGGGCAAGCTTAGATAGACTAGTTCTCGTAGTCATATCAGCTACCCTCCTTCTTGAGCTCGGTGTTTTCTTGTGAGGAACCGGGTGCTGGTGCTGGTGCTGGTGCTGGTGGCTACAGTCACGTCCAAGTGACTATCATGATCTGAGCAGAGATGGAGACACGGACTTTTTCTTTTCATCATTATCCCGCATGGGTCGCTGCTCGATTCGCTCATGACTACAGAGTAGTCTGTATTGATGCTCGTATCTCTCTATCCTCGTTGAGTATGTATATGTATATATATATAATTAAATTAATAAAAAAAAAGGCATAAGCCACGTCTTAGAATCGACCCCTTCCCTCATCTTAGAGCCATACATGATACATACCACAGAGCCATGATACCACAGAGCCATGATACCACAGAGCCATGATACCACAGAGCCATGATACCACAGAGCCGGTCATGCAGCGTCCCCTCTCACCTGTCTTGCAAACCATCAGTCGCACACTTCACCCGACGCCCTCCCCTCTAGGAGGGAGGGGGGAGGGGACAGGGTAGAGCGGAGAGCGGAGCGATCACGACTGCTCTATCGGCGCCGAACTCGGCCACCAGACCACACGAGGGCATCTCTACCGGTGGCCTCGTCCGTTACGTCAGACGGTCCTTTTTTTTTTTTTCGACGAGCTTGAGAGTGGTCAGAGTTTCAAGAGGGACGTAGCGTAAATCACTGTCAGACAATGTGCGTAATATGCTAAACCAGGCTTATCATGCTCATCTCCTCACGTAGGAAGACTCCACTGTTTTTTTTTTCTCCTCAACTCTCGTCCCTCTCCATCATTTTACCCCGGGTTCATGGTGTGGGGGTCGACCAAGCTGTCGGTCAGCCGGGTCGTCTTAGTGCACGTTGACAAGCGAATCGAGGCTCTGGGAACAAGGTACCGCTAGTTGAAGGGGGGGAGGGGGCTGAGGATATCCGGGATTGCATCTATCGAGAATGTGGTTGCTGGGTTGGAAGGGAGTTGTCGGGATGAGCAAGGTGGCTAGATCGGATGGACTCATTGATCTTGCTCCTGTGAATAAAAAAAGAAGCATCCTTCTCATTTCTTCTCATTATGGAGGAGCCCGAATCACACACCGGGTCGAGAAATAGAAGGGAACGGTTAGAGGAGCACACGGGCAAGGTATCATTGTTATTACGATTACCATCGTCATGACATTGGAACCTCGAGGCCAGGCCATACGAAATACGCCTCTTTTTTTTTTTTTTTTTGCTCTCATGTTCTCCTTGATAATATAGTCCGTCCTTCTTGCTCGATAATCATCAATATAGTATTACTCATTACTTATCTTGTGTCTCCTCTACGGTTGTCGATATCCGTCCTCTCTGCCGAGTACATGGCTCTGACATAAGTCATCCTCCTGTCCGCTCGTCCATTTCCCCGGTACGTAATAATGATGATGATAATAATATATATATATATAATGTATATATGTATATATGTATGTATATATGTATGTATATATGTATGTACTGTACAGTCAAACATTCCACACTCAGGGACCCACGGCGCGGGTGAAACCTTTTCTTCTCTTTCTTCTTCTTTTTACTATCTCACATCTCCACCACCAAGAGGGAAGTATGTGTGTGCACGATACGTGGATGCGAACCTGTTATGTAAAAGATCATGGCAACGGCAACAGATTATAGGAGCACAACTTGGTGCATGGCAAGCATTGCAAGCTTAACCTTGAACGGACAAGAGTGCAGCGGAGTGAGTCGAGCGAAGTGGTGGAGCATTATTATTATTGCTGAGTAGAGCAGGTGATGCACGCGAGTGAAGGCAGGTCAAGTCAAATAGAGTAAATGAGGCAAGTAAAGTATCCAACTCCATCATGCATCCAATACATTAAAGAAAAAAGGTACCTGTACCAGTTAACGCCTTCCGATGCTGTCATCCGTCTGCACTGCGTCTAAGACACCGTCTCCTTGGTTTGGCGTGGAGGGAGAGAGCTCTGAAACGTCTCCTCCCGCCATGGAATCCAAAACGTCCCCCCGCCATGGAAAAACCTACCCCTTGAAATGAGGGTAAAGATGAGGTGATAAAAAGGAGCGAAGAAAAGAAATCTATATACATTCCCATCCACCGTCATGGAATTAGACAGTATACACACACACAAGTTTTCTTGGTCTGAAGAGGAAAAAGTGAAAGGGAAAAAAATCAAGTCGCTGTCATGATACCGTTGGGGCTTATTGCTGTTCTGCAGTAGAAACAGATGAGATATAACGTGAAAGAGCAGAGAGAGGGCAAGGTGAATTAAGGGGGGGGGGGTTGGGGGGAGGAAAGTCGTCATAAGAGTGTTTCATGATACACATCATCGCCTCAGAACCTTCTCGGCAAGATTTCTCCAAAACTTGGAACCGTACTTCTCCTCGCTGTGAGACCGCTCCATGACCTGAGCGCGGTGCATCGGTCCCACGATATCCTCGTCGCCGCGGGACGGGAACTTGCCCTCGGCACTGAGCATGCGGGGCACCGCGCTGGGGAGGTTGTCCTCTATGCGCTGCCACTCTGCGCCTGCGGCCACGGCGTCGTCGCTGTTGGCCGCCGTCGCCGCCGCGGACATGGCGGACGGCCTCATGGACCAGAGGATCGCGCTGGCGCTGTCGGACCGGCCGCGCCCGCGCCCGCGAGACTGAGCGCGCGAGGTGCTGAAGCCGCGGGAGCGGCTACCGGCTGGGGCGGGAGAGGTCGTGGAGTCGGCGGTGCCGGTGCCACCACCGGCGGCCATCGTGGAGGTGGCAGGGATGAGGCCGGCCGCCTGCTTGACCGCCTGCTCGTGAATCCTACGCCACTTGCCGTCTGTCTCGGCCCACTTGGCCTCGGTGAGGCCGTAGATCTTGCTCGTCTCGCCGTAGTTCTCGCCCGTGCGCACCAGGTGCTTGGTGTAGTTGACGCGTGCGGCGTCCCAGTCCTCGCGGAAGCGTGTCATGGTCTCGGTGTCGAGGGAGACCGGCTCGTACGGCGGCGGGTTGATGGTGAAGTTGGCGTGGCCCAGACGGTCCGACCACTCGTCGTACTCCTGGAGCATGTCCATGTCGGACATGCCGATGGGGAGGTCCGTCGGGTTGGCACCCGTGTTGCTGAAGCCGCGGCGCAGGGACGAGGTGGAAGGCTTGGTGTTGAGGGGAGGGCGGCCGAAGTTGGACGCCGGCGGCTGCTGCTGAGGCTGCTGCTGGTGCGGCTGGTGGGGAGCCGCGGGCAGCTGGTACTCGAACACGTCGGTGACGGAGCAGGGGGGGGCAACCGTGGGCGACTGCAGGGGAGACTGCAGGGGAGGCTCGGGCACACTCGACTCCGTCATCAGCGGGGGCAGGAGCGGTGTGGAGGCCTTTTCGCGGTCGCGCTCGAGAGCAGCCCGTTGGGCGTCGTCGAGGTCGTAGTCGGTGTCGGCAAAGGAGTCGAAGCTGTCGACGCTGTCGTAGGCAGAAGCGGACGGGTAGCCGTAGACCGTGTTGGCGGCGCCGAAGTGGCCACGGTTGGGGGAGGAGATGGACGAGGATCGGCTAGAGGGCACGCCAGAGGGAGCCACGCTCACGTCCGTGGCGGAGGGCGAAGTAATGGCAGCGGCATGGTTGGCGCCGCTGCGTCCCCTGCGGCTAGACCTCCAGCGGTCGATGCTGGCGTTGAGGCGGGGGCCAAGGCGGGAAGTCAGACTCGTCGAGGTCAGGTCGGCGAGCTCGGGTCTCTTCGAGGCGGACGACTGGCGGCTCGCGACAGGGAAGTCGACGTCGTCGCTGCCGAGGCAGGCAGCATCGTTATAATAGTCAAAGTCCGGGACGTCGGGCGTGGCGGTGGCGGCAAGCATCAGGTCGTTGATGAGCGTCTTCTCGGTGCTCTTGCGGTGGTCGCAGGGCTCGTCGCACAGACAACTGTACAGGCCGAGGGCGTCATGCTCGAGCACGAGGGTGGCATCCTCCTCGTCATCCCGCTCATAGGGCTCCTCCTCCGCGACGTCAGGAAGCTGGCATTTGCTCGACCTCTTGGAGAGAGGCTGCGACGATGGCAGCGGAGGCAAGGTTGGCGGCACAGATTGCTGCTGCTGCTGCTGCTGCTGCTGCTGGGTTGCTTGTTGCTGTGGTTGCTGCAGCTGAGGCTGCTGCTTCTGAGGAGGCGTAGGACTGTCGTGCGGTGGAGATAGTTGTGTGAAGGAGATGTCGAGAGAGGAAGAGGAGCTCGAGCCACGGAAGTGGCCCCTTGCGGAGAAGGTGGGCGTGACGGGGGAGACGATGTCGGACGAAGAAGAGTTGTTTGTGTATGAGACGTACGGGAGAGCTGCAGCGGTGGTGGCATCATCGTAATAGTGATATTGTTGTTGGTGATCGACGATTCGCTGCTGCTGCTGCTGCTGCTGCTCTTCTACCAGCTGCGGTAGCAGAAGAGGTCTCAGTTGAGGTGCCATGGCAGCCTTGTGGGCTGGAGCAGCCACGAGCTTGCTCGTGCTGGATTGAGATGTGAGGAGAGAGTATATCCGTCGAGTTTGAAATCGTATTCTCTCGATTGTCGGAAACGGCGTCTTGTCTTTCTGGAGGGACATGTAATGTGGAAGGGAAGAAAGAGGGAAAGAGGGAAGATGGTGTGTGGCGGGTAGGAATATGTAAAAGAGGAAAAGAGGTTCCAGAATTTGGAGAGGGGGGGGGAGGAAGACTCAATGGGCGCCGGTGCGCCGGGAGCTAAGGTGCCCGAGCCTGGGGCTTATGGAGCTTGGCCAGACTTTTTTTATTTTTTTTATTTTTTTTCTTCTTCTCTTTTTCTCTCTCCCTTTCCCTTTGGCCCTTGTCCGCTTGTCAAGGTGCGCCGCCTTGGGTAGGAAAGAGGGTCAACAAGGGTCAAGACCGAATGAATGGGGCACTGCACCGGAGAGAGGGTCTCAAGGTAGAGAGGCCTGGTAGAGGCCTGGTAGAGGCCTTGGGAAGCAGGACGGTCGATGGCGGTCGATGATGGGTAGAGTACATGTAAGTGGAGAATCGATGGGGGGTCGGGGGTTCAATTGGATGCGAGTATGTACATTATCCTTGTACTCTTGTATTGCTGTACCTCTACACTACACTCCCATTTGTTCTCTTGTTCTCTCTTGTTGACTATTATTATTACCACCCTGTACGAATTACGCGGTGACTTCTCACATGTACCCTTGTACTTGTGGACCCCCTCCTCGGGTCAAAAAGGTGAAATGAACTAATCCGCACACCAGGGGCGGGGGGAAGAGACAAGAGGGAGGAAGAGGAAGGTCCTTTGACGATGGCGAATGAGCGAGTCGTGGGTTCCGGACTCTAGTTCCCCCCCCCCCCCCCAAAGGTTGCGGTTCCCGGCTGCTTGGTTTTGGCCGATTCTTGGGTCGGAAGTGTTCCCCGACCAAGCAGAGCCCGGATACGGCCCATGGGCTCCCCGTTGTTTCCCTGGTGGTCGGTATCACTTTCTGGTAGATGTGCTCATGTTCATTACGGCTGCTCCGTACGAGCAGTATCATCATTACCGCGAGTATCGTTACCAGCGTTATTCTGCGGCCTTGTATATAGTGTTGGTTCGTGAGAGTACAGGTTACAGGTTGATTGTTGGTGTTTGGTGTTTGGTTGTGACAGGATGGTCCACCACCAACAATGGGGTTGGGAGGCAACAAGAACAAACAAAAGAAACAAGAGAAACAGGCCCTACTCAACACATGGACAGGCACAGGCACCTGTACGTTGCTACCAGCAGTAGTACCTGCTGGTAGGACTAACTAGAAAGGACATACAGATAGGCACTAAGCGAAATGTCGCCATGTGTGACTCCTCATTCCGTCTAATCAACGGATCAAGACTCGGCCTCAAGACTATTACCATTTTAGCTACTACGATGGACAATACTACTACTACTGCTGCTACTACTATTACTACTACTACTAACTACTGGCTACTGACTACTGACTACTGACTACTGACTGCTGCTGTTGCTGATCGTGTAGTGATATGACTAGATTACCAGTAGCGCTCGCGGTGATGAGAGTAGGGAGTCACAAAAGCAATCGAGAACAGGTCAATAGGCAGTGGGCACAAAGCGACGGACACAAAGCGACGGCTATACAGATAAGGTGACAGGCATAAGGTGCCGGACAGGTTAGGTGCAGGTCCCGTGTCGCGGCCCGTGTTGATGGCCATTGCCACTGACTGTTGCTGCGTCCGACTTTATGTCTGTTGTTGCCGCTGTCGCTGCCGTTGCTGTTGTTTCTGTTTGTTTTCGTTGTTTTTGTTGTTGTTATCAACGCACACACATCTCTCTACCAATCATCAGACGGCCAAGGCAGTTCTACCAGAGTACACGATACCCCTCCTCGCACCCCCCTCTCAACCTTTGCAACGCGTACCGAGATACATGAACCCCCCATCAGGCCGCTGTGTCCTCCCATCCCATATTTACAAGTAAATTAAGAATTAAAAATTAAAATCAAAATCGAATGAAAAACCCTCCCCCAAGTTGGGCGCCCACGTCAACCTACAGATGGAAAGGGAAATTTTTCTGAAATGAAAAAGAAAGGTAAAGAGAAGAGTACGAGTATGACGAGAATTGGGTGTCGCAGTCGCTCCTCTCTTTTCCTATCCTGCACTTGCTCCCTATCTATTTCCATTCTTTACCATTCATTCCTACGAAGACGAGTACACTTGTATACAGGTACAAGAGTATCTGTGATGTAACAGGGTCAACCAAGGGTGGGATTCGAAATTAACGGCCCTTGCTGGCCTCCTAGGCCACGAGAGCCCAATTACTGTGTATCATCATGTCACTCACACCACATGCCAATGACGACGGCGAAACAGAGAATAACACGTCCTATCATCACTGCACACGAATTTGTTTGTCTATCCCTGCTCTCTCTCTCTCTCTCTCTCTCTCTATTCTTGTCAGAAAAAAAAAAAAAAAAACAAGTGGTTGATATATTTTTGCTGCCCAAAAGGCAAAGTGGTACTGCAAACCCCACCTTCAACGGTCGAGCGTTTGTCTGCGATTCAGATCAGACAGCTGCTTGTCATGGTCCTCACGTACACATGATTGCCCCTCTAGCTGAAAATTGATATCACGGCCAGCATGATAATACTACACGTGGAGTGACGAGATGATTGTCGAGCTGTATCCCCCGGCTTGAAAATCCCTCTACCGAGTGACGGCAGGTAATACGGTTTGTGTCTCTTCTTCTTCACATGTATGTCGTGTTCTTCCTACTCCCCAGGAATACGAGTAATAATATTCGATCGTCCAAACTGGTCTAGCGTTTCCTCTGCCATGACCATGCAAAACGCGACGATACCTTTTACCTTTTGCTGTCAGTGGTGCGGGGTGGGGAGGAAGCAGGATACCCATTCGGTAGAAGACAATGGAACAAGTTCCCCCCACTCTTTCCTCTTTTTCTCTCTGAAAAAACATGACAAAGACAAAAACAAAAACAAAAAAAGAGCAGCAGTCTTTACCAGGGTCGGATTCAACACCGACGACGACTAAAAGGGCTGGCTCCACACACACACCTCCTCGACTCACAGGTCGATGACCGGATGAAAAGAAGAAAGAAAAAAATAGTCTGTCCTCCGAAAAATGAAGAACATGCAGAGAGAGAGGTAGAGAAGACTACGTATACCGCTCGTCAGTAATATTCCCAAGCCACACTGCTCGGACCTTGCAGTAGCTCCCCTTGTTCTCCCCCTACTCTTTTTTCTTCTCCTCTCTTTCGTTCCTTTTTCAGATTCAGGTTTAGTGGCTCTCCCAGGGCTACCTTTTTCTGCTCACCAGTCGTCTCGGCGTATAGTATCATATCTGCTCTTCACAAGCATCGTGTCCCGCGATATTCCCACTACGAGTGATGCTTGCAGTGCTCCCAGTCACCATACTCCGTACGCGCAGCAGAGAATCCCAGCTCAAGCCTGCGTCTGATGACGGGCCAACGCATGTGGGCCAGCACAGCAAAGCACAGCAAGAATGTCACTAGTGATACCGTACTACGACTCGTGAGCAGCTAGGTCCAGGATGCTCGGTGATACAGATGATACTGACTCGTCTGCTAAGGACCGACTGGGCCCCATGTCATGACCAGAACCAGTCTCTCCCCCTCTCCCCCCTCTCACCTTCTCTCTCTCTCGTGCCACCCACAATGAGTATCTGGCCGACCCGGTGGGGGAGGAGATGGGGGAGGAGACCCGCCGCCCAAAAGTGCTGCCCGTACGGGCCATGTACGGAGTACGGAGTGCTTTTGTTCCGCTCGTGCCTTGCAGTGACACTCGGCAATCAGCATACATAGCTTCGACGTTCCGCCTCTGCGTCACTCCATATTGCTCTGCCTACAGGTCACAGTCGTGTTGACGATACCCTAGCAGTAGCCATCTGTACATGTACTCGCGAGCTCGCGAGCTCTACCTCGCGGACAGCGCCGACGTCCTCTTCAGAGTACATGTAATCATCTATCCGACGAACTCATCCCCTGTTCAGGATAGGATATGGCATGCGAGGAAACTTGCCTAGGAAGCAAAGGACAGCAAGGGAAAGATGGAGAGATGATAGCAGTACTCCGTAGGGTTTCGACGCCGTCGCCCATCCCACCCTCACTAGGTCTAGGACGTCCTTAGTGCCACTTCATGGCTGTCGGGCTGTGCCAGGGCCTCTCATACCCATACAGCGCTACGGGTACAGCCTACAGGGCCTCAGCACGTCTAAACGGGGCTTCGGGCAGTGGAAGGGATCCCCGGTATGTTTTTTTTCTTTCTTTCTTTTCTTCTTCTTTTTTTTAGGAAGGGGCCAAGTCGCCGTTTTGGGCTGTAGCGTTGACAGGCTCGTACTGCACGGATACGTACTAGTACTAATACCACTCTGAGCAGTATGCTCGTATTGAGAAGTTGCAATATTAATAGCACCCTTACGTACGAGTATTAAGCTGCTGCCGCGAGTCTGGATGGGAGGCCTGTACATGTACTTTGCCGTTTGCGCCGATGGGGTGGATGCCCCGGTTGCCTCGAATCCTTTAGCTTTGTACATGTATGCCCGGACTCTGGATTGAGGATATGATCCTCTGGAGGAACAGCATTCGATATTCTTACTGCAGTATCAGCGAGCAGTGCTCAGTAGCAGTAGCATATTGGAAACCAGCGTAACACGACATGTCAATATTAGAAATTTTTGCTCATATTGCCCTTGTCCTGTTCATATCAATTTTGGCTTGGTAATGGCTGAATAATACGAGTAGAATATCACATGTAAAACATACCAGTACATAGTAATCTGTACATATAGGTAGGTAATCCAGTCTACGGAGTACAGTACAACGCAAGAACAGACGATAAGACAGCACAGCCACATCGTCAGCCACAGACAGGACAGTAGAGATACCGCCACAAGCCACACTGCCACCACCGTTCGACCCACACAAGTCGCACTCACAGCTCTCTTCTCGGTTCATCTCCTCTTCTCTCGACTATGATGTATCCAGCCTACATGCATGTACGGTCTATCAACAGATACAATGCAAATTGTACCGGAAGATGAACACCAACTATAACCGACATCGACATGACAAGGCATCCATGACTGCACACTCTTTTTTTGGAGACGCACACTCTTCAACCGCCAATCCCTACCACATCCCCATCAATCTCCTCCGTCACACTGGATCACCCCGGTTGCAGCAGCTTGTGTACATCGGCGCCTATGGCTATGCTATGTCGGTGGTCGCCCGACAACAATGTCTGGCTGCCCTCAGAGGGTAGGCTCTGAGTAATGATGATGGTAATTGGCCCCTCGCTGCGTATCAACACAGGGTATACCCGCATCCATATGCGTCCCGCCTCTTTCCCGGTAACACAACGGTCGCATCGCAAACTGTCTCACGATGTCTCATTTGACGATACTCCATCACCAAACCAGGACAGAGGGTAGGGAAGCCTCGATTCTACACCGGAAAGCGGAAGGAGGGTGAGAGGATGTGAGAGGGTGAGAAAGCCTCGATGATGCGACGGCAATCCCTCTGACCAGCAGTCGAGTAAGCAGACAAGCAGCGAGATCGCCAGGCACAGCCCACGTCTGGCACAACTAAAAAAAATTTCAAAACGTGGCAAGCCGATCGACCCGCCCACACAGGAGCTCTTTTTCTTTTTGGAGGGGGGTTTCAAGCATCTCCCTTTACTTCTCCGAATTCAGACGCCCTTCTTCCTCTCTCAGCTTCTTTGGTTTACGGACATGGTATTACCTCACACCTAATCGAGGGGAGGAGGGGCGTTGCTTCTCACGGTCCTCTCCGTTCCTCTTTTTTTTTTTTGTTTTGCCGAAAAGACTGGTAGGAAAAGAAAAGAAACTTCATGGCTCGCATCGGGGTACCCCATCCTCGACCGGCTTGATTTGTCTCCGTAGTCTAGATGTGGAGAATGTAAGAAAAGAAAAGAAGAAGAGGAAAAAAAAATTGGGACGAATAAATGCCTCGAAAGCGGGATGAACAAGGGTATTCCGGGTAAAGATGGAAAATCTCTTAATAATGGGCAATACCATGACAACTCTGACCACCTCTTGGGTCTTCCTCCGGCTTTTCGGCGGTTTGGCGGACAGAATGCTAGTGTGGACGGTGTACTAACTACTAGTACTGTACGGAGTAGAACGACTTACTGACTCACCCTCTTTCTCTCTCCGTATCTTCTCCGAGAGAAAAGAGGAGTCTTGTCGCTGTCGCTGTCACCTGTCCACTTTCCACCGTTAGGAGAGGCAGCAGAAGAAGAACAAAAGGCGGACATACACAATCGGACGGGTATCACTCGACGTGGGCTCCTCTGGTTCGACCAAACGTGACCGCCCCACCGAGTTACGATGAAGTGTACGGAGTATGTATATGTAAATTACAAGGGAAAGGAGTAAGGGGGGGGTTAAGAGGAAAAGAACGACCCTTGCAATTGATGCCAGCGAATACGTGGGACGTCCTGAAGAGAGCCGCACACCACATGTACTGATCAATCCCATCGGTCGTTGGAGCCCATCTTCCCGGTCCTTCTGCCGTGTTACGCTCCCCCCACCCCCCCCCCCCC
>NW_023336196.1:259927-290685 GCF_012550715.1 Geosmithia morbida
CCCCCCCCCCCCCCCTCTCTCGCTTCTCTCGGTCACGGAGCGAAGGCGGAAGGAAAGAGAGCGAAAGTAGAAGAAAAAAAGATGCAATTTCTTTCCTCCCTCCCCCCTCCGCCTCTCTCTCGAAGGGAGCTCAGATATTACAGCGTTGAAAAGGTTGTAACGCGCCACGGTTTCAGGGCGACGGGCCATGGCGAGGCAAAAAGCAAATGCCGAAGAAGAAAAGAATGAGGCTGGTTTGTACAGCAATGCTTTGACCTCTTGTCCGGTGTTCGTACAGTAGTGATAGCATCAGCACACGTATCATGCTCCCTCCTCCCTACAGATGACCTGGTGGTGAGATTTCATCCCTACTTCTCTTATTTACGCAAAAGTAGTCTCTGTTGCTGCCAGCGCGTTGGCGGGATTTTTCCTTCTTCCTGCTGGACGGGCGGGCCCTTGGGCCATACCAACATTCCCGCCGAGTTCATGTCTGGTTTCCTGTTCGGGTTAACCCTTGGGTTCTTCTTTGGGTTCTTCTTTGGGTTCCCATCATGGCCCGGGTACCTATGCAACCCCGTCAGTTTGTTGTCTTGTCTGTCGGTCTACAATTATGAGCGTGCTGATGGGTCCCTGCAGCGCCCATGTGTCTCCGTAACCTTTAGATTGCGTAGCGGGCTGTCTCTATGGGGGAGGGGTCGGCCAAAAGTAGGTGAGGATGGACAGCTCATCAGCAAACTGTGTTTGTCGGTGTAAGTGGTGACCGCTAAGTGGATGAGCGGCTAGCGGAGTTGCGTTTGTATCTGGGTGCAGGGTAACCTAAAAGTGTGCTTGCGCAGGACATGATGATATTCCTGATATTCGACATCTGGTAATAGGTGCGAGATGACGCGAGGCAAACCCTTTGGAGCCATTCTATATGTAATAGACTTTTCTGGATTGCTATTCTATGTCTGTGGGGTATCGATTGAGACTGTCCACGCGACGTCTGCGGTAAGTAAATTTTTTTGATTGCCTAGTGACATCATACATTCAAGTTGGGGAAGAAAACATTGTCTTGGGGGGAGAGAGATGTACGATTGAGAAGTAGATCAAGTAAGCAACACTATGAGCAGATCCGCCAGATAACTCTGCGCAGATCCCACTCACAATCTTAGAGAGCAGAATTGGAGGTGGCGTGTCTCATCTGCGCACGTACCTCACCCAAACGTCAGCTGCGTGCGGTCAATTTTGGCTCTAGGGTAAGCAGCAGTGCAAGCCTTAGGAAGGGATCCCCTCATCAAGATCGGGGTCGACGCAACAAACACCAACCACAGAAGAGAGATTAGCCAGATAGTGCGCGATGATGTGCACAACATTGCAAGTACTCGTATCTCCGATTCCAATAACTCTCCATTGACTCTAGAAACACTAAAAACATGTAGCAATATCAAGTTTGTTGAGCCGTATTAGCATGTGATTCGGGGTCCTTTGTCCTTCCAAGTTCGAAGCTGACGGGCTCTCCACAATGCTCGCTCCTTCTCACCCATTCACCTAGACGCAAATCGTATATTACATGACGTCAAACGAAGGTTGCGCAACCGTGTACGACATTCCTTGATTGAGGGTAGCAGTAGCGAGTCCGACATGAAGAGGCTAGTACTTCTTCGCTGAGTCTCGCTGAGTCCTCCTGTAGTGGGATTCCATGGATCCGACGTTCAGATAGTTGGAATTTCCTTTCTTCACATAGTTATGATGAGGAGAGAGGGGGGGCATCATCACCAGCTCATAATCCGAGAAGCGATCCAGCCAGCCGAGCCCTTCTACGATCCAAGAATTGATCTTTGTCAGGGTCAGACCTGCTACCAAATTCCGCCTGGGCTGCATGTCCGTGATTCAATCCATGCAGCCCTTCACGATGGCCACGATCAAGGATGAAGACGCTGCTACTAGCGACAGTAGTAGCAACCCAGAGAGGTCCGGTTGCCAACCACCCCGTCGTCCTCACCATCATCGTCTAACCACGCTGGGGCCAGCATCAGCACCGTCAGCGTCGTCGACCTCGCACCGACAACCAGCCACGCCCTGGCAGAGAAGGGTATCCGGCATTCACCACCCCAGGGAAAGGGGGCCAGCCAGTTCGACCACGACGGCGTTAACATTGAGGATCTAGGATGGAACGGCGAGCATATACCGCAGCCCGTCGTCGGCGGCCTTGAACACGATAATCTCTTTATTCTAACGCGCCGCTTCTGCAAGCAAATGTTTCACGTCAGGAGTAATGCACGACGGGACGTCGACGCTGCTGCCTCCCGATACCTTCTCACCGTTCACAATCCCCGCCGTTTCTCTTACACGGTCTTGCTCATGTGTCGATCCTGACGCCTATACCGTCAGACTCGACACCGTCCTTGTCGGAACACAGTACGGGACAGCTCTGCTCTCCCGCCCACCATGACGGCGGAAAAGTATGGCATATATGGCCAGGTGGGCGGACTTCTAACAGAGCTGTGACACAACAGTGAGCGTTCATCAGGGTACCGTCAGACCGACAAGGCAGTAGAGGTTGAGTATCCGGCAAAACCCTGTCCAGGCTGCTGCGAGCTCTACAGCTGCCCTCAGGTCGTCAGCTAGCAACCATGGTGAAGAGCTGCGTATCAGGTGAGTATGAGATAAGCTGCTCGTACGTACTAATGAGCGGTCTGAGGCTAGCTGCGCTGAAGCTGGATTCACGGCTGAGTGCAGATCTAGCCAGGCATTTCGTAGGCCATATATTTTCATCAAGGCCCTGAAAGAAGAGTCTCCTAGAAGCTGGGAAGCAGCAAAGCAGCAAAACGATGCTGAGGTACACAAGAAAACCCCCTTTACAGAGCTCGGAGTGCATGCTGTCGCTCTACAACACCAATATCAGGACGATGTTTGGCAAGTCTAGTTTCTAGGGATACCTCAGGTCGAGGTCGTCTCTAAGGATCATACCAGGACTGCTGATATGTGGCACCAGCCATGTAACACCCATTCCAGGATTGTGGCAGGGAGTCGAAGGTATCAGCTATATAGTCGACAAGAAAGGCAGTCCCGGGACCGCAAACCAGAGGTCTGCCAATATAGAGCTCTGCAGAGATGCGGAAGTAACTCCACGTGTCAGAAGAAGCAGAAGTCGGCATTTCACCATGAAATCTCCCCGGGGCGCAAGAGGCAACAGGAGCTTGCACAGTTGATGTCACTTGAGTGTCAGCTCTGACGGTCAGACCAAAGTCGCCGAGACAAACCGTGTCCCCCACAATACTGCCATGAGGTCTCACTGGCATCACAAGCCCGGCCTTCTTCCATATTCGGTGGGATTCAGGCATAGTCATCTTCTGGGGCCGACCAAAGCTGTTTATATTTCGTAGTTGTCGTGCTGCAGTTGTCGGAAGAGCAGAGACTGCACATGGCATTTCCGGTGTTCAAGTCTATAGAACGTGCCAGGTTGTAAATCTAGGCGCATCAGTATAGGGTGCGCTTGACGAACCTCGATGTATAAATCCAGCATCACGTAGACACTTCAAGCTCTGTTGCAATTGCCTCAGAGCAGACATACGGGCTGCGAACGGTGTTTGACAGGCATATTCTCGGAAATTCGGGCCTTGTACTGGAAAGACTAGAAGTCGATGCTGACCGTACGGACTGCATATAAAGAAGGTATCCCGGTATAGCAGGAGAAGCGGCGTGTTTCCAGCAGCCGTAACGATTTCGTTTCGTTTTGGATAGAGTACCCGTACTCTCCCGATCCCCCCCGGGCTTGATGATCTTTAGGGCGACATCTACCTGATTGACCGCGTCGTCTGCCATCGAGACTGTCGAAAAGCCGCCATGGCCCAGTCTGTGCTCGACACGATATCGGCTGGCGAGAACGTCTCCGATACAGATTGGATAGTGCACACCCTGAATGCATCGGATGGGAGAGTCTTCGGCCACCTCTTCAACGTTACATTCGTCTTCAGAGTCAACAGGGTCACCCTTGTCACCGATGTTGCCATCGACGCTGCTCAACAATGCTATCGCTGACATGATTCCGGAAGCAAACTACGCTCTCGGTGTCTCGTAAGAAGTATTTGCAGTGAGTGACGATGGATAGTGTATATTTTGGCGGGGATCAGAGTTGTAGCGGCGCTGCTGTCAGACGGAAGGAAGGTTCTACCGGGGGTAGCCCGCGCGTGATTCCTGACAACTAAGGCAGCACTTAAAGGTTGCCATTGTCACGGCCGTCATGTGGTCATTCTCATTCCCATCACGATACCGGTCAGGGTTTCTAGGCCTCGCAATCACGGATAGAGATTTTCACGCAGGTAGCAGTAGTTTGGCGACAGCATAATCATTGACTTGGAACCGAGGTAAGAAAAATCGAGATGATGAGCAGAGGAAGTAGCTGATAGAAGTATGCAGTGCAGTGACGTTGTCTCGGCGTTTGCGGGGAAAGTGGGGGTGGGGGTGGGGAGGGGGAGAAACGTCTGGTTTGATTCAGTGACTTTTCGAAAGTGGCACGTATCGTAGAGTGCAGGACGCAATACGCTTGTACAGGGCATCAAGAGAAGAGGGATAGCCCGGGGTTTCAATAATTCTTCACGTATGACAGATGACCACATCATCTTCCCACCGGAGGCAAGGCTGTAGATTCCACAACAATATATCCCACCATGGCCAAGTATACAACGACGAAAGAATACGACGAAAAGACGGCATCATCATGGCTCATATGCCGTACATGCGGGACGCAATTCCCCAGCTCGGACAGGAACAGCACGAGGACATGCCACATCTGCGACGACGCGCGACAATTTGTGCCCCAGACAGGGCAGTCGTTCACGACTCTGGACGAGCTGCGGCGCGACGGCCATGCGAATGTCTTTACACCGTATCACTACAAGACCAGGGCCGGGACCAGCTCCAGCACCGGCAATGACGAGTCGGACGCAGAGATCATCTTCATCGAGACCCAGCCGAAGGTGGGCATCGGCCAACGCGCGGCACTCATACGCACGCAGGGCGGCAACGTGCTGTGGGACTGCCTGACGCTCCTGGACGACGAGACGACGTGCCGGGTGCGCGGGCTGGGCGGCATCGACGCCATGGTCATCAGCCACCCGCACTACTACACCACGCACGCGCAGTGGGCGCGCACGTTCGGATGTCGGGTGTACGTTGCCAGCGAGGACGAGTGCTGGGCGACGATGCCGTGCGCGCGCAGGGTCGGCCTGACGCGGACGGCCACGGACGTGCTGGAGGGCGTCACGGCCATCAAGCTGGGCGGGCACTTCCCCGGGTCGATGGTGCTGCTGTCCGGGGGTCACCTGTTCGTGGCGGATACGCTGGTGACGACCCCTTCGGGGATGGGGGACTGGTCCGTGGACGGGGCGGGCCGGGCGCGCGGCAGACCGCCCGGGATGAACACCTTCGCCTTCATGTGGAGCATACCCAATATGATACCGCTGCGGGCGGAGGAGCTGGTGCGCATGTGGGGTGTCCTGAGGGGGTACGAGTTTCGCGCGACGCACGGCGCGTTTGCGGGGACGGATATTGAGGATGGGGAGATCAGGGAGAGAGTCAGGGAGAGTATGGCGATACAGGCTGCTTCCATGGGCGACGGGGCTCTGGGGTTTTCTTACGAGGGTGGCCGGTAGGGTCCGGAAAAGAAGAGGGGAAAGCAGAGGGGATACAGGCCAAAGTGCGAGCGAAGCGAGGTCAACCAAGTCCCGGCAGGGTGGCCGGAGGCACAACGCAGACACCAAGTCTATACAAGCACATGCAAGCGAAGCGAGGTCGAGCTCGGCGTAGTTGCAGTCACGCTCAAGTGTGCGGATAAGGAAAAGATCAAGATTGGAGAGGTGATCGAGGGAGGTTACGTGGTAAATGGTATTATGGTATAATGATTGGATGCAGTCTGATGCAGTCTGGTACGGGTGGTATTGAAAGAGATGCGTGGGGGGGGGTATAAAGAAACATGTTGAACGGAACTAGGAGGGAAAACAGGAGATTTCTTGTCTCGATCGACCCCGTTGATGACCCATACTGCTGGTTACGAAGTGACATGGAACGCCTGGAAAAAAAAAAGAAAAAAAAAAGAAATGGCTGATACTGAAAAGAGAGGGGAAGAAAGATGGGGGAGAAGAGATGTCGTGTCGTGTCGAGTCGTTGCTGAGAAGGATGAGAGTGGAGGGCGGGGAGACGGGTTGCGGATGTATTCAGGTTTGAATAGGTTGTAGATGGTTTACGGGTGGAGGAACTGATTCAGGAGTTCCCACGCTTGGTCGGGGAGGGTGTCGATGACGGATTCGTTGAGGGTGTCTATGATGAAACGGCTTGCTGGGGGGGGGGATGTCAGTATGATGTCGGGTGGACTGCATCGAGGGACAGAGGAAGGGGGAGGGAGAGAGGGGAGAGAGAGACATACGCATATAGTAGTCGCTCTCGTCGCCAGCCTCCATGGCGACATCTATCCTGGCCGAGTGATAGCAAGCATAGTGCTCCTGGAGATAGAGCATACACCTCCACAGGTTGCGGGTGCGGTCGTCGGTTAGGTCCTTGCAGCTGCGGTCGGACCAGTCCGTACTCGAGGAACGACGGCTGGTGTTGTAGACGTAGCTGTCGTCGGGAGATGAAGATCTGGAAGAGCGGAACATTTTGTGGTGTGTCTCGACTGTATGTTGAGAGGTGTGTAAGGTGTGATGCTGTCGATGTGTGCGTGCGTGCGTGCGTGCGTGTGCGTGTGCGTGTGCGTGCGTGTGAGTGTGAGTGTGAGTGTGAGTGTGAGTGTGGGTGAGTGTGGGTGAGTGTATATATATATATGTATATATATATATATATATATAGTATATGATATATATATAATATATACAGGATGTAGCTTGTAGTGTGCGTGTGCGTATCTATCGTGTAGGTGTATGAGATGTGGTAATTGGTAGTCGTTGAATATAAAGTATCTGCCAAGCTTATAAGCCCGGGAGAGAGGGAGAGAAAAAGACGAGAAAGGGAAGAAATGGGGTGATTTTACTACTTTAATATTGTACGAGCACGGAGTGAATACAGAGAGCTACTACATGTGTAAATGCCGGATCGGCCGTGGATCGGATCAAGCGGGACTCGCAATGATGAGCAATGCATACGACATTAAGCAGCTGGCATTTTTGACTCTGGGTCAGACGGATGTGTGGGTGGGTGGGGAAGAGGACGGAGCGTGAGGGACGAGTCAACAAGACCGGGATTGTCATTGGTATCTGATACGGTTGAGTCGCAGAGTAATCATACCATTTAAAAAAAAAATGCACATGCTATAACGGGTAGCAGTAAGTAATAGCAGTGGTAGAACGATAATACTACGGAGTAATGATACTCGCGACTTGCTCTGCCGATCCTGCCAACATGAGCCGAAATGTAACGGTAGTCGTTGGACACGGCCGAGCATCGGAGCTCCCATCCCTCCCCCCGCCTATGGGATTTCCGAGTAAATTCTGGGGATATTAAATCATCCATGATCATTCGCAGCATCATGTATCTCTACGATTTTTTTTTTCTTTTGCCTTCTTCCTTTTTCTCCCCCCCTAAGCCGGTTCACCCGGGAGAGATGGTTCGATACTGCTGCTACGATATGTTTTTCATACAAAAAGAAGAAAGGATACAAGTGACGTGGTAATTCTTTTTTTTTTTTTTAAAAAAAAAAAAAAAAGATCAGCACTGGTAAAAATTAAAAATTAACGTCTGATTTTTCCAGGCGGCTGACCCCATGATCAAAGTCGTGATAAGGGATCTGGGTCTGTGTCAGCTGGTATACGGCCTGGTATTCGGATCCCAAGATTATGGGACGACACGGCAAAGCTGACGGGCGCCGAAAAGAGCCACAAATAGTGACAAGGAGACGTGGTCGGGCTTTCGAGCTCGTCACCCCCTCGGTCTGGCTATCTACTCGGTACTTCTTCGCTGCAGGGAGGGGGGGGGGGGCGCGGTTGGTAGATGGATGCTGGGCTGGACTGGGTTGACCTACTCTAGACTCTCTCCTCTCTCTGTCTTGCTTTTAATTTCTGGGTGCAGAGAATTTATTACCGTACGAGCTTTTATTATTACCGTATGTACGAGAGAGGGAGACCTGCAATACAACTTTGGAGTTGCCCCTTGCGGCACGACGAAGACATGTATACATATACACGCGCACACGCACACGCACACGCACACGCACACGCACATATATACATATATACACATCATATATACTGTCACCTTCGTAGACAACTTCGCAATACTTGTTCGGCAAGGAGTAAGTCCATGGTAACAGTAGCAGGTGCAATGCAAGTGCGATCAATATGCTGGCATCCCCGGGAAGGAAAAGGGAACCCGACACGTTGGGGGCCGAGAACCGAGAATGAGGCTCGACCCGGATTCCATCCCCGGGTCGATGATGATACTGGCCAAAAGGTCCGGTCCCGGCTGCTCACGCGAGGATACGACGATTTGCAATCTGTTTTGCGTGCCTTGTCCTCCCGTACAGACCCGAGACTCTCGCCAGGAACACACGCACATGCACACGCACACAAGGTCCACTCTGAATCGTGGCCATGGTCATGGGTCATTCAGCCCAGCCCCCCCTGGCTTCTTGGGCTTGGGTGATGATGAGCTGGCCATCAGGCTAAATAAACTATCATCGACGATCGAGGATTGTGTGCACAATCAGAGAGGTAGACTGCAAAGATGTCTAAATCATTCATAGTGTCATGATGAAACGTTTTTTATTTTATCTTGACCGTTTTCGACGCCGTTAATGACAAACCTCTTTTCTTCTTCTTCCTCTTCTTTTCGTCTTCTCTCAATTTTTTTTTTTTTTGCCCCTTTCTTGATCTGACACTGCCATTATTCACATGCCAAAATATACCGAGGGGGGGATGAGCGCACAGTGGCGGGGGCAGCTAAAGCTAGCTTGTTTACTTCATAGATGACGTACATGGCGATGTGCAGAGCTGTACATATTCGTAATGAGAAAAAGAAAGGAAGAAAAGAAAAAAAGAAAAAAAAAACGAGAGGAGAGACAGAGACACATGAGAGAAGGTGAGCTTGAGTTTGAGGGGGTAAGAATTCAGAGTAAGTCAAAGCCATCTCACACACAGACACGCACAACCACGCGGTTGAAAAATGGGAGAGGGAAGACTACGTCAGATATACGAGCGGTGACGCCATTACGTCACTGTCGAAAAAGCAAGGCAGCAAAGCAGCCCACACCCAGAGACGGGCACCGAAAGAGCCTATCCGGTCACATGGTAATCTGTGGACATTTCCATGGAGAAGAGGGGAGGCGAGAGAGAAGAACGCCATGTTTACAATATGACCTGTGTAGGGAAACGCGAGAGATCAGGTCCGGAAAAGAACAGAGTGAAGATGTCCATATGGGATTGGCCAGATCCGTCACGGCAAGGGTGGTTTGTGCGTGGCTGTCACGCTCCAGATTTGCGTAACATGACCTTGATCATCCCCGGGGCAGGGTTTCACCGCTGGACAAGCAAACACGAATGGCACGATCGACGGGGGATGTGATGAGATATTGTATTCTTTCTCGCTACATTCTGAGCATGGGCAGATACCCGTCATACGGGCATCATGCGGATTGTTGTTGTATCTGCTCCGGCTTCCAGGTGACCTCCCCTCCCAGCCGGAACCTGCCAAAACGCCGGGAGAGGAGGGAGGAGCTGGACAAGATCAATAAAGAGTCATAAAGTGGTATCGTATATATATGCCAGTTTCATCAATAAGAAACCCCCCCCAAAATGGGTACAAGCGAAGGGAAAGAAAAAAGAAGAAAAAAACAATAAAGCAGGGAAGACGCTCATAGCCCTAGACAAAAAAAAAAAAAAAGGCTGTGGAAAGGGAATTATGCATCCTTTCTCTGGACATGCCATTCTCTCTGTAGTGATGCTCTCTCTCTCTCTCTCTCTCTCTTGTGATGATGATGACCTCGAGCCCAAATCCAACCCCAGACAGGTATGGAAAGGAAACCCAACATGACGGAATGCAGACAAGACGAAAAAAGAAAAAAGAAAAAAAAATGCCTGGCAGACCTCCTTCTATGCATGATACGTCGGTAGCAGACAGGGGGGAGGAAACGTGGTGTGATGGCAGAGCGGGAGAAGGATGAGAATAAGGAGCACATCACTGTGCAGCACCCTTGGTGTGCGACTGGCGACGGACACGCTCCCTCCCACGTCTGTGCTCATCACCATCATCCGCCATGGAGGAGCCGGTGCCGGCGCCGGTGCTGAGACGTCGACGGTCCTCCTCGTGCCAGGCGCTCAGGCTCTTCCCTCCAAAGGTCAGGTCGTCGTCGTCGATCATGGTGGTCTGCACCCATCCGGTGGAATCCTGGTCGAGTTCTCGGGTCAGGGACGACGGATCCAGGTTCTCGATGTTGGGCACCAGGTAGTACGAGTAGTACTGGTCTTGTGTCGACGACGAGGTTGTACTTGTGGAGGAGTTGGTGGAGGAGGAGGAAGGCGAAGAAGAGTGGTTCGATGTTTGCGTCGACATTTTGTTTGTTTATTTGTGTGCGTGCGTGTGCGTGCGTGCGTGTGTGTGTGTTTGTTTGTTTGTTTGTTTGGACAGAGTCTCAGACTCTCTCTGTGTGTGCGTGTGTATATGTATTATCGTGGCGATCGTAAAAATGTCGTTGTGGGGGGGGGGGGGGTATTGTTTTCGATGTTTATATGTATTCGTCTACACAAAACATGGACGCAGGTGGGTATCAGAGGGTGATGGTATATATATCTGTTCGTTTCGGATCGCGAGGGGGGAGGGAGAAGGGAATGAGGGGTTAAATAAATGCCGTTAGATATGGAGTAGGAAAAAAAAGAGAAGAAGTGCGAGAACGAGGAGAGAGAGGCAAAGTGGCGGGACAGTCTGTTTCTTTAATATTATGTGGGAGAGGAACCCAAGAGGAGCCTCACGCCTTAAAAAAAATTAAAAATAAAAAAAATTAAAAAATAAAAAGTATCCGTCTGACCGTCAGTGTGGCAGGGGGGGCAGATATACGGAGAGAGAGAGAGAGAGAGAGAGAGGGGAGGGAGAGAGAGTGGGGAGAAGCAGAAAGAAGAAAGGTTGTCAGGCAGAATAAGTGGGGATTCTGTTTTGGCAAGTGGCGGGGCGTAAATAGCGGGGAGCTGTGTGGGACGGGGAGTGTAGGGTGAGCGTAGCAAGGATCTGAAGCTGTGCTCGGAGACCCGACAGCCAGTATTACGGAGTATATCAATACTATTCATCATCCTTCATCCTTGGAGAATAGCGAGAAGACTACATGTATATATAATAATAATAATAATAGTAATGAAAGTTTAGAAGATGAGATAAGATGAAAGAGAAACGAAAGGGAATTCTGCCCGGAGTTGACTCCTTCGCACTCTCAGCCGGGTCCTGCCGAAAAACACAGGCGGCCCCTTAAAACCCCCCGAAGCACACGGCGTAGCACGGTAACAGGTTCGGGCTCCATCTCGATCCTTGCCCCAGGCCAGGGTGAAGGGCAGGTCCATCACAGTGGAGGATGCTCGGAACCCGAACAGGCGTATGGCTGAGGCTTGTATACAGATCATCACAGATTGCACAGGATGCAATACTCCATGATATGTACCTGTGGCGCGGTCCCCCTCCGCCAGGGCCCCAGACGCCCGGCCAAGGATGTGATGTTGCTCTGAAGGGACCGTCATCCGCCAGAGAACGTCGTATTACTCGTACAGCAATGATTACGGACGATTACGCCACCAACTAATGCATGTGAGATGACTGGATTGTTGATCTGATGATGACACTTTTTTCTTCTTCTCTTTCTTCTCCTTCTTTGCCCCCCATCTTACTGCTCTTTCTCCTTTTCTTCATTTGTCCAACGAGGCCGGTAACCAGGTCGGGTTGCGCGTAGAGACAGTGGCCAGGTGAGGGATGCAGATGATGATGCTGCGTGGCCTGAAGCACGGCAGCAGGGGGGGGGGGGGGGGGGGGGGGGGGGGGGGGTTGGGGTTGTTTCTCACGACAGACCATATCCTTGCGTGCGAGTGTCTGTGTGTGTGCACGTCTGTTTTGGTGTACACGAGTAATGGTTTGCTCGTCTCGGAAGGATGGCTTCTAAATCGCTGCTAGAACATATTCAAGGAACAGGAGAAGGGTGATGCTACCCAGCTTCGGCTAGTAATGCTAGTAAGGCTGGTGTCCAACCACGATCCCCGGCAACGGAACCTTATCCATCTAGTCACCGCATGGAGAAGTGTCATTACTCGTACAGAGTATCATAATCTGTACACCGCCAACAGTATTGACCTGCAGGGGAAAACGGTCCTCGATCGTGACACGAATCATTCGTACATGATGCCATCACTCATTCTTAGCGGTAGTGGTGGTAGTAGTAGCAGTGATGGTGGTGGTAGCAGCAGTAGCAGTAGCAGCAGCAGTAGCAGCAACAGCAGCAGCAGCAGTAGTAGTGCAGACGTAATCTGTAGTAGTAATAGTAGTGGTGGTGGTGGTAGCAATAGTGGCAGTAGGGTAGTAGTAATGATACTATCAATTCTTGAAGATGATGATCGTAGATAATCTAGGCAGAACATGAATGGCCAAGAGACCTGGGTCTGCTGACATACAAGGAAGGAGCACCAGCGCCTTCCTCGGTGTAATGCTCGTAAACGATGTAAACCAACACAAGACGTCATGAAGGAGCCCACATATAAAAAAAAAAAAAAAAAAAACATAATGTATCCTCCCCCCCTCCCTCCAAGTCCATTAATTCCATCCACACGCACAAGCACACAAGCACACACCCCCATCATTCGACCTTGAGCATATTCCCGACCCGCCTCTTCACCCACTCCTCGCAGCTAACCTCGTCATACAGCACCTCGCCGTCCGGGCCGACGCAGCTCTCCAGCACGCCGCAGCTCTCGTGCAGGCCGAAGCCCCAGAAGAAGGGCACGCTGACCCTCTCCCTGGGCCCCGTGTTCCTGGCCCTGTGCACCGTGCTCACGTACCGCCCGTTGGTCACCCTCTCGAGGTAGTCGCCTATGTTGACGACGAGGGTACCCTCCACCGGCGCGGCGCGGAGCCACTGGCCCTGACGGGATAGGACCTCCAGCCCGCCCTCGCCGTCCTGCCACAGCATGGTGAAGAGCTGGAAGTCGGTGTGGGAGCCGATGCTCATGTCCTCGTCGCCGCCGCCACCGCCGCCGCCACCGGCCCCCCCCTCCTCCTTCGGGGCGAGGGGAGGGTAGTAGTTGAGCGCGTAGGCCGCGTCCGGGTACCGGACCTTGGAGGCGAAGACGTCCTCGTCCAGGTCGAGCGACAGGGCGAAGGCCCGCGTCAGAGCCCTGGCCACCCGCAGGCACTCGGCGAAGTAGGCCGTCACGGCATCCCGGAGCCCGGGCAGGTTGGCCGTCGCCGTCCAGGGGAAGTCCTCGACGCGCATGAACCGGCGTATCTCGTCAGGGATGCTGTCAGCCTGGCCGCGCACCTCCGGGTCGTGCCGGGGGTCGTACGTCCACGAAAAGGTCTCGCGCACGTCGATGCCCTCGTGAGGGTTGATGCGCTGGCTCCGCGGCGGCCGGTACCCATTGAAGTACGCGCTATGTCGGGAGTGCGCCGCCATCTTGGTCTCGGCGTCCTGGCGGAAGAAGGCCAGCACCGCCGCGTGCACCGCCTCCGTCACCTCCGTCGGGATGCCGTGCCCGCGCACGTAGAAGAAGCCGTTGTTCATGGCCGCGGACCGCATCTCCGCCGCCACCACCTTCCTGTCCGCGTCCGACGTGCTGAAGATTCCCGATATGTCAATCACCGGGATCTCAGACGGCAGGGCGTCCCGCACCGGTGTCTTGAGGATCCTGCGTGTGATGGGGCCGTTGCCGGACGACAACCTTAGCTCCATCGTCTCTGGCTGTCCATTCTCCGTGATTGTCCCTGTTGCCATTTTTTTTCTTTCACTCTTCACCTTCCTTCTCACTCGGTGCTTTTTTTTCTTCACTTTCTTCTTCTTCTTCTTCTTCTTTTATTCTCTGTCAAGAGTCGTAGACTTCAACCGTATGTGGTTTCAAGAATGACGGCAAGATACGAAAGAGGGGGGCATGGTCCATCTACTAAGACTATATAAGCACGATATCATGCCCCGCGCGCGCCGCCATCGGCCATTTCCGACGCCTTATCTTCCGTCGTGATACAATATTACCACCACATGCAGAAAACAGGTGCCAGGGAGATAGTCCGTTAAATAGTCCATTACCATATATCTAAATGCTCTTTTTTCTTTTGGTAAACTCCCGTAAAGACAAGAAGCTAAAAACTTGAAGCTGAAAGAGAAGAGAAGAGAAAAACGCCCGCATACATCATGATATCAGCCTTTTTCATCTGAGGAGGGGGGTATAATCTCCATGCCACGCAGCTACAGCCAAAGCACAACTTCGAAAACACGCACACAAACAGCAAACATTCATCGCCATCAAGAGAAGAAGATAGAACAATAGGGCCGAGAACAAGGACAAGAGCAAAGACCGAGACGCAACTTCTCACCCCTATGCGACCCTCCTTGTCTGAGCCCGTGTCATCCTCTTCGCCGGAGTACCATTGCCCGCCATGCCTAGATTCTTGGCGGCCTGAGAGACAGTATGCGAGGACTTCTGCTGAGGCGCTGCGCTCGACCTAGTCACACCCTGCGGTTTCTGATCCTTGGCGGCGCCGTTGATCTTGGAAGCAGGGGCGGGGATGGTCTTCTTTGCAGTCGGAGTCGGAGTCGGAGTCCTCTTGCCTGCCACGGTGGCGGAAGCCTTCTTGGCAGGCGTAGATGCAGAGGCCTTGGCGCATCTAGACTTCTTGGGCGTCTTCTGATGGGCAGAAACAGGATCCATCCAGCTGACGTTCTTACCAGTCTTGGATGGAGCCCTGGGCTCTTCCGACTCGGACTGCGGCTGAGACTGCGGCTGTGACTCGTCCGAGTATCTAGCTAGGACCTGCTGCACAGACTCTGCCCTGCCCTTGTTCCTCCTGGTGTTGTAGCTGGTCTGCCGAGTGAGGTCGGCCTGCTCGCTGCGCACGGCAGAGTTGAGGGCCGTGGCCCCGTTGACGCCACCCCTGCCTGCGGAAGAGGTAGGCCGGCCGAGCTTGATGGCCGTGGGGATGCAGGACTTTGTGGGTTCGGTAGGCTGTGCTCGCAATCTGGTAGATCGCCGGGGCGCGCCCTCCCCGTCCTCTTGGACGTCATGCTTTCCCGTGTTGTCGCTGCTGCTGGGCTTGACTGCGGCAGCAGCCGCAGTCTCGGTCTCCTCCACGGCCGTCTTCTTCTCTCTGACCGACTTGGATCTGGGCGCTGCCTTCTTCTCGGCCGGGACGGGTGCGACCTCGGTCTTCTTCAGACAGGACTTAGTCACCTGACGACGTGGCTTCTTGGACGGCTTGAGGGGCGAGGAGGAAGACTCGTGCTGGTCAAGCTTCCGCTTCTCCTTGTGTGGGCTGGGACTGCTCGCGTTGGGACTCTTGATCCCGAGGGGTGTGCGGGCGACGGAACCGGGGACCGGTGGCAGGAGCGAGCCAGCCTCGGCGGCGGCGGCGTCTGCCATCGTTGGCCTCTTAGGTTTCGACCGCCGGATGAAGTCGTACATAAAGTCCCGTCCTGGGCTGTCGTCGTCGTAGGGTGCAGGAGGCTTCGACGACGGCTGCTGGGCCGCCTCGTTGCCGGGCTTGTCCTCGTCGACCTTGGCAGGAACGCCGTTCTGCTGCGGAGGGGAAGTGGGCTTGTTGACGGGCGTGAACGACTTGGGTGACCTGTCCAGGACGACCTCCTCTTGCGCGTCGTTGCTGGGCGCCTCGACTGCTGGCTCAGGCGTGGTCTCGACGTCGGCTTGCCTCTGTGCGCTGGGGGGAGCACGGCTGGGGGTGTTGTTGCTGTCCAACTTGCTAGGGCTGAAGTCGAGGCTGCCAAACGTCGGGGTCTGGAAGGAGGGATTGAACGACATGTCGCTGATCAGTCCGGAGCTCGGTGCCTCCTGTATCTCCTTCCGGAGCTGCAGCGTAGGTGTGAGCAGAACGGACGACTCGTTGCCGGGATCCAGCTGCGCTGCAACAGGCCGTTCGGTCGGCTCGTCCTCCTGGGCAGCAAAGTCGGGAACCACCAGAGTCCTATCCTCGATGCTGGAGAGCTTGCTGGGCGACGAACCGAGCACGTCGGCCGTGCCCGTCGGGTTGGAGGGTGCGAGAGTGGCGCGGCGTGCCTTGATGCTCAGCTCAAGGCCGCCGATGTTGGGCGTGCGGTCAAATTCGATGCGGGTGGAGGTTTTTGCGACGGGGGTAGTAGCAACGGCTGTCTTGGCCGGCATATTCTTGGTCGTCTTCGGACGGGGTATCTCCTCGTCTCGCGCTTCGGCCGTGAGAGATCCAGAGTCGCTCTCACCCCCGGCACCTAGAATTCTGGCAAGCTCGTCCGGCAACTTGAAATGGACAACCACCTCGCCGTTCAGATGGGACACGGCAACGTCATCGCTGCCGTCCTCTTCCGTCTTCGCCGCCAGGTCGGTCAGACGATCCACCTTAGTCTCGGGCTTGGCGGACACCGCTGGCCAATCTTCGGACTCCGGTATAGTTTCAGCGGAAGCAGCGGCAACAGGCCGAGCCGTCTTGGAGCCGAAGATATCCTGGGTCTCGCGCATGTCGATGCTGTAGACTCCATTGCGGTCGGCAGCCGGTGTCCCGCCACGGGCAAGGTTGCTCCTGAAGTAGGCGGGGAGAGGGGTGAAGAAGTCCGTATCGGTGCTCCGGCGGCTGCCAGCCATCTCAGGCCGAGTAGGCGTCGAGGGAAGCGAGGGTGTTCCAGCCCTGGAGGTGGCGGTGCTGCCAGCCTCGCCGAACCGGTCAGCTCCGGCAAAGAACTTCTGGGGCGACGCCGAGAAGCGCCTCGTGCGGTCCCGGAGGAGGTGCTGTAGAAGGGGCTCGCTCTTGCGACGGTCTCCCTTGCTGCCAAACATGGAGTAGTGGTCGCTAGCCTGGGTGTCCTCGAACGAAGCGCCGGAGAACTGGAATGCCTCGGCGTCGGGGACGTTGGCGGACTCCCATTTTCTCCACGAGGGCGGGGTGGGTGGTGGCGAGGCCGTCAGCTCGGGAACTGAGCCTATCAGTCCCAGACCGCCGCTGCGCCGAGGCGTGGCCGTAGCCAGTGGGCCGTGAGAAGACGACGGGGGGGGTGGCATCGAGCGCTTGGCAGGCGTCACGTTCCGGTCCTCGGTCTCGGCCTGAGCAGAAGCAGTGGCGGCGAGCGGAGTGGCTGCGCTCTTGCTCTCCTCATCCTCGTGGGACGGAGACGTGCTGGAGTTGGTCTTGGCCGTGACATTACTGGCGACAACGTAGTCGCTCAGCCGGGCCCTTCTCCGCGACGGCTTCTTGGCAGGTGTGCTCGGTGCCATGGCCGTGCTCTCAGGCTGCTTCTCCACCGCTTCTTCCCGCGCGCCGATAGCGGCAAGACAGTCGCGTGCGTTGGCCTGCGTGCCCTGGAGGCGGATCATGTGCTGCACCAGGTCCGTCTTGACAATGTCCATTCCGTACTCTTCCCAGGCCTCGACCACAAGCGCCAGCACGTCGCGGTAAAACGCCAGGGTGGCACCGGGAGCCCGCGTCCAGTCGACGCGACGCTTCTCCCGGCCGACGGGAACCAGCCCGCCAATGTGTACGTCTCGGCCGGTGAAGTCGAAGGCGGAGTCGGGGTGGAGCGCAATGTGCTGAATGACATGGACTGGTTGAACTGTCAGCGAAACCTTTCCATGTAGCACGTCGAGAGAGGGCGAGGGGGGCTTCCTACTCTTTGCGCGTCTGTAGTCATCCGCAGCCTGTTCCGCCGAAGGTGTAGACCCCTGCACCCAGGAGGTCTCAGAGTCGAGGCCGGATTCGAGCTCGAGATGCCGCCTCTTGGTCTGGCTGACCTCGTTCTCCTCGTCGGTATAGTGCTTGTCGAATGGGCGCGATGTCAGGTCGCGCCGGTAGCTCCGCACCGAGTAGCACGCCCCCGCGCGCTTCATGACTGTTCTCCGCCGACGGCGACCAGGCAGGCTCGCCGCAGGTCGGGGGACGCGACGCCACGACGGCTTGCAGTGACGGATAGAGCTGGGGGAGAGGGTAACCGACCAGTTGGCGTTCCTGAAAGCACAGTCTACCTGTCAGTGGCACCCCAGGAGAAGGACGGGAGCAAGTCAAGTAATTCCAGTCTTCTTACCTGCAGCTTTCCGAAGAGGTGCTGTCGCCGAAGAAGGTGATCGGCATGGGGAGTCTGGTCACGGACACGTAAAGTTAGCGCGAAACTCCTCCTCAGGAAGCTAGTCCCAGGAAAAAACCGGTGGGAGCATACACAGTCGGGAGCTGGACCCCAGGGGAAAAGGTAGCTGTCGGCACGTCCATGACGGGATTGGACGCAGCCGACGCGAAGGTAAACACGGGGTTCGAAGAATTTGGATGTTCCTGTTGAAGCTTTGAATGGTAAAATTCGTGAGGGGAAAAAGATAGTCTGTAAAGAAGAAGAGTTGTGGAGGGGAGAAAGAAGAAGAAAAAACCGAGCTGGAAATTATATGTGAGGAGGTTGACGATAGCCCATTGGTGAGGTGAGGAATAAAAAGTCAGTGTGCGTCTGTATTGTCGACGGTTTGTTTACATTGATGCCGCTCCGGACAATGGACCCCGGGGGGGACGCTAGTGCCAGTGGCATATGCGAGTAGCGGTGGCGCGTCAACTCACCTTACTTCCTGATGGACGTCAAAACCCCATGACACAAGGCAATTACTATCGATAAGACGTAATATGATTTCGGGGTATTGATATTACTCTACTGTTCTGCTACATGCGCATGTATCTTCGCTGTCCATGCTGACTCATCCACACTCTTGTCCCTCTGCCGGCGGAAAAAACCATGTTCCTTCGACAACGTCACTGAAGAATATATCCATCATCCCCACTATACGTTCCAGGCAACCCAGCAAGGCAGCGTACTGTCCCATCAAGCAAGAAGCCCGAAAGCCACACACACACACACAAGAGTGGCGTATCCGAAACGAAGGAGAGGGAGAGGGAGAAGAGAACGGCATACGAAATGAATCGCCTCTTCGGCTCGAAGCCTCAGGGCCCCAAACCCACACTGAGTGGCGCAATAACCAACATTGACACGCGCGTGGCCTCGATCGATACCAAGCTCAAGGCCATCAACGGCGAGCTGTCAGCCTACCAGGAGAAGCTCTCGCGGATGCGCGACGGACCCGGAAAGCAGGCCATCAAGCAGAAGGCCCTCAAGGTCCTCCAGAAGCGCAAGGCTTACGAGGCCGAGAAGGAGAAGCTGGAGGGCCAGGTGTGGAACATGGAGCAGGCCCAGAACATGCAGGACAACCTCAAGAACGTCATGACCCAGGTCGACGCCATGAAGACGACCAACAAGGAGCTGAGGCGGCAGTACGGCAAGATCGACATCGACAAGATCGAGCGCCTGCAGGACGACATGGCCGACCTCATGGACGTCGGGAACGACATACAGGACAGCCTCGCCCGCTCCTACGATATCCCCGACGACGTCGACGAGTCCGAGCTCGACGCCGAGCTGGAGGCCCTCGGCCTCGAGCAGGAACTCGAGATGGAGATGGGCGGCGGCGTCGCCAACTCTGCCATACCCGGCTTCCTCCAGGACGAGACCGTCCCCGAGTTTGTCGATGAGCCGCCCCAGACGGACGACAAGGTCAAGCAGGTTGCTGGCTAAGTCCTCTCACTCTTATCCTTCTTTCCATTCTCGAACAAACAGACAGACAGACAGACAAACCACATATACCTTACATGGCACTGGCTTTAATCGGTGGCGTTTGTTACATCTCTCTTTCCTCACTAGCCTTCTTCTCCTCGTTTTGCCTTATCTTTTTTTTTTCCTGTTCGGATATTCTCCTGGTCACTATTTCTCGGAGTCGGAAAGCATATATAATGATATTGTCAATGATACAAACCACCTCTACACTACTTTGAATAACAACTCTCAACCATGTATTTGTCCGGACCCCCATCATCGTCCACGGGCTTTCCTATGATCTAGCAATATCCACATCCAAGCCTCATGGAACGCTCCTAATGTTCAGACTAGAGAATATGCCATCTATACACCACGCTATACCAGATAAAATATTCCATGCGCCAAAGGCAGGAGAGAAAGATGAGGAAGTGACGGATTTACATCAGACACAGATATCAATCCAGGGAAAATCAGGGTGAAGAGAGGTAAAATAGGGTGAGTATTAATCCACCGTCGCAAAGAACCGACTCGCCCCTTCAAGCTCCGGATCATCGTTGCAGAAATCCCACCCCACAATGATGGGAGCCTGACTACAGCATATTATCTTGCGGGCATCGAACTGGAGCTTGAAGACCCTTGCTGGGGCGTTATCCGGCATGGGAACCGCATTGGCGGGCACCGGCGGGGCTTGCTGCGCCTGGTGTGATCGCTGTGCCGGTGGTCCTTGGGTTGCTGCCGCTGCCGCCACCGGAGTGGCTGATAGTCCTGCTGTTGCTTCAGTGTCGGAGGGAGCAACACGGGCGCGGGCCGACTCAGGTGCTCCGGACCCGGATGCGGTGGAGCCCGCCGTGCCGCCGGCGGAGCTGTTGGTCTCCTGTCCCGCTATGGGTGCCGTGGCCTGCTGGAAGGCCCGCTGAGCATTGTGCATAGTGACGAGGGCGTCGGTTACGACCTGTCTCAGCTGGGCGCGCACGTAGGTCGACGGCTCCCGATCAATCGACATGTGGAGGTAGCTGCGGTACGACAGCATACCCGGGTAGTTGGCCAGAGCCTGCTGCAGCGAGTGGGCACCGGCAGGCACCACCTGGTCGATGAGGGCTGTGTACACGCCACCGGAGAGGTGGGGCTGCGCGTCGTGCACGTTGGGGAGGGGCAGGCAGGCCGTCTGGTTCAGCGTGGGCAGCGGCATGCCGGGGTCGATCCGAGGGGTCGCTGACGGCACGAGGGGCATCGCGGCCGGCTGCGTCGCCATATGCATCAGGCTGGCGATGGGGTCGGAGTTGGACCGGATGGCCTCCCTGCGCTGCGCTGCCTCGGCCGCTTCCTCCTGGCGCAGGTGATGTGCGGGCTTCCAGACGCCCTCCTTGTCGCGCCGCCAGATGATGATGCTCTGGTCATACGAGCCCGAGACGATGCGGCTATACTTGCGGCCGCCGCCGCCACCCGGCGGGAGGTGGGCACCATATGCCTGCACATCCGCCGGGTGGGAGCTGCCGGCATTGACGCGTCGCTCGCCTCGGCTGGTCCGCTCGCTGTGGGAGCCCACCATTCCCGTTTCGACTGCCTTGAAGTACCGGGCGTCGACCCTCTTCGCTTCGAGCCTGTCTTCAACCTCGCTGTACGGTAGGTCACCGAAGCCAGCCTGCACGGTACGCACAAGGTGGGCATGCCCTTTAAGCTCCGCCACCCTGAGTCCCGTCGGGGCATCGAAAATGCTAACCTCGTAGTCGCTACTACCGCTCACGATCCTCCTCCCGTCAAACTCCACGCATGCGATTCCCTTGTCGTGTGCGGGTATCGTCTTAGTGCAGACTTGTCTGGGCCAGTCCCAGATCTTGATGTGGCGATCTCCCGACACCGACACGACCGAGTTGCCTCGAATCTGAATAGCGTTCACTGCGGCACCGTGCCCGTCAAGCTTCCCGATCATGGTAAAGGCTGGTTGAATGGGTAGTTGCTGGGAGAGTTCCGGCTCGTACCCATAGTTTCGCAGCCGTATTGCCGTCGGTTGGACCACCTCCTGGTTGTATCCCAGGTCACCGTACTTCAAGGGGCGGCGGTTGAAAATCTTGATGCTCTTGTCTTTGGATGAGGTGACGAGCACGCGCTTGTCAAAACGAACGTTGAGAACCGACTCGTAATGGGCATCCTGGATCTTCTGGAGTATCTCGCCGGTCGAGAACTTCCAGATGATGATGTTGGAATCACTGCTGCCCGAGACGAGCAAATCCTCGTCTGGATCAGAATCGAACTGAAGGCACAGGACAGATTTATCGTGGCCGACAAGGGGCGGCCTCATCAGCCGGCGGGTGTGGACATTCCACACCCTCATGGTCTTGTCCCTGCTTCCGCTGACGAGGTAGTTGGCGTCGAACTGGAGAGTGTAGATGCACTCGCTATGGCCCTCCTCGGGATGGTTAGGGTGGGGGAACTGAAAGGGGACGGCCTTTCCCAGTTCCCAATTAGATTCGAGCCTCCGTCTCATGTTGTACAGATACTTCCAATTAAGGCGGTAGCGCGAGTTGTTGCCATCCCACATCCACAGGGTAGAACGTCTGAGGGCGCGGGGGTCCTTGGGTGGCAAGATGGGGGGCAGTGAGGCTTCCGACGGCGCGCGTACCGCACGTCGCTTGTGCCGCAAATCAGATGACCCGAAGCGTCTATGGGCGGTGGTGGCTCGGTCCGAGTCCGGACCACCCACAAGGGGTGCGGGGGCGGCATGTGGTCGACTGCTGGTGCTGCCGGAGCCAAAGATGCTCCGACCTGTCGGGTTATCGAGAGGGGAGACGGCCCTATCGCCGTCCGACATGGGGACATCCATGTTGGTGTCGTCACTCTGCAGCGCGCGTATCTTACTAGTATGGCCCTCTGCGTTTTGGATGCGATGAAGGTGACTGATAGAGTCGTTCAGGCCAATGTTGACACTGGTCTCGCAAGACTCAATCTCGCTCTGGATGGCTTTCCATCCTTCGAGTCGATATAGCCTCTCCCATAGCTTAGGGTCGACTGCTAAGTCACACCAGTCCCGGCAGGTCTGGATGACGCAAACGAGGGAGTTGGGGTCGAGGTAGGAGAGGATCTTGAGGCAGATTTCGGCTGGCAAGTGATGGACAAAGTTGATGTATAGTCTAGGATGCAGCTGCTGGACAATTTCGGAGATGGCAGAGGTCGGCAGCTGGTGGAGAAGGGCCATCGCAAGCTCTGAGGTTACATTATTAGCATCCGCCATCGATCCAGTCTGCGATCCAAGGCAGCACATTGGAAGGAAACAAGGCCTCTCTTGTTGGATAGGAACGTACCCTTCTTCAGTGATATGGGGATGGAGGATGCATTTTCCGACACCCAAGCTGGCAGATCTGCCGGCAACTTGAGAGTCGAAAGGACGGCAGGTAGATCATAGCTCCTGCCGGAATTCAGAGGGTCTTCTGAGTAACCTTCGTCAGGCTGGTGTGTGGAATTCATGGTCAACCTATCCCTCTTGGCCATGGTTGCAAGATCAAGGTGACTGCCCTAACATGACAGGCTCGCTATTGTGACAGGAGAGGGTGCCTTTCAGGTTGTCAAATGACCTCATGGGAGTCGGGCTGGACAAGTAATATATGTCTTGGTCGCTGCGTGGGCACCAGAGGGTCGGACACGCAGCAAGACAGTGCCCGCGACGTGTTGTCTGGCCAGAAAGTTGGGCCGCGATAGGTGTGTGAGGATTTTGCAGCCCAGGAAATGATCAGGAGATGGCCCGGGACGTTGGAGAGAGTTGCGGGGGTTCGTAGTCGGTAGAGCGTCGTGATGGGAGGTGAGTGACGATGATAGCTGAGGCACAACGTAGTGTGGATGGACGGTGGTGAGGTGAACGGCCGGACACGCACAGACCATTTATCAGCGGCGAGCACCGCAGTATCCGTCGTGCGGAGCCAGGAGCATTCCCTTGGTGGCTTCCTTCCAGTCTAACACCGCCCGTTGAACCTACTCCTAAATAGCTAAGGCTATACCCCTCCAGTACGTATTGGAGACCTATGGGCGGCCAGGGCTCTGTTTACAGGGAGTCCCTGGTGGTGTTTCCCGCGGGTTCCGGGGCTCTTAGCACTAGGGAGCCCCCGCTGCTGCCTATGTAGGTAAACCCAGCCCAAGGTAGCCTGGCTGCTATTGATGTAACCCGTAGACCGCTGGTGCTCGAGGGCCAGTGGCGGAAGTTGAGGCCATCATCTATGCTTAGCTATGACACAGATGCTCGTGCCAACTCTGAGCATCTAAGTTAGCATAATTCAACGAAATGAGATGTGAATAATCTAGATTCAATAACCCGAAGCGTCGTTGTTTTCATTTCTTATGTATTAGTCCTTGCGTACATAGATAGTTACGTTAGACATGCTAACTTTGTAATATATGCGATTATGCTGTTTAAGTAGCAGTCGTCGGCGGACGGAAAGAGCATCCCATTCACAGCTCCAGTCAACCGAAAAATATACGCGCTCGTAGAAAGAATACGGTTTTATAACCATCCATAAAACAATGAAAGCCAGTTCCGTGCGCTATCCGAGGAAAATGGTCAAGCCGGTTTCACATGGGACCCTGAACATTAGAGATGGATGTGGGTGATAAAAAAATTGACGGTTGTTGCGACTGATGCTTGCGATGGGCGACAACACACGATGACCCGTAGACATGAAAACAGTGGTCTCTGTCTACCGGTACGTCCTAGGTCGATAGGCGTGTGGTCTGATTGTTGCTTTTTTGAACGAAAAGGAAGAAATCTATGAGGTTATTCACAGATGTGAATGTGAGGCAGCAGCCCTTGACTGCTTAGTCATATAAATTGGGTACCAGACTTCTGTGTTCAGGGTAGGTAGGCGTGATGGGGAGGACGTTGATGTGCTACTAAGACGTGGAAGCTCTTGTATCAGAGGCTCAATGCATTACTTGAGTTCACTCTTCCAATCAGGAAATAGTAAAATACTAGCAGTACTGATACTAGCGGATAGTACTACTCCTACAGTTTCGAGTATGCGGAGGGATGATCGTGCCAGTACGAGTAAGACGCAAACGTGTGCGTCGGAATTCAAGCTACCAAGGTGTGTGCTGCCATGAGCAGCGCTACGGGCGCTGCAACGACTAGTGTGACCAGGGAAGGCATCTAGAAGCACTTCATAGGTCAACTGCAGTGCGGGCGCGTGGGCATGTGTTGCATGAGTAATGTTGTGGATGGTACGAGTGCTTTCCACGTCGTATACGCCTACCGAGTGCTAATTCGTGAGTTGATGGCTTTGCAATACTCCGTACATGTGCTCTACTGTACCCTGTAATACTCCCAGTCCGTGTTCGCTCCTTGCTCGTAGATGACCGCAGCAACAGCTTGGACGTATAATAATAGTCGATACTATGATTCGGCGGCGGCTGCAGGCGGGCCATTCACCGGCACTTGGGGTCATAGGATTACGAGTAATATACCGTTACCAAGCGCTAAGGGTCATCATGTGAGCATTTGGACCGCGCATGAAAAGCTCGTGGAAACGGGCAAGCCATTCGGACGATAATCCAGGGTCCAGGTTGGGGGCAAGGAGGAGAAGCCAAGAGTGTATACGTATCAACACGAACAAATTGTAATACAGATTACGGATACGGAGTACGAGTACAGAGTGCTAATAACACAAAAGCTGCTGTATGACTTGAGGGCGACGGTGCGAAGATCAGTACTCTGCTACTTCAATGTTCAATGTCGTTACTCGTACTCGTACGACTCCTACTACACTCGGTAAGGTAGCAGCACTTCTACCACCTGTATTGCACGAAACGAAAGCGTGCTCGTATGCCCTAGGCAAACGGCCATGTCCATGGACCAGAAAGCGATCCGGCACTCATCAATGACAGTCCCTTGATTAAAGGGGGACAGAAAGGCGGGAACTTGACCTTGACTGGGAATAGCGTCGACGGGGGGGAGGGGGGGGGGGGGGGGGGGGGGGGGGTTGAGGGAGGGAATAATTTGAAACAGCGCAAACTGACGCCGTGGAAGAAAGGGATCCACAAGTGCCCGACCGAGTGCATGCTCGACGCTCGGGCGCACCTTGTATTTGTGTAGGCACTAGGAGGGGAGAGGAGGGGAGGGGAAAGAAAGTGGGAGGAGTGAGGAAGAGGGAGAGGTAGAGGGGGAGAAGGACGAGATGCAGAGGCCATATTACTCGTGAACTTACCTTCTGTCTTACGATTGCAGTGGACAATAGGCTGTATTATTACTGCTGCATACCTATAGGCTATACCTCTCCACAAGAGGTAGGCATACTGTTAGTATTACTGGCAGTACGGAGTAATAGTACGAGTATCCGTACGTTTGACAACCGACATTGATCACGAAGGACCAGTGTACAGAGTAATGATCTTACTAGTACTACGAGTACTTCAGACCATTCGTATCAACTTCCATGCTCTGTTGATTCTCCATATCCATACTATAATATGTAGGCACTCTGTAATACATGTAGCTCTCTGCAGCCTGTATTCTGGAATCCCCTCCCTCGTTCCCCCCAACCGCTGCGAGCCGCCTCCAGACATGCATCTGCATCTGCATCAGGCCTATTCCTATCCTTTCTCTTCTCGACTCTTCTTTTTATATTCTATTTGTTTTCTATTCCATTCATTACTAGGAGTACTAGCTGCTACTAGCTAGTATCATAGTAGTATTGCAGAGTATACTCGTGGTATTTGCCTCCCTCCTCACGATATCTGCCATCGACAAAACCTCCCCCACCCCCCTTTTACCACTATCGATTCCCTATAATCTCCCTGTCGACAGGGTGTGCTTCTCTCTACCATTTCCCCTATTGCTCCCCCCCCCCCTGCGCTACAGGCTATCGTACGGGCAGGTTACAGGCTATAGACTAGTGGAGGCTAGCCTATAGGTACCTGTACGGAGTATTACTATTATACTCCTAGGTGCTAGGCATCCCCCACTCCTTTCCTCCCGCCTCCTCGTCCGTCGTCCTTCCACGCCTCCCGACCCAAAGCACGCGAAACAACAAACAAGAAGGAGAAAAAGAGGGAGGCCCCATCTTCCCCGAGCTTCTCATTCATACTTCTCTTGTCCATCTCTCCGCCCGGCCGTTTCACCCCTTGCAGCCGGCCGCCCCTTGCTCGCCACTGCCGTCCATCGCCCACCAGCTCTCCCACCGACCATCCGCCCAAAGGGTCTCACTTCCCAGTCAACGAACCCCTCCCTCGATCGGCCATCTCCCCCCCCCCCTGACACAACTTCTTTCCTTACTACTAATACTACTACCGTCTTTCTCTCGACTCCCCTCCCCCACACCGTTACGAATATACGTTTGCGACCGCGGAAAAAACGACGACGACGACAACAACGCTTGTCTTTCTGATTCCACCGGTAGAGAAGAGAAACGTTACGATTTCAATAAAGTGTTCGACGGAGACAACCTACCTTCCCCGGCTTCCGCCCCTCCTTGTTCTTGTCTTGTGGCATTACCGACAAAAAGGCTACACCACACATTTGCGACGACGTAGGGATCGGAAGTGAGAGTCGAGAGAGCTATCCTGCTCCTACTCTCTTCATCCGTCTCTTTTTTTTCAAACTCTTCATTCGGAACGCTCCTGCCTGTTTCATCGGCATCTTCATCACAGGCGGCTTGCCTCGACGACGCATGGACTAAGGAGACGGCTACTGCCCGTGACCGGTCTCCTAGTAGCACTCTCACTCGACCACCACCCCCGCAAAACCTCACATAGCTCATCACCGACAGCATGAGTGCGCCTCGCATCAGCCAACTATCTGGCTCCACAGCTGTCTCCGGCTCCTCGGCATCGCTCAACACCCTGGGCAACGGCTCTATGAACGGGGGCAACGTCATCCCTACGGCAAACATCATCAACCAAAAGGCCGATGCCTCCCGATCCCTCTACCAGATCTGCCTCTCGCTCAAGCAGCGACTGGCCAAGGTCCCCGGCTTCGAGCCCTACCTCGAGGAGCTGGATCCCACAGACCCTGTCGATCCGCTATGGAACCTCTTCCGCACTGGCTTCCCCCTCATAACCATATACAATGCGCTGCAACCCGAGACCGTACTCGCCGTCGACCAGAATGCCTCCGAGGCCAAGAAGCCCAAGATTGCCATCTTCAAGTTCGTCAAAGCCTGCATGGATGAGCTCAAGGTGCCTCCCCAGGACAGCTTTGTCGTCACCGACCTGATGGGCACCGACACAAGTGGCTTCGTCAAGGTCACCCAGGTCGTCAACTACGTCCTCGACCTGGCCGAGCAGCGGGGACTCCTCATGCAGCTGCAGCCCTACCCGGACGAGCCCCTAGCCGACCCAGCCCAGAAGCCCCAGATGACCTACCGCGACCACATTGTCAAGGAGCTCGTCGACACGGAGCGCAAGTACGTCCAGGACCTCGAGAATCTGCACGACCTCAAGACGGACCTCGAGCAGAAGGGCGCCATTCCCGGAGACATTGTCCACTCCATCTTTCTCAACATCAACTCGATTCTCGACTTTCAGCGCCGCTTCCTCATCCGCGTCGAGACGACAAACTCGATGCCTACCGCAATCCAGAAGTGGGGCGCCCCCTTTGTCATGTACGAGGACGCCTTCGACATCTATCAGCCCTTCATCGCAAACCAGCGAAAAGCCGCCCTCATTGCTCAGCAGGTCTTTGACCAGATCCAGGTCATCAACCATCCCGTCGCCCTCGATTTCAACACGCTCGACGGCTTCCTCCTGAAGCCTATGCAGCGCCTGGTCAAGTACCCTCTCCTCCTCAAGGATCTGAACAAGAAGACCGAGGACCAGGAGACAAAGGCCGATCTAGTTGCCGGATGCGAAGCCGCCGAGAGGGTCCTCCAGAAGGCCAACGAGGCCGTGAACCGCGATCTCCTCGAAGAGGCCTTTGAGGATCTCAACTCTCGAGTTGACGACTGGAAGAATCACAACAGCGACCATTTCGGCCAGCTGCTCATGCATGGCATGTATACTGTCATCACCGGCAAGGTTGATCAGGAGAAGGATGTGCGTTATTCCCCCTCTTCCCAACCCACTGTCTTTCTCTGTTTGCTGTCAACGGAATGCTAACGGCCCACTCTTATGCAGTACGGTATCTACCTTTTCGAAAACATCTTGCTCTGCTGCAAAGAAGTATCGGCCAACAAGAGCAAGGACAAAAAGGACAAGACTAGGTCTACGGGCCCAAGGATACGGAATAAGAATGCAAAGCTCCACCTAAAGGGGAGGATCTTTATGTCGAATGTTACCGACATCTTGACACTTTCAAAGCCTGGTAAGCTCCCTGCTCTGTGCTTTGTGAAGGAGACATTGCCTGCCCTGTTCCTGGAGCAGAGGAAGAAGAATGAGGTGAAACACATTGCTGATGCCATACCCCAGGCACCGGTGCGCATAGTGTACAAATCTGGTGGAAGGGCGACCCTGGTGTGGAAAACTTTACCATCAAGTTCCCCAACGAGGAAATCATGAGAAAATGGGCGGACGGGCTCGAGGTCCAACGCAAGCAGAACGGTCCTCGAATTTCGGGTGGCGGTTCTGACGGCCTCCCCGACGACTTTACCTGGAACAGGTACCAGGCCCGCAACCTAGAGAACCCCTACCTGCAGCAGCAGGACGAAGAAGACGACGACGAACACGAATACGGCCCTGCCACGGCACCAGCCCAGTTCCCGGTCCCCAGCCAGCCTGTGCTGATGCCGCGGACATCGTCGAGCTCCAGCCTACGACAGCGATCAGCAACCAACGAGAGCACACAGTCGCTGGCCGGTATCGCAAGGGCGCCACCTCCGCGGTTCCCCATGCCGCCCCCGCCCGCACCTCTCAGCCTCCAGATCCAGTCCGCAAACGGTGCAGTCTCGCCTGGATCCCGAGTGACGGACAGCTACTTCTCGCCCATTGACAACTCGCCAGCGTCGTCACGGACGAGCAACGCCAGCGGCCTGTTCTCAAACTTCCCGCCCTCTAAGGCGGGCACGCCGCAGCCCATGTGGGACGACAACAACCGCTACACGGCACCAGCCATGCCGCGCGCACCATCGCGCGACGAGAACTCACCCAACCCAGGGGCCATGAATGGCAGGAACCCGCGGGGCCCCTCACTCCCCGCCATGGCGACACAGCACAGTGCGGCACAGCAGCAGCGGAGCCGGTCATATAGCACGCCCGACATCAACGCGCCGGGCGGCGTGCGGCAGCGTCAGGCGAGTCAGGGCGGCAGCGTGCCGGCCGTGCCGGGGATCCCCCAGCACCTCCACGACAACACCATTCCCCGGTCCCAGACGTCGTCGCCGCGGAATGATCTACCCATCCGCACCAACACACAGAGTCCAGGCGCTCAGCAACGGATGCACCAGCACTCGGGATCCCTGGGCGGGCAGATGGGCCAGTTCCCCACCCAGCCGATATACCCGCGGGGCAGCCAGCCGCCCGCACCCAACCCGGTACGCGTGGATGCGGCGGCGGCCAACCAGCGGGCCATGTCGACATCGCTCGGGTCGGCTAACCCCCTGGCGTCGCCGCCAGCGACCAGCCCCATGGGGGTCAACGCCAACGGCGGCAGCTCGGATATGCCGTTTCCGACGCAGCTCAAGGTGCGGGTCAACCTGGACAGCGGCAACTACGTGACGCTGGTGGTGGCCTTTAACATCTCGTACCAGTCGCTCATCGATCGGATCGACGCCAAACTGGCGCGCTTCACGAGCAACAGCATTGGCAAGGGTGTGCTGAAGCTTCAGTACCGCGACGAGGACGGCGACTATATTGTGATACAGAGTGACGACGACATCCAGATTGCCTTTATGGAGTGGCGAGATGGCATGAAGAGCATGTACTCCGGTGGTGTGGGGGAGATTGACCTCTACTGTGTTGGGGATGCAACGAGTGGTTAAACGTTCTGCATACTCTTCCCATCGCTCTCTCCCATTCCTCGATACTCTTTCGCCCTCCTCCTTCTCCCTTGACTCTCTATAATTACAACCCATACGTTCACTCTCGTTGACTCTTTTTATCCCCCCCGATCCCCCCCCCCCCCCCA
>NW_023336196.1:290715-304074 GCF_012550715.1 Geosmithia morbida
AAAAAACCCCCCCTAAACCCCAACCCCCCCCCCCCAAATCCATCTACTCACGTACAATACTGGCGCACCGTCTTTTCTCTTTACCTTTTTTCCAACCCATCTTCTTCTTATTTACCCTGTGTCGTTCATTTTTTTCGAGGGCGGATCATTCTTATATACATTTTTGTTGTTATTACCGTTATTCTTATATTTCATGCCATCTCTGATCCTTAACAACCCCCCCCCCCCCCCCCCCCCCCTTCCTCCCCTCCCTCTGCATCATTCTCATGACTTGATTTTATAAGTTGGTTGTGCTTAGCAAGGAAGAGAGATTATCTTCTTCTCAATTCATCTGTTGATTTTTGCTACTGATTGACAGAAAAAAACGCATCTTGCAAAAAAAAAAGGAAAAGAGAAAAGGAAAAGAAAAGGAGCGTACCCTTTTCTTGTTGGTTTTGTAACTGCATATAGACACAGACCGTTGACTTCAGGCTTTATCTTGTTTTTGGCTTCACCTCCGTATAGGAGCCTCAGCTGTTGTCGAGGCAGGAAAAGAAAGAGGTCGGTTCTGGAAATTTCTTGCTACACATAGCTGCTTCGTCCACTTATCTATTTGTTAAAGTTATTCTTGGATCGAGTGTGTGAGTGATTTTCATCATTGTAAAATCATATCCGGAGAACAGGTGTTTTAATTCCCAACAAAGTGTACATTATATATGCTGTTATCGCCGCTTCGAATATCGTACAAGCTGTATGTGTAGCTTTTCCTCCATCCAAAAAAACTCCATAAAGCAACGTTGCGATCTCTCTTTCTCTTTTGCGTCTTCCTCCCCCGACGCGGCGCAGGACATAAGAGAGAAAGATCGAGCCGTGATTAGAATACATGGAGCCACTGTCAAAATCTCTCATCTCCATTCTGCTAGGATGATATCAAGAGGAGGACGGTGGTCGGTCTCATCGTCCACCTCCAGGTCGCGTATCCGTGACCGACTTCTGGAGACGTCCGAGGTGGTAGTTTATCGTGTTGGAGGGCGGCTTGGGAGCCTTGGGTCCGTCCATGCAGTGCCTCAGCTGATTCTCTACAGCCAGGCAGCCCGTCGCATTGTATCCTGCCGAAGCCCAACATGCTATTTTCATGTCAGAACCTTGTCCATCGTCACCTCTCTCCTCTCTCCTCCTTCTCCTCTTTCTATCTCTTTTTTTCTTCTTCTCGTGAATCTTTCTTTGTGTCGTTCTTGTCGTCGTCGTCGTCATCGTCGTCGTTGTTGCTATGATGATACCACTACGGATGATGAGATGGGATGCGATGGGACATACCTAGAACACTAGACATGACGGCCAGACAAGGGTTCTCGACCTTGCGCTTGGGATTGTGGACGCGAAGGTTCTGAAGGGGCGGGAGCCGCATGGGTTTGTGTTGGCCTGTCATATCTGATCAGGGGTTGGGAGGAACGTGGCGAGGCTGGATTTGGAAGGAAGCAGTTTGGTCTTTGGGGAGACGGATTGAAGCTATACTATCATCTCTTTGCGCGAGGGACGGAAATTCGAGGAATGGGATTGGGTCATGTGATCTCTTATGGAATGTCACGTGCTTCTTCTCGGATGCTCCCGTGTGGGACATGCCATGTATAAGAGTGATATTGAAGAATGGAAACAAAAGAACTAGGAAAGACTTTAGATGAGTGATTCTCTTTTTTTTCTTGGTTTGGAAAAAAGTAAAGAAAATAAAGAAGGAGAAAACAAAACATGTATTACACCGTTCAAGATACAAAACTTTTCGTGGCAGCCGTCGACGTGTATCTCCCATCGTACTTTTACATGTCCTCTGCCCTCTGCCCTCTCTCTGCCCTCTGTTTGCATCCCCGGCTTTTCTTTTTCCTTCCTCTCATTATCCCTGGCATTAGATATCATGCCATGTATGCCGTTTGCTGCCTCTCTCAAGCTGCCCCATTTCCTTTCCTTCTCATTCTCTATCCTTGCTACCCGTGTGCTCCCTTCCCTCATCACCCTTGAGGTGGTAGGCAATACTGCTCTCCCCGAACCTGGGCCTCTGGGCCTCTTAACGTGTCGGTTGCGGCTTCGGTTCGTTCTCCTGCTGCTGCGGCGCCTCGGACCGCCTACGACGGCGGTCCTCCAGCCATGGGCTAAGCTTGTCGACCCAGAGACCGGTGATGAAGAGGAGGCCTGCGAAGCCGAATATGACGGAGAAGAGGATGATGATGATGGCAAAGACGGTCGGGATACCCCACATGCCATTCTCGGACAGCTCTGCCCACTGAGCCTTGTCTCGGGGGAGCAGCGACCCTGGGACCTCGGCCAGCTGATAGATGTCAGCCATGAAGGTAAACATTGGAAAGAGAGAAGAGAGGGAATATGATAAGCGAGAGAAGGCCGGGAGAAGAAAAAGAAAACAATTACGTTGAACGCTTGTCCTGGAGCCATGATGAGACGGAAATGCGAGGTGCTGATAGAGAACAAGGTGGGAGGACCAAGAAGGACGGATGCTTGAAAGAATGCAGGGAATTCCACAGATTCCTCTGCTCTACGTCAAAGAGACACAGTTGAACGACGCGCTAGGCCTTTTATTATACGATTTCCATGGCGAGTCTAAAACTAGCTTGATTGACTGAGCCCCGTCTTCGTGGCGCCGCCCTTGCAGTCAAGATGATGAGATATTGATGGCCGGGGGCGGGGGAGGGAGTATTGATTCGACAGGATACAGAGTTTGCACCACCCAACTAGCAGGGGATATATGACCAAGCCTTGCCGTATCGTTTTGAGAGAAGAAGACGAGAGGTGCCATGTCGCAATATTGACATGTGCAACTTGTGGCTTTTCATCAACAGACTAGTACACGTGCAAAGTAAGGGGGAATGCATACACGCAAGTGTATTGCCATCTGACCATTGCGACCATCATCTCATTGGGTGCTTCATGGACAGCTAACATACAGAGAGATACAAGGAGACGAAACCGTACAGAGACCCGGAGAGAAGGGAGAGGTTTACCTGAAAGAGGTGACCTTGCCAAACGTGTCGGCCATGCCCCAGATTCCCTCACGCAGGCAGCTTAGCTGGACGATCTGCGAGTGGTCGACGAATACGTTGATGTCGGTGCCGAACTCTCGGATGTACCAGTTGAAGACCTGGGGGTCGGCGGCCTCGAACATGACCTTGTCGAGGGGAAGCTCGCGCAGGATCTTCTGGATGACGTCTGTGCGCCACGACGTCACGTTCTCGGTGATGCCCTCGCTCTCGATCATGATGCGCTCGACGCCCATGTCGACGAAGTGCCGGCCCATGTCGATGATGCGGCTCGGGTCTGACGTGCCGCCCATGGACGACAGGGCCGCCGCGTCCGTGTCGCCGCCGGCTCCGAACTGGATCCCGCACTCGGGCTTGGGCTTGAGCCCGGCCGCCTGTGTCCGCTCCACCAACCGCACCCAGTCGTCCTGCGGAAGGGAGAGGAATCCGGTCGAGATCTCAATCACGTCGAATCCCAGGTCCTTACACTTGGCCAGGTACCTGTCTACTGCTGCGACGGGGCTCGACTGTGTCAGGACGTGCTCCATCCACCCTCCCTGTTGCGTGCTGTCAGCTCGTTCCCGTCTTCTCCTCACCCTCTCATGTCGTCTTCTTCTTCGTCTTCTACCGCCAACCCCCCCCCCCCTCCTCACACCCGGTAACTTACCGTAGATACATATACGTCGTGCTTGTGTGCTAGGTCGATAAGTTCGCGGAGCTTGTCCTCTGGGAAAAGGGAGAACGATCCGCCGGCAAACTTGACACCGTCGACATGATGGCCCATTCTGGCGTAGATGTTTAGTAGTTGCTGAAGAGCGAGACGACGCAGGAGAAAGAGAGGGAGGGGGAAAAAAGAAAGAAAGAAAGAAAGAGCAGAAATCCACATACGTCTCCAAAACATCCGCTAGGTACCGCTTCCCCATGGCAGAGTAATACGGTCCCCGTATCTCAGTCACACCCACCTTGCGAGGCTTGGGCGGACGAGCATTATGACGGACGAACCCGAAGCCCTGATCCGCATCCTCGAGGAGGATCTTGGGGCCCTGCGACCGGGAGCGGAATGACTGGGAGAATGGGCGGATCTGGCTTGCTGCCGACCGGACAATGCCGGATGGGTGTGTAAGTGCGCGTCCTAGGACTGCACCTCGAGTTGCGGCGGCGGTCATTGTGTTTTCGTCTAGCGAAAGAGGAGTATGTATACAATTTTGTTGCGCACAATTTTATTTGTTCTAATCCATCTTTTCAATCATACTAATTGAAAAAATGTATTATATATATATGTATATATAAGAGGAAAGAAGAAGTGGGAAAGACTGGTTGGAAAGTCTTGTTTTCTTGTTTTTTTTCATCGATCGATCAAAGACTATGACATCGCCGAGAGGAAAATGCTTGACATCATGATGAAGTTGTGCATCCAACCAACAACTTCCGATCACCTACCCCCCAGAGTAAACCCTCCCCGGTTTTTACATCCGTAATTGCCGAATCCCGGAAGAGCTCAACGTCAACTTTAGAGAGGGGACAATTCGTTTACGTTATGTTTCCTATGATCAAATTTCTTTCTGTTCAACATGTAGATGGAAACCTCGTATGCCTGATGGAGCAGCTGGGCTCTGTGTACTAGTATCACTGAGTGAATTAAATTCCTGTACTGAACTATACTTGATGTGTAGACAATATCATGCTACGGTTGAAAACAGAGATGTCGTGGCAGACGTCATCTGGCATGCTGATCCTGCCGTCTTGGTCATGTATGTGAGAGCAGAGCGAGGTCTGGCAACCCCATACCCTTAGTCTTGTGCCGTTATTGTAGAGGCGAAGCCTTGCATACTGCTATAGGTTCCTGCTGTAGGAACTGAAAAGGGACTTGGCCATTCGTGTTTTCTATACTATTCGAACAGTATATCTATTCCCCAAGAGATAGAAAAAAGGTGGGTAAAAAAAGGCGGGTTTATCAGAAAGATTTCGAAAGATTTTTATATGAAAGAGAGGGAAACCAAGGCTATAGGGCCACCTATTCTAGCTAGCCCTTATTTTCTGTACCTTACATTCGTGTGCACCGGCTAGTTGGATGACTTTCATCTTCGTCCGCCTCTCATGTGCCCCTTTTCGGTCCCAGCAATATGTACTTTCATCTCGCATATCCAGCCTTTGCGAGCCCAAACACATCCAGTACCGACTGTTCTTCTGGCCACGTCATCACGAGTTGCTCAAGGAAGCCCATCCCTGTCTCACGGGGACGCCTCCCGACTTAACAGGGGCGGCGTCTTCCTCTTCCTTCTTGACTTGTTCTCTTCCTTCCTCCTCCTCCTCCTCCTCTTCGTCTTCACCATCTTCACCCTCTGCATCGTCGTCGTCATCATCATCGTCGTCGTCGTCGTCATCACCCGAAGAATCACCCGATCCCTCGCTCTCACCATCACTTCCAGGATCGTAGTCCTCTTCATCCTCCTCCTCATCATCCTCGTCGGCACCCTGCATCTGCTGGTCCACCTCCTGCTGGGCACGTTCGAGTTCCGTCGTATCGTCTTCGGGGGCTCCGTCCCCGTCGGCGGCCTCCCCCTTCTTGGCCTTGTTCTCGGCCAGCTGAAGCTTGGCCTTCCTCTGCTCCGCCATGCTGCGGTCCTGGAGGCGGTTGTCCTTTATGTAGCAGTCTATGCCGCCGTAGTCCTGCTGGTCAATCATGCCGAACTCGAACTCCTCGGTATCGTCGCTGCCGCCGTCGCTGCCGGTCAGCACCTCGACCACGATGTTGAAGGTGACCTGGAGGATGCTCGTGTAGCTGATGGCGGAGATGCGGCTGAGCGGGATGAAGATGAGTGGCTTCTTGTAGCCCCACAGGATGCCGTTCTCCAGGAAGAAGAGGAAGCCGTCCTTGCTGCCCCTGTACCCGCCCACGTGCACGGCCTTCTCGTTGGGCCGATGTGCCTGCCTGATGACGCTGTGGAACTTGCCCGGGTTGGCCGACGTGATGGTGACGGGGCTGCCTACGGCCTGCAGGCGCGTCCCGATGGCCCAGTGGAACAGCGCCTTGTACGTGTCCGACACGGCCGAGGCGCTGCCCGCCTCGCTGCCCCCGACCGTGCCCTGCTTGGGCGCCGTGGCCGGGATTGTGAAGACGAGCGGTTCCGGTGACGAGGCCTCGCTATTCTTGGACGGCAGTGACGAGCCGCGTGGGAACAGGATGTAGTTGTGCTGCACCTGTGTCTTTTCCGGGACTGGCAGGTAGAATATGTACTCTTTGTATGGCGTATAGTGTTAGCCTGCGTGTGTATCATGGATCGAGCGGGCGGGATATCTTCTTCAAACCGCACCGATGTCTGTCCAGGCATGCACAATGTTTGACACGGGCGCCGTGGTACCCGGTGCGCGGGCATATATGTAATTCTCCGTAAAGCACAGCTCAAACTTCTTGCGCTGAGGCACCGACACGGAGATTTCCTTCACTTCGAGGAGCACCGGCTCGTCTGCCGCATTGCCCGCTGCCGTGGCTTTGGCGGCAGCAGCAGCTTCACCCGACCCGGCACCATTGTCCACCTTTCGTCGTTTCTGGGCCGGCTCGTCGCTTGCTTGTAAGTGATCGTAGACATGTGTGGCGATCTCGTTGAAAAGAGCGACTCTGCCAGGGGAATCTGTTTATTCAAAGTCAGATCTGGAGAATTGAACAAGGAGGGAGAGAGATATACTGGGGGGGGGGGGGGGGGGGGGGGCAGAGTGCAGCAATCAACTTACCAGCAGCACGGCCGATGCCCTCAATTATGTCAGGGCGCGAGCCAAAGACCAGCTTCAGCTTCTGCGCGTCAAGGGAGATGCTCATCTTGACTGGCCGGACTCTTTTTCCTTCCTCATGAGACTTTGATGGCCAGTTGGGTGTATGTAACTTGGTTCAAATCTACATGCACGAGTCGAAATGACGGAGGCTCGCAGCTCGTTCGCGCGCGTCGTCTCTCTGTTCCGTTCCCCAACGCGGCAATGGAACTGCTTAGTCAGGATTCGATCCGACGTCGTCACTGCCGGCTACACAGCACAGCGGCGTCTCTCTCAACTCTCTCACCCAAACTACTTTGTATCGTAGACAGCTAAACATTGAGGGGAGCCCCGCCATCGAAGCTCGTCCGCCCTCCATGTATACACGCCTTCGACTCACACCACGGCCCTGACGACCGTTTGGAAAAAAAGAAAAAAAAAATTCAAACTGCGGAAGCTGCTGCCGATCACTCGCTCCGAGACGGATTTTATCTCATCGACCATGTCGGGGGCGCCGTTTCCCAACGTCTACACTCACCGCAAGGTAGCAGAGTCATCGGCCAAGGCGTGTGATGTCTGCTACAAACCCAGCAGCTCCGTGCTCATCACCCCTGACAAGAAGGTAAATATAACGTCCAACCCCCTCCTCCCCCTTGACACTCTTCGTCTGTCGTCTCCTCACATGTCATGTCTGTTGTGCTTGTGTGCTGAGTGAAGCCAACCGCCAGGACTTCTTCTACGTCTGCCCGATTCACCTAAAGGACCGGTATTTCTGTACCCCCAAAGTAGATGAGGAGGCAGAAAAAGCCAGACGGGATCGAGAACTGGCCGAGGAGACGGAGAAGCTGAAGAGAGAATACGAGGAGAAGCAGCGCAAGAAGAAAGAGAAGTCCGAAGAGGACAGAAAGGACGACGCCGACAAGAAGGAAGACGACGGGAAGAAGGACAGCGGGAAGAAGGGCGATGAGAGTACCAAACCTGACAAGAAATCTCCCAAGGAGAAGGAATCCCCCGAGCCCGAGAAAGAAGAGCCTCGGGTGTTCGAGCTCAAGAGGTTGGTCTGACCGACATGTGCTACCTCGCGTGCCAGCCGCTCTGCTAACCACTCCCGCGTGAACGTATGCAGCCCCTTTTACCAACAGCGACTGCAGAGGAAACGTCAGGCTGAGGCGGCCAAGAGGGATCGTGAGCGTGTCTCTCAGCCAAACTACTTCCCATCCGTACCGACGGACCTACCGACGAAATGATGTACAAGGGATGGGATGGTTGCCACGGGACTCACTCCTCCGCACAGCATACCCGGAATTGCTAGTCTGCGATTCCCTCCGAAGCTGAAGCAGCCAGCCTTGTACGGAAAAGGCCGTCCGTAGGGAGAGGAGAAGGGGCCATGTCCAAGGTGGGAGCCGAACTTCGCCGTACGTGCCGCGCTACCACCGATGACACTCCTAGTACTCCGTGGTACCCTGTGGCTGTCCCTGTCGTGTAACCCCTATCCCTACGATATGACACCCTCCGACCTCTAGATGATAATCAAGATGTTAGTCGGCAAGGTCGGCTCACGGCGTGCGGGCTGTCGTTGATGATGGTCGGAGATTTGAACAGGAGAGGGGGGAGGGCTTATCACATCTTGTCCCACACACCTAAACGCACAGACAGACGACCTCTTCGGTACCGATCAGAACAATACCTACAAGGCAAAGGCAGAAAGCCGTCGCAAGTCCCGTACATGCCTGTGCGTGTGCTTCCTGTCCACACTCTCCCCACCCGCAGCTGTTACAGGATTTTTTTCAGTGAGCGGAAGGGTGTGCCGAACGGATATGACACCGCAGAATATATATACATATCACTATATCACTATGTAGGCTGACTGCAGCTGGAACCCTCACGCTCCCATTCTCGCGCTTTGTCGAATCACATCTATAGTCTCGTGATCCACCCGCTCTACTCCCATCCACTTTCGATGCTAGTCTTTGAGGGAAAGCCGGTAAGACTTCAGCTGCCTGTCTGCCTGTTCTCACCCTCTTCCCCGTTGCCGTACATGCATCGTGGCCCAACCATGTAGGATGTCGTGGTGTATCGGAAGCGGAAACGCAGCAGCATGATGAACGGATGTGCCGCCTTTCCCTCTTTTCTTTCCCCCTCTCTTTACTCCAAGTGCCTAAACATATAAACAGTCGGTAGCTTTCCACTCGCTCCTTGTCGATAATAATACCTCTCCTCTATCGGGAAGTGGTAACATCTGACACCCCCCTTCTGTCAGTCTTAGTGCTTACAACGTTGTCTGACCATGCCATGCCCAGCCATGCCAGCCTTGCTCATTGACCTTGCTTCTCCTTGACCGTAATTATTCTCCAATGGACGAAAGACGAAAATACTGTGATACGTTCTCCTCACTCCACATCTCCGTCTGCGGAGCATTATTGAATAAGACGGGAATCCCTTGTCATATCATATGGGCAAAAGGGGTTGGGGGTGGTAGCCTCGTGGTGAGGCGCAGGCGTGGTGACGGGAGATGAGATGGGTATGACATCTAAAACGGGAAGGTTTTGCCGTATGCAGCCTTATTATTCCCTCTACCGTCGTCATGAGGTTGCCCTAGAACGAAGGTTCCGTATAGAACAGAAGAAGGGAAACAGACGAGTCGAGTACGGAAAGACTACGCCGCGATGCTGATGCTGTCTTTGGCGAGCTGCCCATCCTGAAAAAGAGCATATACATATATTATTTAGATAAGTCACGAGGCTAGACAGGGACATGGAATAAGTAGTCATATAACTCTCTTCCCTCTAATTCTATGTAAGCAGCTATAGGTATACGATCCTACAAGTACCTACACTATAGAGAGTCCTCATACAGGACACCATATGTATACGTATACACAACTAGTATATGCATACCCTATTACCTCCTCTGATAACCGCCCACCTTTTGGTTTTTTTCGTCTGAGACTCGACTCCACCTGCCAAGTAGAGTGAAAACTTCACCGACCACCGCGCGATGAACCATGTCTCATTACTTCGTGGTTTGGCGGCGAGAAATCGCCTCTCTAGTCCCCGCTCTGTTCATGCGTTTCTCTCTTCTTCTTTGACATGGTGCACCCCTCTTCGACAACTGACGTGTTCGTCGGCCATGGACCATGGAGCGAGCGCTGAATCCGTTCATGGATGGTTCCAGAGCAGTCATATCGAGCGTGGTGGGCCGGGGCTGCGGAGGCTGAAGACAGCGCCCGAGGACCTTGGCTGGAAGTCGTGGTGGATAATACGCCACGTTAGCATTGCCTAGAAGAAGATGGCGGGAGACTAGGTCACGAAAGGATACATGTGCGAGCAGAGAAGAACAGAGAAGGAGGTAGACCAGCGTAAAACATTCAGGTTCCAGACACTAGTCCAAACACATGTACGCAATGCGGCCTCTGAGCACACTATCAGGAGCTATCAGGGGGATTCTACCAGAAGTAGGGCAGATGAAGTAGGTGATTCTATATTGTGTAAGTAGTCGTCTTCCTCAAATCTATTGAGGAAGAGGCCAATGACTGATATATATTTCTTACTATTACCATCGTCATCACCACCTCTTCATTACCTCGCTATTGCCCAGTAGACCTCATCATGTACCTTGCTCGCCTCCTACCTTCGATTCGTTGTTTGTCCACGATCTGTCCTGACAGCCTTTGTCATCCTCGAGCTGTTATATCTGTAGGGTTGACTGTAGAGGGGCCTGATTTCCGCCAACCCAGCGGCAAGATGTCGCCGAAAGAGGCCGACATCAAACTTCCGGATGAGTCTTGACGAGACTCCGCATCCTCCATCAGCCATGGTCACATGTGGAGGTATCTGGTGTTAGTTTAGGTTATGCAGTATGCCGAACGTAGGAGAGGTGGAATAGAAAAGAGAGGTTTCCTAATGATTAGAGGTTTGACAGTACATGAGAACTTTGGAAGGAATGCATCTTTCGTTTTCTCTTCGTTTCTACTTCTCTTCACGCTATCACTATTACAACGCGGCGTCCGTGACAGGGGAAGAAAGGAAACGAATCATTCACCGCCAAGACGCATACCTACATGTGTGATTTCTCTGAACCAGGGGAGGGGCGTGTCAGTCAAACTTTGTGTCTACATAGAAGGTACCTGGGCATCGTGTACCTCCTTCAATTGCTGATTCTCCTCCACGTTTTCTCCATTCTCATCTAGTAGTAGTAAGAGGAATCAGGTGATTTGAAAATAGAACTAGGATTTCTTCCTTCTTAAAAAATAAGAAAGAAGGCAGGATGAAATAGAAAAGAAGAGAAAAATCAATCCATAAGCTGACAGGTCTCATGGTTCACCATATCATATATCCCTGTGATTGATGCGCGTGCGTGGAGCTTGCAGGACCCCCTCTCTTCTCGCATTAGCGAGACAATTGGCAATTGAGCATTAAACACTTGCCTGTCTCTTCCCGGAGGTTTCCACCAAAGGCTTCGTGCCAAGTCAAGGGAAAAGACTGGAGTGAGTACGAGAGGCCGGTCCGTCCTACGCATGCAGAGAGTGGAATTATCGTCATGTCGTACCTGTACGTCTGACAACTATACTACTCTGTGATGCTCTTCTCCGTATCGTTTACTGGTAGCAAAGGCGAAGAGGGCATGTGCCGTTACCGCCTGCGGATTATCCGTATATACCAAGAAGAACGTTGCTCATGAGTCTCCTCTTCTTCTCCCCACCCCCCCCTTTTCTCCCCACCCCTTTTCTTTCTTTTCTCTGTAATCCATATCAATAGTTTATTGATCTTCCTCTTACGGATAACGACGTACTATATGACAGGAGGGGTAGAGATGACTATAGATTGCCACTCCTAGACCCTGGAGGCATGCGGATTCCCAAGGACTGCTGCTGCTTGAGTGCGGCGTCAGCACCATCGGGGAAAGGTCGGGCGACGACATCGTCGACACGCGCCCTCTGCAGCGAGAAGGCGGGCGTGACCCACGCCGCGCACGAGCACTTGAACCCCTTCCAGTCGTACCTGCCCACGGCGGCCGCGCACTTCTCGTTGGGGCACAGGAGGCGGCCGTTCAGCTGACCCTTCTCTAGCTCGGGCCGCATCCACCCCAGCGGCTCGATGAAGAGGTGCTGACACTGGCCGGCGCCGACGTGGGTACCGGGTGACTTGTGAGGCACGACGAACCCTCCCGTAGCCAGGGCGCGACGGCACCTCTTGCACCGCAGGCTCAGCGAGGACGTTGCGGGTCCCGTCGCATCCGAGGAGGCTTGAGTCTCTTCCTCGTCCTCGAAGCGTAGACGCGTGGGAGCCTGGCCCGCGGCCAGGGACTCTTCCACCTCCCTCTGGTACGCCCAGCGTTGGTATGCGGACTGCTCCTCCATCTCGCCGTCTACGGGGCATCCCATCTGCCACCAAAGCTCGAGCTGGCTCATGAAGCCGTCGTTGGGCTCGGCCATGGGTCTCGTGCGCCGGACGTAGGCCAGGGCGTTGCGCACGGCCTCCCGTGCCGTCTCACGTCTAGGTTTGCTGACCGCGTCAGCTGCGCCCACGTTCTTGCCGTCGCCGTCTGCGCCATGTTCCAAGCCCATGCTGCCGACAATGTTGGGGTCGAAGCGGTTGGGGTACCGGTACAGTAGGTAGGCTATAATGGCAGAGACGGAGCGTGACTTGCCCGCGGCGCAGTGGACGAAGACGGCGCCGCCGCCACCGTCGCCAGTGGCCGGGGGCGACGACGACGACGACGGAGAGCCCTTCAGGCCCGACGCCTCGATACCCTCCTGCACAGTCTTCTTGCTTGCGGAGGTCGAGGTAGAAGTAGACTGTCGTAGACCGCTGTCGATGAATCTCACGGCACGCGGCAGCTCGATGAGGAGATTGGCATCGTCGACGTCGTCGATGTCAACGGCGAGATGCTCGATTCCCTTGCCGTACTGAGACCACGGCTGCTCCTTGAAGTTCTTGAGCTCGGCCGGGTTGAAGCCAATCATGGACAGGACGTGCGTTATGCGCCGCTCTGCGAGCGAGTCTGATCGCCGAAGCGCCCATATTCCCCCCACATACAGGTCGTCAGGCCCGTCTATTCGGCTAAGGGCCATCTCTACGATGCTCCTCTTTAGATTTTCCAGCTCTCCCAGGCCGAATTCGTGGCCGAATGTCTCCCAATTCTCGAGTCGTGAATCCTGATCCTGATCCTGGTCTCGCATGTGGGTCTGGACCAAAGTGAGGTGAGGCAGAACAACAGAAAATTCGAGGTGGGGCAGACAGTCTCTTTTTTCTTCTTTTTTTTTCTTTTTTTTCTTGTGCCTTTTCACCAAAGATTTCCACCCTTTCCTTTGAAAAGTCGACCGCTGATACCCAGTTGATAGTGTTTCCAATTGTATAGGAATCAAGTCAAGCGCCACATGTATAAATCATCCGCGGTCGTCGATATGTTAGATGTTTTTTTACTCAAGGAGTGTTGTCGTGTGTAGTCATTATGTGAGCATCTGTATCTCACTTTTGCCCCTCCTCGTTCTCGGCCTGATGCACCGCCACATGATACACGTATCGGCCGCCACTCTCATATACGCCACAGCGCTCTGATTCCGCACCTCCTCCACCCCTCCACCCCTTCCCCAGTGCCCTCACCCCCC
>NW_023336196.1:304799-310668 GCF_012550715.1 Geosmithia morbida
TGGGGAGCTGGGGTTTCGTGAGGAGCTTGGGCCTCCCCGCCCATCAGACAAGAAATCAGCAACCCCAAGCATCCGAAATCCTCACTGCCCTTCCTTCCACCCTCCCGCACACCCTCGAAGCTAGCTTCACACGCATCGCGTAACGCCGTGACCACCGCCCGTTCCCTCTCTTGGCCCGCCAACCCCTCCGCCTCCCTCTCGAAACCCGAGGAGAGGTAAGCAGCCTCCTCCCACTGGCCCGTCCATCAGCCCCTGTCCATCCTGCCGCACGCGGGCCTCGCTCTCGGAGCCCGCCATCCGGCAGTCAGTGCCAGTTCGGTGTGCCAGCTCGGTGAGCCGTCTCGGCCCCAGCACGGTGCGGACGTTGGGGTCGCCGCCCCCGTGCCTGCGGCGCTCTAGCGACGTCAGGGACAGCGCAGCCGGCAAGCAAGCGCGGGGCTGAGCAGACGGGGTGCGTGGCCGCCAGCCACCACTCCGTTGGGAGTACAGATTAGACGCTTGTCGTGCCGCCCGAGGACCTGGAAGGTCGGAGGATGGGCGGCTAACCGCCGTGTCGGAGGCCTCTCTCTCGATTACCTGAGAGCGATGAGAGGCTGTCTAGGGGCGTCTGTCGGATCCAGGTCAATCTTGTGCCTGAACGAGCCTAGCGAGATGTGCCCCTCCTTCTCTGGCCCGAGAGCATATGGGGGAACGTACGTATATGCATCTCAGTTCCGACCTCACCGCAGACGACATATCAAGTAGAGTTGCAGGGACCATTCTTACCGTAGTCCAAATCCCGCCCGCAGCACAGAAAAGGTACAGCCGTACAGCTCCCCGGCACGCATCCCAGCTCCGGAACCTCGGGCCCGACGGGGATGGCCCCGGTGCTGTTACAGGAGCACCAGCCCGTGCTTGGGCCTTGGAAGTGCTGGAGGCGGGAAGTGGGTGGGGTCGTGTAGTGTAGGGGCACGCGGGCGACGGGGCCGGGTGTCGAGATGAGCAGATAGCGATGGATGCCTGGATGCTTTGGTGCTCGGCACGAAAAGGGGCTGGCACGAAAAGGGGCTGGCTGGCTGGTACGTTCATCTGCCTTTATTGTACGAGTACTGTATTCATCACTACTCTTCCCCCACTCGAGGCTTCGGCAGACGTTGCCTGCACCTTCTTACCCCGCAAAGCTCGTGGTGCGGGAACAAGGTCAGGATGGGCATCACCTACTAATAATAATACATGGCATATGCAGTTGCGCTTCACCACACATGCATGTATGCACTTGGCATTACTCCGATGCAACATCTTCTCCCTTAACCAAAGAGGTCAAAAGCTTTCCCGAGCCGTCGATACTCCCTCCCTCTCACCCTAGTGCGTCCTCTCTCGTCAAGCTCATTCTTCGTCATCATTTCAACCATCTTCTATTCCCCTTACACCCTTGGTTCTGATATACATCATACCCTATGCAGACAATACGGATAAGTAATAGGCTGATTCTCCTCAAGATTGACTCCGCGGACCCGAAATCTTTTACATTCAAAGCCTTCCCACCTCACTGCTGATCATCGAAGCCAACTCCACAATCCCGTCAGCATCTTCTTCCTTCCACCCTTCAAAGGGCTGAAACAAGACCCCCTCAGTCTAGATACTACGTCGGGTTACCCCTCTTTCTTGAGGCTGCCGCACGACGACGTAAGTAGTACATCTATTGACCGCACTGCTTCTGATAGTAGCATGACTCTTGCTTCTATCCTTTTTTTTTTTCCAATTCTATTACTGTATTACCACAGCTTGGTCGCGATCATCTCTCTCTCTGTTTTACTCGTCTTTTCATCCTGTTTACTCTTGTGCATCTTTCCATCCTCTTCATCTTTATCGTTTGATTCCTTTGTTTTCTATCCCCCCCATCCAATTCTTTAGGTATCCCCTCCCCCCACCAGACCATAAGCACAGCACGTATTGGTATAGTGATCACCGTGGCTGATAATATGAAATCAATTCTTTTTCCCACTATTGTTAGACCCTATAAACTGTCCTCGTGATGGTTAAATGGTATGCGCGCACGCAATGAACACTAGACTGAAAGATATAAACGCAAAAACAAAGCAATACAAAGTAGAGCAGAATAAGTCAAGCGCCTTCGAATGCCTCTGGACCATCATGGTATATATCAGGATATACCAGATGGCGATAGATGTAACAGTACCGAACAAAACAAAAAAGGAAATTTTCATGTCCGATCCGAAAAAAATGCGTACCAAACCGCCCCGTTCTTTCTTCTTTTCTTCCTCTCTCTCTCTCTCTCTCCCTGAATCTTGAGGTTCTTAACATGCATGATCTAGTAATACATCCATGCATGTTTTCCTCTTTGCAACAACGCACCTACATACACCCCCTGTAAATAAGGTCAAAATTGTCCTTCTCTAAGTAATGGTTTCTTTTTCTTTTTCTCCCTCTTTTCTTTCTTTCGTGAATCATGCCCTCTTTTTCAGAGGGTCCAATCATGTCTTGTTGCAATCGTCATTGACGTTGCGACGGTTCCGCCTGTGCACTGCGCCACCACGGAAAAGAAGGCTGCACACCAGCTGCTAACATCCAATGACTATGTACGCCAAAGAACTCTCTTTTTCTTTTTTTTCTTTTTCGCTTCCGGGGGTTGTTTTTTTTTTTGGTTGAAACTCCGGGGGAACTCCGGGGAGTTCGAACAGTGTACAGCGTAGGAAGAGGAGTATGATGAGAGGGGGGGGGGGGGGGGAGAGAGTCGATACCTGAATGAGAGTTGAGAGATGCCTGAGTCACCCAGCCAGTAGCGGCGGGGGTCGACGCGGCCATTGCAATCTCCCCCTACCCCCTCATACATGTATGTCTCCCCCCCTTCTATCGTTGAGGCGTGGGGGGTTCCTCCTCCATCATGCATGCATTCTCAAGCATGTTGGTCCACTTGCCGCTTGATCCCGCATGGCTGTGCTTGAGGTGCTGTCTGAAGTGATCGGCCCTGTAGAACTTCTTGGATGAATTACACTCGCGAAACTTGTGCGTGTCGTCGAGGTGGTGCACCCGCTCGGCCCAATCCTGCTCCGTGGCGACCCTGTTGCCCTTGGCGTCGACGCCCGAGCGATCAAAGTTGACGCCGCAGTACCCGCAGGCATCCGTCTCGCCTGGCCGGGTCGAGGATTCGTGAAAGGCCCGGGAGTAGCCCTGGAGGGCCGAGCATGACCACGAGTGACGTCGGACGTGCAGCGAGTTCTGGTGCCTCTCGGCCTCGTTCTTGTTCTTGAATCGGTTGCCGCAGTATGCGCAGTTGTACTGCTTCTCCGAAGCATGTGCCCTAGCAGGAGTGACGCCGGTCAGCACACCTTGTCCCGTACCAGCAAAACCAAGATCCAGGCGGGGGGGCGCGGGGGACTCACTGTAGCTCTTCCTGAGTCTCGAACCTCTTGGGCTTCTTCGGGCAGCACTCGCACATTATGAAGGACTGCACCTTGGCCCCGGCGGGCTTCTGCAGCTCGGGCAACCTCTTGGGTGCCGCTGCGGCGTTGCCGGAGGAATGGTTCCGCGTATGCACGGCGGACGGCAGTGCACGCATCGAGATGGACCCCCTAGGGCTGGGGTTGAGCGACATGGGCGTGGGGTAGGGTGAGTTGCCCGAGGTGGGCGATACGCCACCGGGGGAGTAGGCGCCGCCACCGGGAGAGCGATGCTCGTAGACTGTCGGTGTCGTCGTCGTGGAGGGGCCCATGGACATTGAGACGTACGAGTCGGATCGCGACAGGGCCGGCATGGTCGAGGCTGTCGGCATCTGGGGAGGCGGCGGCAGCGTAGCCGTGCTGGCCAGGCGGGCCGTGGGCGAGAGGCGGCTGCCGGTCTCGTCGGTCGTAGACGAAGGGCTGGTGGGCCCGTGTTTGCGTCCGCTGCTGCCGTAGACGTCGTCGACGTGGAGCCTCTTGTAGGGCGGCGGGATCTCGTCAATCTCCATGTCGTCGGCGCCGACCATGTAATCGTAGGTGCCCTGGGACGAGGCGTCGTCGCTGTTGTTGCGGTAGGTTCGGTAGCGGGGGGAGCGGTCCAGATCGAGTCCCGTCTTGGACGGTCGGCGGTGGTCTATCGACAGCCGGCCGTAGGGGGCATGCCGGGGAGATATGGGAGGGAAGTCGGTGGTGAGCTTGGGCGGGAGCACGCCGGGATCGAGGGGATGTCTGGTGCAGCGGGATAGGAGTTCGTCGGCCGAGATGTTTGTGAAGGATGAGGAGGACGACAGCGACGATCTGTCCAGGGTCCGTAGCGGGTTGAGCTTCTCCTTCATGTCGTTGCCGTGGGCGTCGGCGGCCGTCTGGAAGGATAGCGAGTTGTGTAGGACGAAGCGAGGGGGGAACGAGCTGAGTGACCTGTTTGGTGCCGCGTGTTAGCCGTCCATCTGCTCCTGGCCGGGTCTGGCTCTCGTGGGCGTGAGAGGAGAGCTCGCTCACCTTTCGTTGGAGGAGAGGCTGTGATAGCCCTCGTCCTGCGAGCCGGTGGGGCTCTTGCGACGCCTAGATCGATCGTCGAGGAATGACGAGGCGACGCTGCTGCCGTAGGCGCTCCCGGCCGACGAGGGAGCACGAGAGTGCTCGTGGACTCCTCGCAGCACATCGTCGTTGTTGCCGTGGCTGCTGGGGTAAGGCATGGTGGTGGTGGTACCTGAGAATGGGTATTTCGGGGGTGGTAGAGGAGGAGGGACGGTATGATGAGGTTCGACGCCGGGTATAGCCATGGAGTGACTCGAACCGTATGATGGCATGTCGTTATTCTGATGGGAGGTGGGAGCGGAGGCTATATGATTAGGAACGGCGGGAGCAGCGCCCGCGTACTGGGGCGGGTAGGCCATTGTTTAGGGCTGGTCCGACGTCTGAGCTGACTCGTATGCGTGAGAAAGGTGTGACCTAGGAGGCGACAGCTGGTGGCGGAAAGGCGATGGAGCCGAACGGTAACGGCCAGACGGCTACAAGGCTACATAGAATTTCGAAGACGGGGCCTCTCTCGGTTCAATAACGGGACACACGACGATGGAGTTCCAGTTGGTAGGGTTTGCGAGAGACAGCCAACAGCCAGGGGGGGGGTGTGGAAGAATCTGCTCTCGCCGTTGCTCCGTGGCTTATTCGTACTTTCCGCAGCTCATTCCCGACCAGCTGGTGCTGGTCAAGGCACGATGGTGGCAATGGCTTCTCGAGATCTCTTTGGTGATGGGCGTTTAACGAGGTCGGTCGGGGTAGCCGACGAATGACGATGCAGAATGCACGGCCAACGTCAATAGGGGGGAGACGACGGGGGGTTGCAAGCTGAAAACCACATGGGAAAAAAAAAATATGAAGGTGAAAGCATCCAGTGAGAGAGAAAGGCGTAGATGGGAAAAGGGAGGTGGCGGATATAAAACAGAAAGAAAGAAAGGAAAGAAAAAAAAGAGAGAAGATCTCGAGAGAGGAGCTTTGTAGAAGGAAAAGAAAAAAGGTATAGAGTAGTAGTAGTCTCGGTAATAATCGTTCTTTGAGGTGTTGGTCGTGTACGGAGAGTTTGTCGAGTTGGTTGATTGGCGGTGGTGTTACTCTCTCTTCTCCAGTGGAAGCGCCGCCAAGTGCAAGAGAATGAAGAAGATAAAATAAGAGTAAAATAAAATAAAATAAAACTCGTCGCGAAATAACACGCAAGAGAACAGTAAACTACATATGTAGGACGACGTCGTGTGCATAGATATATATATATATATATATATATATATATACACATATAATATACAGAGTGTATGTACGGTCCCGTATGTAGAGTATAAATGATAAAACAACTTCCTCTCTGCAGAAGAAGACAAGGGGAATTCGAAAAGAAGAAAGAGTTACACACAGACACACCAATGACAAGGGCAGGG
>NW_023336196.1:311233-313916 GCF_012550715.1 Geosmithia morbida
CCCCTCCCCCTCCCCCCCAATCCCATACGACAGGAAGATGATGTGGATCCCCAAAGTAGTAAGAGGAAAGTCAAAGACGCAGCATGCCTTGGCCCTACGACCTTGTACTACTCCATACTGAACACTTGTACAGGTAGCTGTCGACTCCTCCCCTCCCCCCAACCCCCCGTCTACCCAGTTCCCCACTCCCATTACGGTGACCCTGTATTACGCAGGTATTTCACTACCCGAGTGCGACTAACTCCATATTAGCCCAGACCCTGGTGCAGTCCGCTCGTACTCGGTACTTATAACTCGCATGCCCTCTTAGCTAAAATCCTCGTAGCTTCTTTACCCTTGCTCTGGACGGTGGTCCGTTGCTCCCTACAGGGCTGTGGCGGCCTCGGCGGCGGTGGAACATGAAAGGGAAGGCGGAGACCAGCGTGGCGGGAAGGTAGACCGGCAGGCAGGCAAAACGTGCAGAGGCCGAGTCAAGTGCTTCGTGTGTACAGAGTGCATGTATATATATATATATATATATGTAAACGAGGACGAGTTTACCCGTACGTATTGTATTGGTCGTAATCTGTACACAGAATGAGCATGTTCAGAACCCTGCCATGGTAGTTGCTGCAAAGGGTTCGATCGTGTATTCCGTGCGGATACATGTATAAGTTACCTGCTACGTCTAGTACTACTAGTACTATCATATGTACCGAAGTGATGGGCTTGGTGAGAGCAAGCAACATGGATTGCTCGAATATACTCGTACGCCTGGCCAACAACCCCCCCCCCTGACCATGACACAGTCATTTATCTTTTTTTTTTTTTTTTTGCTTCTTCCTCTTCCTCTTGCTCTTTCTCAATTTCGAATTTACGGATTACGGAGTAAAAGCGGCGGCCTCTCTTCCAATAGCGCACTGCACTCACACAACTCTCACGCCCAGACGGAGGGAAAGACAGGATGGAACCCCCCGAGACAGAGGGTTGGCTCGCGTCTCTCGACTGAGTTGCCACATGTCCTGTCATCACATCTGAATACGACTCGAACTACGGAGTACGTACGTGTTACGAGCGTCAAGTATGGATACCAGATTGCTATGGTGGAAGCCGCCAGGTTTAATTCGCAGCATTACTAATTACTAGCCGTACTGGCAGTAGCGATACTTGTCAGCAATAGAAGTTATACAGGTGCATACATAGTACCAGTAATACTCCGTACGCACGCACTCCTTGGTCGGTAGCTATCGAAGCGTAGCTGCCAGCACCTGAAGCCCTCGTAACTTGTTCCGTTACTAGAATCACGTATAGGTGTTGACATTAATTACCCCCCCCCCCAATAGGGCGTACGTCTGGCTTGGGCTTGGGGGGTCCCCCAAGTCCCATCCATCCATGCCTGCGCCCTAGCTTCCCAATCGAGTATTCTTTCCGTACATGATGCGTACGCATCCAGTCGTGCGTTGGATGGCCTATGAGTACGGAGCGATCATCAACCAGGCATGATACATACAAGTATATATATATATGTGTGTGTGTGTGTGTGTGTGTTGTGTGTGTAAACAGAGTCTCTACGAGTTTGCTTCACATTCTTGGCATCGGCACTACGTGGTGGGAGGAGGGAAGACACGCTCTCTATCTGTCTCATGCTCTCAGTGCCTTGGGCAGGCTGGGCATGCTTTCCATCATCGATCTCTCCAAGGTACATACATGCACGTACGTCAATTACACTGTACAGAGCACGTCAGGCGCGAAAGGGCAAGAGGTGGAAGACCGGCAGCAGCAGCAGCACATTCAACCTCCCGCAAGATGTCTTGTGACGGTCTACCACTGCAAGTGATTCTCGTCAGCCTTCTTCTTCTTTATCTTCTTTCCAGAACCGGGGTATATATGACGTCGTATTCTCCGGTTTGCTGTTGCAATACTCGTATTACCTTGTTTTGACAGGCATTCTCGTTGGCTGTGAGCAGAGCCGATAATACGTTGATATACTATTACATTAATACGCGTCCATCTACGGATCCGTGCTATCGTAATCTATTCTTACCTGACCGATATGGTGTGAATACTCCGTACTTGACAATCAGCGAGCCCATCGTGGCTATCACCTTGACGCTTTATTTTACCTTTTTTTTTAAAAAAAAATTTTTTTTAACAAGCATGTGAATAGCTGTAACCCGCGCTTCTGCTAGGAGGGGCAGGGCAGGGTCCCATTAACCAGCATTAAACCCCCAGTTCGTGGTCCTTGCCCACCCCCGGGCTTTTCCCTCTCACCGTAGCCCATCATCCTTCCAGGCCCCAGGGCATAGTTCCGGATGTTATTACGACACGGGGGTTGGGCGGCTGACATTGTACGAGTAAGACTACATGTAATACCGTCCATGCTCCGTACCAGTATGCTACCCCCCCCCCCCCCCCCCGGGGGGAATCTCTTCTTCGCCGCCCCACCCCATGGGGGGGGGGGGGGGGGGGGGGGGGGGGGGGGGGGGGGGGGGGGGGCAGATGGAAGGAGAAGAAGAAAAATCAATGCCCAATGCACATGTCCGTAACGAATAGCTGATCAAGGGTTCTCCAAAATATGCCGGGTTCTTATGCATTGAGAAGAAGCTACAACCTGTACTCTATGTCTGAATGGCCCGCTACGAGAAAACGAACAGTATTATTTAGTAGTAGTAGTAGTAGTAGTAGTAGTAGTAGTAGTAGTTAA
>NW_023336196.1:314041-316197 GCF_012550715.1 Geosmithia morbida
CACTGAGGGAGGGCCACAACGACGTATTGATCAACATGTCTCTGACGGATCGGACGGGCGGCCTGACAGGTTGTTGCATGGGAGATGGACAGTCTTGTGTGTGCTGCTCTCTGATACGCAGCAGCATTTTGCCATGTATGAGCCACACCCCCGGGGGGTATTATACGATACAGGTAATTTATGTTATGCTCCATACGTACCGAGGCTGTGTTTTTTTTTTTCCTTTATTTTTTCTTCTTCTCTGCTTTTCCATTCTTTACATACCCAATCCAAATGATTATGTACAGAGTACGGAGTAAAGATTGATCATGTATTCGAGTACATGATCCAAAACAAGAATCTTAAAAAGGAAAAGTCGATAAATAAAAAGCAGAAATCTTGGTGAATCCATTTATTTTATTTTATTAAAAAAAAAAATTTTTGCCCTACCAGGCTCAGCGTCGATGCTTATTACTTATTCCACTCCGCCGTCTCACACCAGAGTCGCCAACTTGTTTAGCTCGTCGACCTGAGTCTACCCCATTCGTCCACCGCTACGCCTCGGCTCTTGATAGTCTCATCCACTCTGGGGATTCGGTCTCGGTTTCGGCCAGTAATCCTACTCGAAGCCATAATATAATATAATATATATATATACATATATATGTGATCGATCCTTTCATTTTGGCCAGCTTCTATCGGGATTCGGTCTCGGGTTCGACTAGCATTCCTACATTCCTACTCGAAGCCACAGAATTGATCCTTTCATTTGACCAAGTCTATTATCCGGCATCCCTCTCAGTAGCTGTATACCGGTCTCCCCTCCCCCCTCTCCCTCTCCCTCTCTCTCTCTCTCTCTCTCTGCCTTACGTCTAGGACCAATGCAGGGCTCCTCACGGTAAGGGTAACGAGATGTGCACTAGTACTGCAACCCCGGAACATCGGAGGCCGACGTAATACGGAGTGCATATCATTAAATGGGCCGGGAGGGCGTAACCCGATTCAATGGTGGGCAACGCAATCGAGTGTGGCTCCACGCTTCTCTTCTCTCCCCAGGAATGCTACACTGACCTTTCGGTGGAAGATGCAGAGGACATGATAAAACTGGAGAGAGAGGGGAGAGAGACGGGAGAGAGAGTTGAGCTGTTAAAACTGCCTCAACGTCAATGCAAGTGTGTGTGCCGGGCTAACACTTACGAGTATCGCTGCTGCTCACCTGGTCAGCCCTACCGATGGGCTGGATTTGCTTGAGCCGATGTCGCATGGCGTAGACGGTATCAGCACGCACACACACGCACACACACACACACACACACGCAAACACGGCCTGAGGCAGCCGGCCGTCAAGAATCTCCCTCCCCAGCTGTCAACACGAAATGACAAACTGACTCGCATCCTTTGTTGGCTGCACGGCACCTACTCGTTCCCGCGTGCATATATATCGAAAAGGAGAAGGATGGAAAGAAGAAGGAAAAAATCCCATGGGAAAGAATGAAGATTCCCCTGCTCCCCCCCCGTAGGTGGTTTGGGTTGGGTTAGGTTGGGGTCGGTTGGCCACCATCTCCACTTCTGTTCTGCACACATGCAGTTCTGCACTGACGACTGATTATCTGTACGCCTCCCAACCCATGTTGAATTATCTTCTTCTTCTTCATCTTTCTTTCATACGAGTAAAAAAAAAAAGTTTTTTTTTTTAAAAAAAAAAAAAACAAATCAAAGGCCATACTGGCATTACACAATTCGATGTTGGTTTTTTTCGATAGAAAAAAGAGAAAAAAAAAAATTGAAACTAGGCGAATATAACAACAAAAAGATACGTGCCGCTTACAGAGAAGATTGCAACCAAGAGGCGAGCCAGCGGGCGAGTCAGGAAGCGTCAGGTTGGAAACCTTTCAGCCCTGCAGATAGTGTGTGTGTCATTGTTTCACCTGCAGGGAGAGTGTCGTCACACCACGGAAGCTGATGGTTGGGACGGGAGACTGGCACCTCTCTTCTTACTTGCCCAACGTGTCTTCTCGCTTTCCTCCCCTTTCTGTCCTTCAAGTCACAGAATATGAAGTCCGATCTGCTCTTTTCTTCTTCGTCTCATCCTTCCTCGCCTCGCTTGCCAAAGTGGCCATTACATTGCATGACTGCAAGGTCGTGCAGTTTCTTTCCTTCTTCTTTTTTTTCTCCTC
>NW_023336196.1:326557-327847 GCF_012550715.1 Geosmithia morbida
AATAATACGTATTCACCCATGGAGTACACGTATACTTCTTCTTCTTTTCTATCTTGAGGGGGGGGGGATATTCCTATTGGTACGGTGCGACGAGGGAAAAAAAAAAAAAAAAAAAAAAAAAAAAAAAAATTTTATTTTTTTTTTTTTTTTTTTTTTTCTTTTTGTCTTTCTTTTTTTTTGGGGAATGAAAATGTTGGTGAAAAAGGAGAAAAAGAAAGAGAGGGGGGGGGGGGAGGGAGAGACTTGTAACAGCATGGTCCCGCAGCCCGTATGGACTCGAGGAGACAGGTTTCGAATACGGAGTGGACTAATAAGAAAAACTAGGCCTCGTAGGGCAGGGACTCGTAAGTCTCTGCTGCGCCCCGTTCTGGTACCCTCATTCGCATCTATCCCCTCTTTTTTTTTTCTTTTTTTTTATTCTTCACCAACTTGCCAGAAAGCAGCTCCCCCCACCACCACCACATATGATTGTGTATTCGTACATTCGCCCAGGTCTGGGTCCCCCCTCTTCCATCAGGTCAGACTAATCGAGAGATAGAGAGAGAGAGGAAGCCAAAGCCAGCTGTCGTCATCTTCATTTTCGAGCTCTTGTTCATGTCTTGTTCCTCTTCTTTCCATCTCATCTCGAACACGTGTCGTGTTGTAAATAATCATGATTGTCGATGACGGACACGATGTGTGCAAGGGGAGAGCGTACGCGGTTTCATACGAGTATATATATATATATATATATATTTATATATATGTGTGTGTGTGTAAACGTGCTATGTGCATCTTCTATCCAAAAGCCTCACCTGTACCTGTACCTGTACCTGTACCTGTACCTGTACCTGTACCTGTACCTGTTTTTTTCTTGAACCTTGTTTTCTTTTCCTCTGATCATCCAACATGTTATAGAATAATATGGAGAGAGAGAGAGGGGAGAAATGCAGAGAGCAAGTTTTTTTTTAAAAAAAAAAATTAATAAAAAAATAAAAATGGAACGGGGAGAGGATTGGATGAGACCCGCCAGGTTAAAGATGCAGGGGTTCACAGGTGAGGCTGGCGAGCTCCACCGATGCCGTGTATGCTGTAATCTGTAATCTGTACTCTGTACATGTTCAACGTGGGTTACGGGCAAGGAAGATGCTCCGATTCGCAACTGGTGATCTACGTGCGTCGCTGCAACAAGTTTGTCAAGGCTGGCAATGTACTCGTACTACTGCTACTGCTACTGCTACTGCTACTGCTACTGCTACTGCTACTGCTACTGCTACTGCTACTGCTACTGCTACTGCTACTGCTACTGCT
>NW_023336196.1:328002-336182 GCF_012550715.1 Geosmithia morbida
GCTACTGCTACTGCTACTGCTACTGCTACTGCTACTGCTACTGCTACTGCTACTGCTACTGCTACTGCTACTGCTACTGCTGCTGCTGCCGCTGCCGCTGCTGCTGCTATTACTACTACTGCCATGACTATTCCTGCAGAGTGGTACATGGCTACGGACTGGTATCATCACACGTGGCCGTCAAGGGGACCCTCGAGGAGAACCTGGGCTCGGCAGATGTTCACTGTACATGCCGGTGGCCTTTTCTTCATCATCACGGCTGATCTCGTCCTGTTGGCAGAGTTAGCATCGCTGCCACAGAGCCATGTTGGGCATCTTTGTCCTCGTACGGAGTGCTCGTGCTTTGCTGCAAGAGCCTAGGCGAGAGAAGTTCATCTGGGATGACGAGCACATGTATCCGTCCGTCCATTGTACACATGTGCAGCCCGGTAACGTGTATATACATGTACGCAGATACACCGTCACCATCCACCCGGAAAATAACATGCAACGGAACGAACACTAGCATTCTTTACCAGGCAACGCCGCTCGCCTCCTCTGCCCCTCCTCGCCTCAGCAGACTCAGCAGACACGCGTCCTGACGCGCAGCAGCCGGAGATCAACCATCACTACGAGGGTTTTAGCCTACTACACATACATCAAGCAAAGAAACGTTGCCTCCACGAGTTTCGGCTTAGCTCAGAGTGCTCCGTTCAGGATAGACTGGGGGGCGTGCAAGAGGAGGAGGATGATGTACCTGTACAGATGCAAGTCCTGATTTTTTTTTCTTTTTCTTTTCTTTTTTTTTTTTTTCGACCATCATCACTCCGCTTTCCCTTGACCCGTAAGTAAAACACCCCCCCCCCCCCCCCCCCCTCGTGGCGGTCAACGCAATCCATGGTGATTCACATTGGAGAGGAAAATCTTCGGTATATTTGCCCGGTATATTCACCACCCGGTAAGGACCAGAGAGAGATGGAGAGCTCTTCAAAGTCGTATCCTACTCGTCCAAGTGTGTTCTTAGTGGTCGTGAGGGGGTGCCCTAGTCCTTAATTCGGGACATTTTAATGTCGTCGTTCTGTCTTCAACTACCGACATGATCAAGGTGGTGCTGGCTGGACTTTTTGTATGTCGTAGCCGCTACGAGAAAACGAACAGTATTATTTAGTAGTAGTAGTAGTAGTAGTAGTAGTAGTAGTAGTAGTTAAGTAGTAGTAGTAGCCAGGAGTAGTTAGCAGTCGTACTGTCGAGTTTCACCGAATGGTCTATACGAAGCTCGGATAGCACCATCACGGAGAAGGACGAGCCAGTCCCTGAGACCGACAGCAGGTGTCAGCAGGTGTTAGCAGGTGAGATGATACTCCGCAATGCTCTGTCTCTTCCGCAACTACGAGTAGAGTCGATGGATTTACGGGAGTGGATGGAGCCCTGTGTAATCTGCACCGTACGTAAGCTACATGGAAAGTGGGAACGTAAATTGCTACGACGTAGCGTCACATTTAGTCCGGCAGTGAGCTCCGAGCGGCGAGCAGGGGATGGGAAGAGGGGGAGAAGGGGGGACGGCGGCGGGATCCAAGGAAGGCAGAACGCTCGGACGGTAGAATCATACCCGTAAAAGACTAACCGTCTCTTCTGTAGCTACGACGAGAGTACGGCGCGTTACGATTGTCGAGAGATGAGAGTCCTTCATCTCCGTTCTCGTCTGGAATTTGAGGCGAAGCGTTCGACGGGAGGAGGAGAGGAAGAGGAGATGGAGAGGAGAGAAGAAGAGAGAAGATGGCACGGCAGATACTGATGACCAGAGGGAACATTCTCTTCTCTTCCGGCTTCTACCGTCGACATACATCATCTGCATGCATGTACAAAGCAGTAGCATTACGACGGCAGCCAGATCAGAGAGATGGTCGGTGACGGTGAGTGGATAATTGGGGAGGCAGGGGGGGGGGGGGGGGGGGGGAAAAAAAAAAAAAAAAAAAAAAAANGCAGTAGCATTACGACGGCAGCCAGATCAGAGAGATGGTCGGTGACGGTGAGTGGATAATTGGGGAGGCAGGGGGGGGGGGGGGGGGGGGGGGGGAGGGAGGGAGAGACCACGAGCCATCATGCAAGATCTGCAAAAAAGAAAGAAAGAAGAGAACCCCCCCCCCCAATAAGAAAACAAGGGGGGGGTCCCGCTGCACCCTTTCCCTCTCCCTGTCTCTCTGTTTGTGGTGTCCCCGGGCGTCACGGCGCCCACGAGTTGAAGCGGCCGGCATTGTCCCTGTTTTTTTTTTTTTGACTGGGTGGCAGTTTTGGGACAACATCTCCGTGGTCAAATCTCCGGCTCCAGCTGAAGAATCAAGAAGTGCAAGCAGGGAAAGAAGAGTCCGGAGACTGAGTAAACAGGTACGAAGTGAGTATAGTCATTAATACTACTACCGAGTAATATAAAAAAAAAAACTTCTCCGGACCCTCTCTCTTGCTGACCACCAACGTGATTCTGTCCACATTATTCTACCCCGAGGTGTTCTGGATGGCATGGAGCTTTCTTTCTTTATCGGCTGTTCTCCTCTACTCTTGTTAACGAAATTTGGAGGGGAAAAAAAGAAGAATAAAAAAAAGAAGAGAAAAAGGTGGACGTATATCCTTCCCCCCAGTCTACTACTACTTGCACGTACGAATGAGTACCCCTCGTACTCTGTAGATGATAATACCGACCGTCACCCCTCCCAAGGACGGGCCATGGCGGGTACTCTCCACCCATATATCATGTCTCTCCCCCCCCCCTTTTTAGCCCAACCAGCCAACCATCCAGCTTGACAGCAGGGGGGGGATATAAGTCTTCGGCTATGATAGTGCCTGTGTTATGAGAAACAAGCTTCACCACCCCGGAGGGGCCCAATATTAGGAGAGAGACATGTGTTCAAGCGGTACGTACCTCTGTATACACGTAGTCTACTGTGGGCAAACCAAGGGGGAAATGTAATCTGTACTGCCTAGTAATAATACGTATTCACCCATGGAGTACACGTATACTTCTTCTTCTTTTCTATCTTGAGGGGGGGGGGATATTCCTATTGGTACGGTGCGACGAGGAAAATAAAAAAAAAAAAAAAAAAAAAAACAAATCTCATGTTTTTATTTTCTTGTTTTCTTCCTGTGCTGTCCTTGTAGGGATGATCCTTCCAGGGATGGAGGGGGGGGGCGAAAAGCTGTCGTCATTGGGTGTGCAATGGCAACGTCTCTGCAGGCGATTTACATCATGGCCGCATACGACATGCTTGTACGGGCAGCACCCGTGGTGATGCGATGCACCATCACCTAGTTCTATACGAGTCTGGTGGCCTATCCATATCGAAAGTTGGCCCATATCCTTCGAACCAGGCTTTCTCTGCGTATATATCTCCATCCGTATGGAGCGGGATAGTTCTCCTCGTATAGAGAGTCAGGCGAGAGGAAAGGGGGGGGGGGGGGGGGGGGAGGGGGGGGGGGGGGGGGGGAGAAGAGGGAGGGGGGGCACCATCTCTCGTACGAGTACATGATTGATCCGATACGAGAGAGCTCAACACTGTTTACCAACAACGCTCGGTATTCAGCTTGGAGCTTGGAATGACGAGAATGCGGCAGGCAGGCGGACGTGTTGCAACCTTGCGTGTTGCAGCTACCGCGCACGGATACCATCTCGGTTCACTCTGCCCGTACACGGCAAGCATATATCAATACAGATATTATAGCCGGTTGGGCCGTGGGCTGTTTACCCGCCGCCCTCTCCTCGCCTTGGTGCGATGGCAGTCCGTGCAGGGCCGAGTACCTCTCATGATGGGAAATATCCAGCGGTTAATCTCTGCTAGGAATCGTCGCACCGTTCCATGATTTAGAACGAGGGAGGGAGGGAGGGTGTGTGTGTGTGTGTGTGCGTGTCGAATGTGACGGCTACCTTGGCTGTATTACTCGTACAGCAGATGGGATGTATCATGGTCCGTGAGCTCCTCTCTCTGTCTTCCTCTTCTTCTTCTTCTTCTTCTTCTCCTTCTCCTTCTCCTTCTCCCTCCGAGGTCCAACGAGACGGAGATGATGAAGGAGAGGTGAAGGATATTTCCACGACGGCGGAATTGTAGCAGAGAGTTGCTGGTCGTTGTACAGACTTGACAGGAAACGTTATAGCACGGATGACGGTCGACCATTTCCTGTATCGTTACTCCTGTCGGAAAGGTTAGCGGGCGACCTCAAAACCGGTAGGAGGGACCAAGGCCACCCCGCCCATGTGAATGTGAACGAGACGATGGTCTGCGTCGTAGGGATGTTTGGCCCCTGGGAGGGGGGGCTGGAGGTCCAGGATTGGCCGCCTACCAGGTTATGGAGACGCGGAGTGTCGGAGTTGGGGTTATTCGGGCCGTGGGAATTCCACAAGTACGTGTGTGCATGGGGGACGCAGAGGGAGGGGGCAGGAGGAGGAGGAGGAGGGCCGGCCGGACCAAGGAGAGCTTACTCTCCGTAGTTGAAGCTGCTACTGCTACTAGTCAAGATAATATCCTCTTTACATTGCCATGTTTTAGATACGGGGCACGTCTGTGAGCCCGGAGCCTGCTAGGCGTTGTCGAAGCCCCGGTGGAAATCTCCTCCGAGGTTTCCATGGTGCCTTCTTTCCGGGAGGCGGCGCGCCGTGGCGGGTCTCTTGCGTTCCCGTTTGACCTGGTTCATGTCCTCGTTCCCCTTCTCCCCCTTGGACGGAGCAGGTGATGATATTGCTCGTAGCTCACACTCTGCCCTCCTGCCATGTCATCGTACGCCAGCGGTATCCGTCTCATTTGCAGACAGCAGCAGCGACAACGACAACGACAGCGACGACATCCTCCTCCTCATCCTAGGCATCATGACTGATAATCTCACGAGTGCTACGTAGGTAGACGTAGGTTACCTGGTGCTTTCAGCTCCAGCGTACGTAAAACAAATTACGAATGGTAGTCATCTGTACATGCATGTACATGCCAATCCTTCTCCTTGTCGGTGGGGGGTTCGAGGATAGGGCAGACTTTTGATCCCTGTACATGCCATCCAAGGCCTACCCCTCGGGGAGACATTGCAATACTCACACACGACACAACATGTGATGATGGCAGCAGGACCGTTTTCGCTTCCCACCACCCTTCCCTCTTCTCCTGATTTTTTCTTTTCTTTTTTTTCTTTCCCTCCCCTCCCTTCTAACTCTTCTTATTTGATAGCACGTTAGTCCAGTCTTGTACTTAGCCAGGAGGGGGGTGATCTACAGGTCAATGCCACCTGATCGTCGTGACAATCTTGAGCGTTGTCGTCCTACCGCTTGTCCTGCCCGCCCACGCGGGGTGGGCTGCATCGAGAAGTCAGCGACGCCACGGTAAAACGTAATGATACTCCACAACCGAGAGGAGGGGGAGCCTGACTTTTAGTATACACGACTCATTGTCTACTCTCTCTGTAACAGAGCTCTGACCGGTCGGCGACGCGCGTTGCCATGCTACGAAAGAGGTTATTTAGGCGCTAGAGGGTGGCCATATCAGAGAAGCTATGGAATGTCACGATGTGCAGAACAGCAGAAGGAAAAGAGAGAAGAAGGAGAAGGAAGAAGAGGGAGGAACCACACCACCTTCCCCCCCCCCCCCCCCCCCCCCCCCCCCTTTTTTAGACGTCTGTACATGTCATGTATTGATAATATGTAATCTGTACTTTCTAGACGGTAAAGCGTGGGAGACTAGGCCGGCCAAGCGCTGTGGGGGTGGGCAGAACGAACAGCATACATGTATCCGTACCTCGCCACGCTTCCTGACAGGACTGACAACTCACTAGCAGAAGACGTATACCAGATTAGACATGAAATTTGCTCGGTATGTGTAATCTGTAGTATCTGTCCAGATTAGTATTGATCCGTGTATCTTGTACCTGCGCGGGAAGTCTGATACACGCACATGAAGCTCAAATCATGTGCTCGGTACCTGGAACTTTGGGGCCATCACGGACTCCCACCCGTGCGAGTACGGATGATAATACACCTCGCCTGCCGAGGTTGAACATGACCTCTCCGGGTCTGCGCAGCGGGCAGCAGGGGGTTCGGGGGGGTTCGGGGGGGGGGGGGGGGGGGGGGGGGGGGTGGGGACGCGGCGGCGGGGGGGGGGGGGTTGCGAACGGAAAATGATCTCGGACCTCCCCCCTCTAGCTCTCTCTCTCACACGTTGCCTCGTGGCTTCATGCGCCCATGGCGGGTGTGAGCCGATAGAATTAGATGGCCTTTATTCGTAATCTGTACATGCACGACGGCGAGTATTAAATTATTACGTGTAGGATTGAGATTGTATCAAACCACCATGCTAGCAATTATATATTGCCTTGTCTCATGAAACAAGGCCATTTTCAACTCTCTCTCGACTGACAGGGATACACGACGAAGCCAGGAAGAAATTTCCGCAGGTCGGCGGACACAAGCGACCCCTCAGTTCTTGTTTCCGCGCGGCCCCTCGGCCCCAAGTGGGAAATAACACACCCTTCCCTTTCTCCATACTTTGTATTATTACCTATTCCAACTGTAACGTGATATTCCGGTAGGGCGATTTTCGAGAGAGGGGGGGGGGAGAGAGTGAAATGTTGGAAAAAAAGAAAGGAATAAAAAAGAAGAAGAAGGAGGAGGAGGAGGAGGAGAAGGAGGAGAAGGAGGAGGAGAGAAAAAAAAAAGGCATAAATAATACATAACAATAATGAAAAGGTACAGAGATTATACTAGGCCTCCTTCTACGGACATCTATACCACCTAGGTGGAAGATACGGGAGCAATAGATAATACTACGGACTAGCTTAGTACCAACACCCTCCCCGCCATGCTATGCGGCCTGTGTTTTACGCTACTGTAAGTCTTCGGCCCCACGAACGTTGGGATTCAACTGATGAGGAGGCCAGGAGAGTGCACGGCTCATGCTTTGTTGCCGGTACACGCCGCCGAGTGATGACTACAGATGGCCTGCTACGGCTACCACCACTGCCATCTTCTCTCTACCCTTACCATCACCATTACTACCTAGTGCCGGGTATCAACCTGGTAATTTCCAGTCACCATACATCGACGTTGCGGAGCGCTGGTATCGACGAGTAGACAGGCACGGACTCCCTCCTACGGGTACGAAGTACTTGCGTGCGGTTACGAGTACAATTGGGGAGGTGGGGCATCTGCCGTGATGCCTCGGTAAGTGGGAATAGGAGCATACAAGCTGTTTTTTTATAAATAAATAAAAACAAAACAAGGGGTGGTGGTAATCAATGTGAGAGAGAGAGAGAGTCTGGTCTGGTCTCTGGATGTTGTAAGCTAGGACTATTATTACCTGTATCGCCATGCAACCCAGCCCCCCCGGCGCACGCGTGTCGCCCCGTCTTGGGCCGGGAAGAATAAGGCCTTGAGCAGTCTTGGCGCCTTGGCTCATTCATTTGGGCCAGTCTGGCCGGAATCAGGTTACGAGTGAACCTAGATGGAATCTCGACATAATATAATCTGTGCTCATATCCATACATATCCATATCCCGACGTGAACTGCCGTGGGTGTGCGTATGCGTGACAGGTTGAAATAGAAATTTCTCTTTCTTTCTTTCTTTCTCTCTTTCTCTCCTTTTTTTTTTTCTTTTTTTTTTTTCCCTAGAGTACATTTTCCAACACCTTAGTAATATGTAGTCTGTACAGTACGGGAGTACATGTACATACATATATTACATATAGTAGTGTTGGTTGAGCTTGTGGATATCCGTCATCTTCAGACAAGAGTATGAGATCACAAATCGTCGCATCAACTCCCCTTCTACGAAGAGCCTTTTCCGTCGTAGGTGATGGTTGCGTCCTTGTTTCTGTTCATCTCGCGATCTGATAATGCGTCGAGGTGAGGTTATCTGATGTCTTCTTGATGTCTGCCGAGATCAAGTGCCTGAGGCCACACATCCGGTGACGGAACAACCTTCCTCCTTGTAGCTGTACACACATAATTAGCTCATCCGCGGAAATAGCCTTGTTCGGAACTAACCGTTCTCTACCCTCTCTCTCTCTTTCTTCGCTTTCTTCTCTTTCTTCTCTCTCTCTATCTGAAATACTCGTATTCGTAATACAGATGAGTATCATTGTCAACCTCACATTGCTTAGATTTAGGCGCCTTTTCTAGAACGTAAAACCGACCGCCACACATCCCGTGTTATTAATCCTCATGACGTGGAGGGGA
>NW_023336196.1:336252-351802 GCF_012550715.1 Geosmithia morbida
CCCCCCCAAAAAAAAAAAAAAAAAAAACGGTCACTTCCGTCTTTCCACAAAGACCAAGGGGACTGACTGCTAACACAAAGTATGAATAACAATGCTCTGTGAACATCATCATGATCGTTTTTTTTGTAAGATAGAAAGTTTTTACATTTTTTAAAATTTTCTTTTTAAAAAAACTCACTGGTACACGACGACAATGTACCGCACTCAAATGATGCATCTGTAGAATTGAGCCGCCGACTTTTCCCGGTATTACCAGCCACTCAATACCGCCTCAATACTCTCGTTGCTTTTTTGTTTCCAAAAAAAAAATTCAATTTTTTTCTTCATTGCTGTTGTCTCTTTCTGCCGTCATTCACTTCACCGATGTCCTTTGTTGGTGCCGAGCAGGGAGTCAGCGGGCAATCACATAGGTAGAGTGAGGCGTCGGTTAAAGGAGTCTCGTCTCCTGATATTACTCTGGATGAATATATAGCTTCAGCCTCGAATGTCACCCGTGTCTCGCGTATATGCGTTCAATCCATGTCTCGCAAGCCACCTCATTTTCCCTCTTGTCAATTTCCTCCTTCCTTCCGTATACTTCGTGTTCATCCCAGACGGTTCGGTTGCGAGTAAGAAAAAGAAAAGAAGAAGAGAGAGAGAGGACTCAAAGTTCGTCTCCGATGTGACCGGCACTGTACTCGTAAACCTCCTACGGTGTCATCTTCCCGAACCGCGCATGCTACGTCTGTCCGGGTTGAAGTCGTGGTGTTTCGGTGCAGGTTACGTGATGGTGAGAGTGAAGCTGGTGTGTAGCTCCAACTCCGACCGTTGAAGCAGATCCTTGAGGTAGCACAGGTCTGACGTGGCTTTTTTTCTTCTTCTTTTCTTCTTGCCTTTCTTTCTTGCTCTATAACTGCACTTTCTGCACTTTGTCAGAGAGCGAGAAGAAAAAAGAAAGAAAAATCCAAGCAAGACACGCCATTGTCAGACGATGGATTCGCAGTACATAACCGCCTTACCGGGCTGCATGTATAGACGTCATTGGACCCTGGCTCGTACTACCGACCGAGACAAGCCTTATATCATACTGCCTGTAGATGACATGGAACCTCGTCACTGTATGCTCCTACTCTACCTCTTCAGATGAGCCAAGTGTTCAACCTTTCGAGAGGCATGCTGAGAAGCCATGTCGGAGCCTACCGAGCAGCCAGCTGATGATGTGAGAAACGGGACCGCACTGCACAGCGGTGAATCCATCCAACGGCGCACCGGTCGATCCCTCCGTCTTTCTTCTTCTCATCCGCTCTCCTTCATGCCACCGAGTTCCTCGTCCCACTCGAGAGTGAGCCTGTAGCTGCAGTACACGGATACTGCTGATAGATGCTTCAGAGATGAGTGAAGCTCGTGCAGAATGACGAGGAAGGATACGCCAGAAAGGGATTCTCCAAGTTGATGTATCGATCCGATGGGGAAACGTCTCGCGAGCTTGATCCCTTGCTCTTTATGCAATGGGCTGATGGGACTCGACGTCAAGCAATCTCCTTCTCATATTCGTCACAATCGTGACCTTTGTCAGAAGAGACAGGACAGGCATATAAACTGATGTGATACCGTGCACGGCGTTGATCTCAATCTATCGGATTCCGACGCGTGAGCGTCATCCTAAGTCCTGAGCAAGTGACGACAAGCAATCGTGCTCTCTTGCGTCCCGTCTTACTGACCACTCTCGTCCGGGGCTCCTTTTTTCGGTCCTCGTTTTGCTGACTTGGACTCTTTCGTATGTCGAAGTCGATATTTCGCTTCCGTCCGCTTTTTCTTCCTCATCATCTCTCACCCCACCCCCATCCCTCCTCCGCCCAGAGGAGAAGAAAAAGAAGGACACCGAGAGGGCTTAGGTTGAGGCATCGCTTCTTCACGGCATACATCATCCGTTCGTTCTAACTGATCTTCTCCAGCAAGGCTTGCCTATTTGGTACTACCGCGCATGATGGGGCGCTCATGGGAGGGAGTCGCACATGCACCCGTGTACAGATACGACTTAGGTTGCTTGATGCCACAATCCAATGGGGGCCGGCATATCAAAATGATAATATTTCTGGCGGATACCGAAGCCAGCCCCTCCCCCCCCCTCCTCCTCTCCCTCCCCCTTGACTGTTACCCGCTGGGCAGTCATGGATGCGAATCCCTCGGGTTGCAGCATATGCATTGTCTTTAATACGCCATCACCACAGGCACCTGCGATATGAAACCGACCGTATTTACGGTCAGCACCGTTGCGCAAGGATCCGTCGAATCCGAACCATGTACCGAGCCGATTTGTGATATTTGCTTTGCATGTAATCTGTACAGTAATAGCCCATTCCGGAAAACCCAGCGTGTCATCGTCAGCACGTGCATCCATGCTCCAACACAGAGCTCCTGTCGGGGGTCTCCATGCTTATGGAACTGTCGAGAGCAGACAAGGAGAGATGGAAAGAAGGATGAAAGAATTATGAGCATGCAGTGACACACAAAAGAAAAACATACACAAAATGCCCACGAGGGTAACCTTCTTTTCTTTCGTAGATAGATCCAGTCATGACCAGCACCCATGATGACGGATGGGATGTCTGAGATAACTACCGTGCCGTGGACCGGGACACACGTTCCCCCAAGCCTTGTGAGCAAATGGTTTTTTTTTTTTTTAATCATAATTACGCATTCGGTTCCTCCAACCGGTGGGAATAACATGGCGGCCCTTCCTAGTTTCCCTTTGATTATGATAACTTACATGCACCTATATACACACCCTCCCTTTTTTTCCCCAAAGGCAAAAGACGTCATACCAATGTTCCCGACCTCGTATTAATACGAAGGATGGAATTTTTCATATTATTGAACAGCCTATATCACCTTCTACACAAGTAATATCCTTACAATGATCCTAGTATTCCCTTCTAGAACCCATATATACTTACACCCTTGTGTGAGAGACACACGGGCCCCATGGTAGCCGACCTGCTGGCCGGCTGTGTCGTGGATGACCCTGATGCTGAAGAGATCCTCGAGCAAATTGCCTGATCTGAAGCCGGAACACCTCCGGTGAGGCGCCCCGACGTAGGTATGAGCCAGCCCTCCGCCAAGGCCGAAGACGGCCCTGGCGTCCCACGTACAATGTCCACAGCTTTGAAGTGCGCCAGGGCCGGCTGTGTGGTCGGAGAGACCACCTCTCATCGTCGACCGAATATTGCTAGAGGAGAGCGGCGCGGTACTGTTGAATCAACAGAGTGACAGGTGATTGGCCGGAAACCCTAGATATTGCGTCGTGCTTGAGGGAGTATCCCAGGCCAAATCTGTAGGGAAGCGCTGTGTCGGTCTTGATGCGCTCGACGTGCATAGCTACAGGGTAGGTGCGCGTGCACCAAAATAGAATAAAGGGGTAGTACATGATTACCTCTGATGCACCGGATCCTACCTGTCGCAGCTTGCTGCTTGAGTAGTATAGGGTCATTCTTGTCAAACCCGCCAGGACCTCCCCTTAACTTGGCCATCTGGTTCTGGAGTCTTTCCCGGACGACATCTTGAAGGGTGCTTGCCATGAAGACGGTGTTGTAGAAGAAGTAGGCTGTATCGATTGGCAAGTCTCTTGTACTAATAACCCTGGATCACGTCGGGCCGGAAGCACCATTCGACCGGGAACATGATCTGTTTCGTGGCATATAGGACTGGGATGACGTGTGAGCAGAGGGATTATGAGATAGTAGGTGCAGGAGAACGGTATGGCGGGGGAAAGGGGGGGGGGAGGGGGATGGTCATTGGGGCCGGATCGGACGAGATGAACTCGAAGGACCCGAGTCCATCGTCTGACGCTCAACAATCATCAGCTCAACCGTGAAGATACAACTCCCCGCCTCTCTTTAAACAGGTACACCGAACATCAGGCCAACCCATCCGTACGCTTCTGTCTTATATGGGGGGGTTCTGAAAGTTGGACCAGGACCCTCTACTGCCATACAGGGCTTCAGCCTGTACGGCTCGATGATGTGAACCATATCGGGGACTCTGGTAGACAGACCACGACCCATACAAGGCAAGCGATGTGAGCTTGTGGACAGCAGTGGTGGGAACTAGTTACTGTGTCGGAGAGAACAGCTATGCTTGTTTTGGGAACAGTTTTCTGGCAACGGGAAAGCCAGTCGAGTCGATCGACGGCTGTCTTCAGCATGAGGGAGAAAGATGCAGAGGATCGAGACCGACGTTGCAAGGATGAAGAAGCATGGACGAGGCTTGATCTGAGCTTCCCTTTACCCCCCCCCCCCCCCAAGGGCCTAGTGGGAATATAATTCTAGTGGTGGTATTGGCGGTAACGCCCACCTTTCCTATTAAACGGCAACAATCCCGCCGGTCTGATGGGAAGACGGGTACGGAGAGGTCCTCTCGCATATGCCATTATATTCGCTGCCAAGAGCGCGATTGCTATCCTGCCTGGGTATCGATTCTCGACGCCGGCCTCACGGCATTCGGCCTCTCCATGAGAGAGCCCCGAGGGCGACGAGACGATGATGCAGGCCAACCACCACTCGACCGTGCTGCTAGCCACGCTACTTCTCCCCGTCCCCAAGGTCAAGTCACCACCACCGGGGGAGCCGGGGGTGTCAGCATCGTCAACCTGGGTACATTGGATCTTGGCGCAGCCTGCCGACCGTCATAAGACGTCCTTTCTTGCCGCACTGCACAGCTCCGAGGGCTATGGCAATGCCGTCTACTACCCAGATAGCAAGGCTATCACGCACTCGTGGATGTTCAGGCTCGCCGAGGAGGTCAGCCCAGAGGACGTTGTAGTTGACCTTGGTGATCTGGGCGTGACGGATGGCATCGGCGCATTCGACAATATATTTGCCTTGGTATGCCAGGGTCTCCTATGCCCTACGCAGATCTCGTCACCCATCTCACTATTCCCTACCCCGAGCAGACTCGTTGTCTGAAGTCGCGCGTCTCTCGTGTACATGATCTTGAAGGGTGCCCTCGAGTTCCTATGCGGGCCGCCACTGGGTATGGTCGGATTGGCTACATGTGCAGAACTAATCTTGAACAGGATCAACGAGAGGGTAGCAGGCATATCTCGACGGCAACACACCCTTCTAGTCGCTGATCCTTGGCAGTCCGGACGATGGAGAAGCTGCCACGAATCTAGCGAGAGGTTGTTACGCACTTGCCGTCCAGGAGACTGCATCGCTATCTGTCCACGATAGCACATGCACAAGCCTGCAACCAAGAGGATTCTGACAGCGTAGATACTAAACTCCCGACGACAGTGCATCGCAGTTCTTCCAGTGAGTAGGTGCATTGTCATTTGACCAGGGCGAGGCTCGGAGGCCAATGGCCTCTTCGTAGGGCTCACTACGGTGATGCTGTAGTGGCGAATATGAACATTCAGAATTGACTTGGGACCTGGATCACGTTGAACTGAACTAGAGCAGACGGTCAAGTCTCCGCACTTCTCATACATTCGTGTAGCGTCGATGTGCTTCTGCTGAATACAACATCGTCTACTGAATACAGTATTGTCTACATCATGTATAGGTTGCGGTGCAATGTCAACGAGACCGCACCGGCGGGCCTACGCGATCTCGATCTTTCCCTCGAGACGAATGTCCCGGCTGCTAGCACCCACCAGGATGCTATAGATGCCACGCGGGATCGTCCACTGCTCCGCCTTCGTGTCCCAAACGGCAAGGTCTCTCTTGCGAATAGAAAAGATTGCTGTACCCGACTCACCCACCTTCAGGGGAAGCTTATCGAAGCCTCGAAGCTGCTTGGGCGGCTGGGCAGCAGACTTGGGATACGAGATGTATAGCTGAGCGACCTCTGAGCCGGCGACGGCACCGGTATTCTTTACGGTGGCAGTGACGGACGCCACGTCTTCGAAAAGATCATGCAGGCCATCTTGTCCGATCAGCCCGGGCTTCGCACGTGAGTTGACAGTCAAATCGGCATATGAGAAGTTTGTGTACGCTGTCGAGAAGAGGCAAATCAGCAACTGCATCATGGTAGTCGGTGAAGGCACCTCCAGAGACTCACAGAGACCAAATCCAAACTCATATTCGGGTTCGATCCCAGCGTGATCGAAGTGACGGTAGTCAATGTACACCCCCTCTTCAAAATTATCCTCGTCGCCCTGAATGATGGTGGCGTTGTAGTCACCGGCTTTCTTGGCGATGGTGTAGACGAGCTTGCCGCTAGGGCTGGTGCCTCCCCAGACGATATCGACCAAGGCATTTCCGCTCTCCGACGAAGGAAGCCCAGCCCATACGATGGCCTTTACGGACGGGAGAGATAGGATCTCGGACAGGATTACGGGACCGACCGAGTGTATCACGACGATGACGTTCTCGTTGGCCTCCGCGACGGCGCGGACGAGCTCGTTGCCGTGATGCCAAGGCGTGAGGTCGAGACGATCGCCGTCGGACCCCTCGACGGTCCTGTTTCCCTCTCCCGAGTCAGAGGTGATGAAGACGAGAGCTAGATCGGCATCGGCGGCCGCGGCCGCACCCTTCCCGGCGTCATCGGTACCGCTGAGCGTCACGTTGATGCCGTCAATCTTGCTGATAGCGTCGATGGGCGTCACGAAGTAGGTGTAGTTGGCGGCCCCGGACCCCCATCCCATGCCGAGGGCACCGTCGTTGCAGGCCTGGGAGTTACACAGGTTCCTGGAGTGGTTTCCCGCGACGGCATCGGATCCGATGACGGCGATATTGGCAGGACCAGAGAGGGGCAGGATACCGTCATCGTTCTTCAGAAGAACCGTGCCATCCCTGGCGCATGCCCGGACATTTGTGTGGTGGTTTCCCTCGACTTCCCGGGTGAGGTCGGTGGAAGGGTACCCTTTCTCCTGCTCCAGCTTGTACCAGCCGGCCAGGATGCGGGTAACCATATCGTCGACGCGAGATTGAGGGATGTCTCCGGCATCGACAGCCGCCTCAAGTTGCGGTCCCCAGTATACGTCGTCCTGTTCGAACCCGCTACCGGGCATAGACATGTCCAGGCCGGCCAGGGCAGACTTGACGGTCGAGTGCTGGGCGGTCCAGTCGGACATGATGTATCCCTTGAAGCCCAGCTGTCTCTTGAGGAACTTGTCCATGATGTCGCTCTCGCAGGCCCACGTGCCGTCAATCTTATTATAGCTGCACATGGCTGCGGCGACTCCGGCGTGAACGGCGTCGTAAAATGGCCAGAGGTATATCTCGTGCATCGTCTTGTCGTCAACGTTGCTCGAGATGATCATGCGGCTGGTCTCCTGCTCGTTCGCAATAAAGTGTTTGATGGTTGCCTGCACGCCTGCGGCTTGGATGGCGGCAACCGATGCGCCCGCACCGATGCCGGCGAGGTACGGGTCAGGTCCCCAGCCCTCGAAACCGCGGCCGGCCTCGGGGATCTTACCCAATGTGCCACATGCAGGACCTAGGAGGACGTGGATGCCGAGGGCCCTTGCCTCCTCGGCATGGAACTGCTCCCGTTGGCGGATCAGGTCAATGTCCCATGTCGAGGCCGCCTGGATGGCCGGCGTAAAGGCCGTGCTGTTTGTTGCGTACCGGATTCCCAGCGGACCATCTTGCAGGCACAGAGCCGGGTAACCGATTGAGTCGATGGGCACGGTATTGCCCACGCATACGCCCTGCTTCCATCCGGTGCCCGTCACGATGTCGGCCTTGTCAGCCAGTGATAGCTTGGAGACGGCAGCCTCAGCTTTGGCATAGGCCTCCTCCCAACTCAGCTGAGCTGCGTACTCAGGGTCAGCACTGTTGAGTACGAGGAGGAGCAAGGACGAGATGCTGACCTACCAGAGGCAAAGGGTAGGGCGGCCAACGCCAATGTTGTTGCAGTGGAAAATGAACGCATTCCGAATTGGCCTCGTCCTCGGTCCGGAACGCAAGACAGACGTGCTCGCGGAGGGATCTATGCTCGGAAAAAGAAAAGAAAAAAAGAGACGACGAGCAATGGGGGAGCCATTGGATTTACAATGCGCTCGTTCAGAGCTGACAGATCGAACTCGCGGGGTTCCAATGCCGACCAAACGATATGCAGGGTTGCCTACTAGTAATGCATCGGATATTTCCCTCGGCAGTTCCCCGTGTGCAAACGGCAAGTATAAGCGTAAAGATGGGAGGCGGACGTTGCCGTGCTTGCAGTTTGCAGGTATTACCCGGCTCTCCATCAAGCCATGACGACAGATCTCGTGATATGATGGAGTACATATACTCGCATACCTCCCCACTCACCGGCTTTTCGACTAAATCCATCATGCTGTCTCCCCCGTTTCTGACAGGTTTCCATGGTCTTTCGAGGCGGGGCGGGCTGCATCTCGCCTTCTTCTTTTCGCCGCAATTATGCCGCGAGATATCATTGCCTTATTGAGTGATACAGGTTCGCGATCGCACCATCCCGAAGCCGAGAAGCTCGTAGCGGTTCCAGCGGGCGTAATCGGCCGAGCGGGGTTGGATACCCTCATGCTGGTTCTTGCTCAGCCGTTTTACTTCAGGTATCAACACATGTATTGACAGCCGGGCGATGGGGGAGGCACAGGATTGGAATCGATGTTTAATTCAAGTTTGGACGGGTGGTTTGTCTTCGTCTTGGGGGGGAGGGGAGGGAGGGGGGGGAGGAGAGAGGCATAAAGGTACATACGACAGTTTCCCACACCCTCGGCGCAGGCACCGAAGGAACAAGCTTATATTCAAGTTAGTAATACATATTAATACCCGATCGGGGCCCCGGATGTTTCTCCGCGTTCACACCCCCAATCCTCGAGCTATACTCGTAAGTTATAACCGAGAAACAACGTGCATATCCATGGAGAATGACGGATGATGGCTCGTGCTTTCTTTATATCCATAACCCACCTCCTGACCAGTATCCGATTTCGACCCTGGGCACTCCGTGCTGTTTGAAGACCAAACTAAGATGTTTTCTGCCTTCTTGGTTATGTGTTGTTGTATTTCTCTATATAAAGGAAATAGTGACTATGTAGGTGTCTTGTTTACTACGGACATCTATAATCGGCTCGGAATAACTTATTCCGATAGCTTATGTAGTAGCTCTCTGTTCCGACATATGATGGGTTCTCATGACGCATGACCCCAGGATCATGTCGGACTTTGCAGGGTGGGATAACGTCGGTTATCCGGGCAGTCTGAAATTGTGATTTCATCTAGGAATGACCCAAGTAGCTGATCGCTATAAGAAGGTACGAAAGTGCATAAAATAGCGTTATTTCGGATTCTTGATGTGTGTTGCCATTTTCTATGACGGAGGCATCACCTCATGAAAAAGAGGGGTTTACAAAGAGAGAGGTCATACGGGCTGGCAGGTGGAGAGATCCATATGTTTTCATCGTCACTCGTGTGTTCTTTTGAAGTTTCCTTGTGCGGTCTTTCTCTCTCAACATTCTTTTGGCAATAGACACAAGAATGACCACTATCCTGTCTAGTCGACAGGGACAGACTAGTACCCCAACACCTGAGCTTAACCTTTCGGAAGCTGAGCCTGAGATGGGGAACCTGAGATAGGACCACCACAGCCTGGGCAATAGGTGATCCCGACGTTGAGATTCATTACGTTGAGAGGCTCAGAACGGCGTAGCTGATGGTCTTCCAAGACCACGTTCAAATCCGATGACTGTGTGAATCAACCGGAGCTGGACCGACTAGGAGCTGTGGGAGGTTTCGTGGAACGGATCTAGCGTTGAGAATGCGAAGCTCTACGACCCATCTGACCGACGTATGTCCCCTAGAATTCTGCAACAGCGCACAGCTCGCCTTTGCTAGTCCAATAATCTCCTCGTGTCTTGCTGTTTTGTGAGGAGGAATGAATAGTAGAGAACACATTGCAGGCTAAGGCACTCCTTTTCTGACTTGAATGGCGGCGCACCCTCCAATGAAGAAACTTACCCCTGATCACAACTCTACAGGCTGATCCATCGATGGTCCATGTAGATATACGGCCTCAGCTGCCTTTTTCTACGAGGTCTCAAAGGCTTGAGCCTCTGCCTTTTCCCACTTCCAGGTAGCTTTGGCAACTGGAAGATACATTGTCACGACAGTCGAGCCTGGAACCGAAGTCCATATCCTCCTCCGTGGATGCCGCCGTAAAAGTCAACGGTAGAGCGTGCTTCTTGGGCCGGATCTCACGCCTGTTCCACCTCGAGCTCAGGGCTATCAACTGTATAGTAGCGAGGTAAGGTACGGAAGTGTGGGGGTCCCTATTATGGGAAGGACCTGTCTGTCGATGAAACGATCCTGGACAATGCTCTTCTGCGCCACGGCACACAAGCTCGTGCCCTGGCTCGTGGCCTGGTGCGAAGTTCTCGGATATGCACGTTGACAAAACTGCTGGACCTTTAGTAGCTGGAGCAACACAAAGAAAGCATGTACCGTGGCAGCACGTATCTGGCGGCGGGATCTGATTAGGGATCTTGCATCCTGGCGTAGAAGGGTATTCAGTCTAATCATCACCTCGAGTTCCCGAGATGAGCATCGCCATCACCACAACGCACCTGGAGCACCTTTCGGCGAAGAACACCGGAACCAGGGACGCGTGTTCTAGATTGGGGTCGAAATTTGTGGGTGGCGCGCGCGGGGGGGGGGGGGGGGGGGGGGGGGGAATCCACGCAGCCAGAGGCCAAGGGAAGAAATCTTTGAGCGACTTCGAGGCTATAATGGAGCTTTGACTGAGGAAGGCAATTGGGAAAATGATTTCGAGGTTACGTGGAGGTAAATTGGTGAGATTGAGAGGACGATGTTCATATTATAAGCTGGGAAACAGCCAGACATTGCTTTCTATAAGCGCTGCATCTCAAATCTGAGAATACAGAGCGGATCGTCATTTCTAAAGTCTCCCGGGAGGCGCGTAGTCCATGCTCGCCCTACTTCTCTTACCTCCCTCGTAGCATCCAGGACACCGACCGTCTCGCTCCAGGAGGACGAGGCTGAGGAGAGCACGATCAGTAACACGCTCCACCACAGACTGCTATATGCTCGTGTATTTCCTCTACCTCTCCTTGGTGACCCCTTTAGGTGAAACGCCACCCGGTCCAACCTCTTCTCATCATGGCGGCATGAACCTCAGCCACGGAGCCCTTTGTGTCTTGCCCAGTATCTTGCAGGTGCCATACCCGGAGTGATAGATGAGCTTACATCCGGCTTGAAAGGGACGCGGTGTGTTGAGCATAGAGTCTTGTAGAGGGGGATGACCGCATCGATATAGCCTTGGGAAGCTGTGCTGTTTCCATCTGCCAGGTTGCCAGTGGCGATTTTGTATACAGGTTTCTGCCCTCTACTCTTGATACCATCCAGTCCTGACTTTTTCACATTCAATGCTAGTTTCGCCTTGAAAACTGACAGCATGCAGTCACTCATAAACTGCCTATAAGGAGCTGCCGTTTAAACCCTTGCGTGTCTGTTACAACCCTAAACCCATGACCAACCCGAGTCAGGGTTGGTCAGGGTCTGATAAGGGACCCATACCCTAACCCCGCGGTACTTTGAGCCGGAAGGTGTCGAATGGCATCTACAAGCAAAGAAGATTGTCCAAACCATCCCCCAAACCTTTGAAATTATCCGTCATCTTGAAAGCTGTCGCGCGAAGAGAGGGGTGTTCTCTCTTCTGTATGTCTTGTGGTCTGCCAGGGGTGATGTGTGTGTATTGTTCTTGGTAGTTGTTTTGTTTATGCTAGGAGGGACGGATCCGACATTATCATAGTCGAGTCCCGCTTACCTAAGCTATGGAAGACATACACGGTAAAAGTATGACAAAAGCCTCCGAGGTCAAACATGTTAACAAAGCGCGCTGCATGATAGGGAGTGACTCATAGGAAATGAGAAGTAGAAGAAAAAGGAGGCAAATATCAATGTGTGCGCCGACCAGGGGGAAATAGAGAAGGGTACAAGACTATAGTGGCGATGGTCACTCCAGCTAAGGCATAGGCAACGAACCCCAATCCCCCTGACAGGTCTTTCTTTCTATATAAGATGCGTGATGTAGCGACCTGCTGCCAGTCTCGTTCCAGAAGTCTCAAGCGTCCTCCAGACAATATAGCATGAGCTGCAACTGCGGATCTCACAAGCGCCCTAGCATCTCCCAGATCCATACCGTACAGGGCTTCCCTTCCCCATCAGTCGTACAAGACGACCGTTCAGGTCAGGCAAGTCATCGCAAGTGAGAGTTCCAGGCGTACACCAGCCTGTAGAGATCAGGAGCTTGAGCTGGATCTGTGTAGGTTGCAGCTGTGCTTTTGTAAGAGGGCAAAGCAAACTTCGACCTAGGACTTTTCATCCGACGACCATCTGCCGGATCGCGTTCGTGGTGGCGTGGAAATGCGCCGAGAGCTCTTGTTATGTTGCCTTATCCAGGCTGTTTGTAACTTGCCGGGCCATCTTCTTTCTTCTCACTAGACGGGAGCCTTCTGACGGTTGAGTATGATGATGGGAATACTGCCCCGTAACACTCTAGAGGTAGATCAGGATCCTCATACGTCAAACGCAGCCCTGTCGCGTCCTTCTCCTGGCCCGCTGTCGGTCAGTCCACAGCGCCGATGGGAAGTCGACAAAGGCAGACGAGCTGTATTACCCAGCACTAGGTGACGCTGGTGCTGCCCGTATGAGACATGGTGCGGTCTCCTCATCTTCTGATATACGTCACTATCATGATGGACAGGGGTGTAGCGTACGATGTCGAGCTACGCACGAGCTGTCCCATGGCGACGGGTGCGGAGTCGGGGTCGGAAATGATCAGCGACTAGCCGTGACGGCATGGTGTCTGTCCGTCCTCGAGTTATTGGTACGATTATTACGGAGTAAATTGTATGGAGTATTAACACGTACACTAATTTTCGGTTGAATGGGAGGAGAGGAGACAAGTTGGCTGAGATGGAATAGGCTAGTGACGGTGAGGAATTGAAAGGGAGGATCGGGGGGGAAGAAGATCACCGGAGGCAAAGGAGCTGGACATGACACCGTCTCTCTTCCTGTTTACGGTTGCCGTCTGAACCGACGGCATGCAGGTGCCGAATATACGCGCATGATGGATGAATGACATGTTTGGCGGAGCTAGCAGCAGGTAATAAATAGTAACATCTGACGAGAATGGATGAAGACTAGCATGTTGCGGGTAAGTATCTTCGTACAGGTTACATGTGGGAACTGATCTCCTCAGGACTAGTCCGGTATGAAGCCTATCGATTGTACGGACAACTGCAGATGACCGATCTCGTGCGAAGAAGAGCAAAGCATTACGAGTGCTCTGCGCATACGACGAGTACGTGCCGTACGAGTTACGTGCTGGGTGCGGTCAAGCGACACATGACACACCGTGTTATATAATGGGGCTCGGCTTTATCTCGACGGCACCCTTGGCCCGGATAATGGATGCTGCAGCCCTTGCATGTCACCCGTGCATCTGAGGTTGCGCCGAATAGGCCCAGCTGCAGAGCCACGAATGGAGGAGAAAGGGGAGAGGGTGTGTGTTTTGTCGCACTCCGGAGCACGGACACGGTGGGATACTGTAGAGCAGGAGCGTACACGGACGGTCATGATGACGATGGCATCGAATTGTCGGGCGGAAGACGTGAGAAACATTGAACCCGAGCAGCTGGGGAGAAGGGCCAGCAGCATCCGAACAGGGTCAGCACAGGCGGATTCGGACCAATGATGGGACGTTTTGATATCGGACATTGCATTCAGAGGGACGTGTTTCACGAACGTTGCCCGTAACCTCTCTGCTGTACGGGTATGTTTTGCGTGTATCTGTGATGAAGTCATATTCAGCGAGGTTGGCATCCACGGTGGGAGTTTCCACCTACTCGTACTACGGCATTATGTAAGCTGAGCAATCGTACATGTGTAATCTGCATCAGCTTGGGTACCGACGGGACCGTACGGAGTATCAATACACCATCAGGACGTGAAATCAGGAAGTCGGGGGAAAAAGAACTTTCCAAGGTCGTGAATAGCAGCACCTCGCAGAGGTCGGTAGCAGCATGCCGCACCAGTCAGCACCGCCGCACCAGTCAGCACCACCACACACGGCTCCCGGCAAGCCGAGCGGCGTCTCTGGCGGCGTCGGGGCCAGGGTTCGTGGAGGGACGACAGAAAGGGCCAGACCAGGGTCCAGCCTGGTGTGCCGTATTTCCGTGCAACGCGAGTTGAAGCCGTGACGGGGCACACGTGTGCATTGCAATATCATTATTAGATATGATCGATTACGAATAACCGTAGCGCTCAACCCATCACTTGCCGTCCGGTATCACTCGGACATGGAACGAAACCAGACCCCGTCCCCCGTCGGTCAACAGAAGGAGTATCAGGGTGCAGAAGTCGGAGGTATGTATTACTGCAATCCGTACTACGCGTAATATACTCCATACGTTTTACCCGACGCTCATCGCAGCACTGTCCTCTCCTCTGGGTGAGGGGGAAGAAGATGGCGGAGAAGACGAGAAAGATGGGGGACGGGAGGGTGAGGAGGGTGAGAAGCGGGAGGGGCGCCGTAGGAAGTTGGAGACTCGTTGGAGACTGGGGGCGACTAACTCGAGTCCTCTACGAGTACGAGTAATAATACTCCGTACACCCAGGCACTCCGCAACGCAGTCGTAATGCTCTGCACGGGTACGGAGTATTATATGCACTCGGTGGAGGTATCAGAGGTATCTCTGCATGTATTGTTGAGAAACGAAAACAAAACAAAAAAAAAAAGAAGGAGAAAAAGAAGAGAGCGTGCCGTCTGATCCGTTGCTGCGTGGGTGGGTGGGTGCCACCACTAAAATGAAGCCTCGTCTCACACGGGGCCCTCTTTCTCCAACGCAAGGCCCAGAGGAAGAGGGAGGGGAGGTTGGTGTTGGACGGCAAGCTCGAGGCAGGGATCGAAGCCTGACTCGGGACGGACAGCAGTCCTGCCGTGCCGGAGCCGAGGACTAGAGTGAGAGGAATCCATCTCGACTACAGGTTACAGGTAATAGAATAGTACTCTGTAGAGAGAGGACTACTCCGTAGCAGGATCGGTTACAGCATTACACAGTACTCATGCATGATGGCATTATTCCTAGCATCAACTCCATACCTGCATTACGTGTTAGTGGTATTCATTCCCTACTACTCGGTGATAGCATTTGTATTGCAGATTGCAGATTACAGATTACCGGGCATCCTCCATGCCTCGTGTCTCGTTGTATTCGTAATACTGCGTGGTCTGGTAGTAGTTGGAGGCCGTTGCGACTCATGATAGTCTCCCGATGATTGGCTCCTATTGGCACAGCGTTACGGACGGCGTGGCTGTGCTGTGACCTCTGTACTGGGTGTATACTGTACAGACACTGTCCAGGGATAGGCCATGTGCGGGGACGACAAGGCGGGAATCCCACAGTGCGCGCAAGCTTGTCGGATCCCAGCCTCCGTCTTGGCAGAGCTCTCCAGGAAAAACCAGACCGGTTCAGATTCAGAGTGACAAGGCCTGAACTACAGCGACGATAGCGACTACAGCGACTACAGCGCCAGATGTATAGGGAACCCGGAAATTTTTTTTTTTTTTTTTTTTGTTTTTT
>NW_023336196.1:351912-471450 GCF_012550715.1 Geosmithia morbida
GGGGAGGATGAGGGGAGGGGCGCCCTTGGTGGCACTGACTGACAAGTCCGTGTCTGGCGGCAGTCCGACGGATCCATCTGTCCATAATCGGGTGAGGATACGTTTTGGTGCAATATATGTACGGAGTCATAATATGTGTGTACCTGTACTCGTATCATCCATTCTGCAGACCATCACTATTTCCTCGCGATGATGCTTGCCCGTTGCTTGTCCGTGCTGTTCTGCAGTGATGGTGAATAGTGACTGTGCTCGTACTGGAACTGCTCCGTACATGCTGGTATCGGTAGACGAATCCTACGAGTATCTATTATATGCAACCTCTAGTGATGGTGTAATGCTGTGTCCTCTGCGGTACTACGACTCGTAGATGCAATCACTTACGCGTAGCCCTGCACTCCTAGTCCGTCGTAGGACTCACTACGACAGATGTACAATTACTAGCATTGCCACTACAATCTACTCTTACAGATAAATGTCAGTCCCATCCTCTCTATAATATAATACTCGTCGTAATAGTGAGTGATGCAGCCTTGGCTGCTGCTATCCGCCTGCCCTCCTCTTCCCCCCTCCCAAAGTCCCTCTCTTCCACTCTGGCTCGCTCAAGTTCTCAAGTGTCCCCCCCCCTCCTCCTCCTCCTCCACCAAAATCTGCTACCACTACGTCGTACCTACGACGTAAATCCCACTTGCACCAATTCATTCAATTCTTGGCATCGCCTCCGGTCGTTTCTTTCTCTCATCCTACTTCCTCTAGCGATTCCTCCCCTCCTTCCTCTCTCTCGCACCACGTCGACATCGAGCCTTCCCTCCGGGCATTGCAACAGACAGAGAAGTCGACAACGACCGAATGTCTATGGCCTGGATCTGATACTTGGCTTGAAACAGTTGCCCTGTCTTCCAGCCTTCCTCTCTCCCCTTTCCGACTCGACGACGACGACGACGGCGGCGGCGGCGGCGGCGGCGGCAACGACGACAACGAAAAAAAGAAGAAGAAACCCCCCCTCCCAACTTAGGCGCTCTGCAAGGTGGCCTCTCTTCGCGGTCGAGAGCGCCATTGCGCGTCCGACTGTGCCTTGTCGGCCACGAGGCTCCGGAAAGCCATCACGACAACCGTCACAGCGTCGCTCGATATAGAGAGCCATGGCTCGTGACGAGAAGACGGCTCCGTCGCTAGACGACGACGCCACCATCGCGACCACGGGCATTTCACTATCCCCGCCAGATCCCGTCGCAACCACCCACAGGCATCATCAACATCCTCCGCCTCCTCCCTTCTACTCTGACCCTGTGAGTTTCACTTTTCGGGACGGGGGGGGAGGGTGTGAGGCCATCCGTCTTTCTATCTTTGACAGGCGAGAAGGGCCCTCCCTCCCTCCCTTCCCTCCCTCCCCGAACTATTGACCTAGCAGTTCTGACCACGGATGATGTCCCCCCTCCCCCCTCTGCAGCCTCCCTCATTCTACGATGCCCCTCCTCCCCAACCTCCTCACCCGAACCCAGACGACGTCGACGACTACGACGACGAACCAGGCGAGCCGCGACGCACCGGCCAGGACCTCCACGTCACCGACGATGACCTGCTCGAGGCCCAGGAGCTGGCCGACAAGCTGACGCTCGACGAGGTCCGCGACATCATGGACCGCGTCTACCGGGTCCACGAGCACGACCCCAACTTCCCCCTCAGCGTTCTGCAGAAGATCCGGGCCTTCCTCGACAACGAGCACCTCTTCGTCCCCCAGGACGACGTCGACGAGGAAAAGTACAGGCTTGCCGAGCACGAGCACCTGATCCGCCAGATGAAGCTCGAGGCCGCCCTCATCACCGCCAACAGCCCCTACGCCGAGGTGCGCGCCGTGGTCGACAACCGCGACGACATGTCGGCCCCCTGCTCCACCATCCGCAGCTGGGCCATCGGCCTCGTCTTCTCGCTGCTGCTGGCCTTCGTCAACCAGCTCTTCGACATCCGCCAGCCCACCATCCGCGTCATGGCCAACGTCGCCCAGCTGCTGGCCTACCCGATGGGCAAGGCCTGCGAGACCTGGCTGCCCGACCGCGGCTTCACCCTGTTCGGCGTCCGCCACTCGCTCAACCCGGGGCCCTTCCACAAGAAGGAGCACATGCTCATCACCATCATGGCCAACGTCGCCTACAACACGCCCTACACCAACTACATCATCTGGGTCCAGTACCTGCCCCAGTACTTCAACCAGCCCTACGCCGCCCACGCTGCCTACCAGATCCTCATCGCCCTGAGCACCAACTTCATCGGATACGGCATCGCCGGCATCTGCCGCCGCTTCATCGTCTACCCCTCGTACTGCGTCTGGCCCGCCTCGCTCGTCACCATCGCCCTCAACTCGGCCTTCCACATGGGCGGCGCCAACACGCCCGTCCGGGGGCCGCTGGGTACCGTGTGGCGCGTCTCGCGCATCAGGTTCTTCTACCTCATGTTCGGCGCCATGTTCGTCTACTTCTGGTTCCCGGGCTACGCCTGGATCGGCCTGTCCAAGTTCAGCTGGCTCAGCTGGATCGCCCCGGACAACCTCAACCTCAACACCGTCGTCGGCGTCAACAACGGCCTGGGCATCAACCCGTTCCCGACCCTGGACTGGAACACGCTCCTGTGGGACTCGTCGGACCCGCTCATGGTGCCCTTCTTCAGCACCATCAACCGCTTCCTCGGCGCCTTCGCCTCCATGTGGGTGGTGCTGGCGCTGTGGTACGGCAACGCGTACAACACGGGCTACCTGCCCATCAACTCGAACCGCGTCTACGACCACTTCGGCCAGCTGTACAACATCTCGCGCGCCACCGACGACCGCGGCCTGTTCGACGCCGCCAAGTACGAGTCGTACTCGCCCCCCTTCCTGGGCGCCGGCAACGTCGTCATCTACATGTTCTTCTTCGGCGTGTACACGTCGACGCTGACGTACGCCGCCCTGTACCACCGCCGCGAGATGGTGACGGGCTTCAAGGGCCTGATCAACAGCTTCGGCCGCAAGAAGTTCTTCAAGGAGGAGAGCCAGGTGCTCGACGTGCACCACCGCCTGATGAAGAAGTACGCCGAGGTTCCCGAGTGGTGGTACGCCGCCTGCCTGCTGGCCGCCCTGGGCCTGGGCGTGGCCGGCATCAAGGGCTGGGACACGCACACGTCGCCCGGCGTCGTCTTCTACGGCCTGGCCCTGTGCCTGGTCTTCGTGATACCGGTGGGGATCATCAAGGCCATGACGGGCATAGAGGTGACGCTCAACGTGCTGGCCGAGTTCGTCGGCGGCTCCTTCGTCGAGGGCAACGCCCTGGCCATGAACTACTTCAAGTCTTTCGGCTACGTCACCTGCGCCCACGCCGTGTGGTTCTCCAACGACCTCAAGCTGGCGCACTACGTCAAGATCCCGCCCCGGCAGACATTCATGGCCCAGATGGTGGCCACCTTCGTGAGCACCCTGGTCTGCGTCGGCGTCCTGAACTTCCAGATGCGCCACATCGAGGGCGTGTGCACCCCCGACGCCCAGTTCCGCCTCACCTGCCCGGGCGTCAACACCTTCTTCACCGCCTCGGTGCTCTGGGGTACCGTGGGCCCGACCAAGATCTGGGGCAAGGACGGCCAGTACACCGAGACCTTGATCGGCTTCCCCCTCGGCATCCTCATCGTCGTCTTCTTCTGGGGCCTGGCCAAGAAGTTCCCCAAGTGGACCTGGCTCCGCCAGATCCACCCCGTCGCCATCATGTACGGCGGCATCGTGTGGGCCCCCTACAACATGTCGTATGTGTGGCCTGCCGTGCCTATCGCTTACTTTTCTTGGGTGTACCTCAAGAGTCGATACTTGCCATTCTGGTCCAAGGTACGTCTTTTTTTTTTGTTCTTCTGTCTTCAAACAACACAGACAGAAAATTTGTCTACATATAGATGATCAATTCTCTCCAGCTCCCCCCCCCCCCCCCCTTCCCTCTGGCCCTTGTATATATATATACATTTACTCACTTTAAGAGATTCCCCATACTCTGCTCTGATATATATACGTTCGGCTTTTTTTGGGAAGAAAGAAAACCATCGCAGTGTGAGAAAATTACAGTATACTGACAGGGAGAAACAACAGTACAACTTTGTCCTATCTGCAGCGTGGTCATGCGGCATAGCCATCGCCGGCATCATCATCTTCTTCACCCTCCAGTGGACAGAGACGGAATTCAACTGGTGGGGCAACGACGTCCCCTACGAGGGCTGCGAAGGCGACGCCTGTACCATCAAGAAGCTTGGTGAGGGCGAATTTTTCGGTCCACCATTCGGAGAGTTTTGACCTTTTTTGTGTGTGTGTGTGTGTGTGTGTGACCATTCTAAGGGATGATGATTTCTTTGTTTCTCGTCCTTTTTTTCTCTGTTTCTCTTTCCTTTACATATCATTATTTCTAGGTCTCTCTCCCTCCCTTATCTCTCCTATTTGTATACCAAAGGAAAAGAAAGGAGAAAAGCTCGCACTTCTCTAACCTAGACCTTGAGCGCGGGTTTTTTTCTCTTTCTTTTTGGTATTCATCTCATCTGGTATTGTTTCTTCTTTTCTATAAAAAAAATCTCGTATGTGAGGACGAAGAGGGAGCAAGAGTAGATGGGAGAGGAGGGGGGGGGGAGGATTGACCCTGGCATTCGAACGCATGGAGTTTACTCTCTTTTTTTTAAGAAAAGAACCAAAGTTGGTGTTTTTCTGTTTCTTCTTTATTTGGCTAATGATGTACTCTTTTTTTTTTCCCTTCTTCTCTTTCTATATCAGGACCGCGAGGATGTGTTTTTTTTCTTTTCATTCTTACGTTTACAATCATGGACTCCTTTCTTCTTGTATGGATAAAAGGGGTGTTTTCTTTTCTTTTCGTTGGAGAGTTGGAGATCGGGGTACAGATGAGATGAGAAGAAAAAACCCTTTTTGCAAGATATGAGTGTGAAAAACGTCTTGTCGGAGCTACTATTCTCAGTTTTTTAAAAAGGGCGGAAGTAGAGAGTGTACCTTGGGTATAAGATAAGAATTCTGTCGGGAAAAAAAAAAGGGAATTGACACCAAAATTTTGAAAGCAAAAATGTATATATATATATAAAAGTGTATTGGATGGTATCAGACAGACAAATGGCGCATAATTTCACTAACTTCGTACTTTAATACCCATTCCATCCTTGTCCGTTCGTTCCATCCATTAAGACGCAAAAAAAAAGGGGAAAAAAAAGGAAAGAGGGAAAGAGGGGGAGAGAGAGTGTGGAAAAAAAACCCCCCCAAATGATATATAATACAAAAAAATTCCACCCAACATGATAACCTCACATACAAAACGTCTCAAACCTTGATGGCCTCTTCCTCATCTGGATCCTCTATACTTGTCCGCCTCTTGGCCTCTTTGACCTCCACCGTACTCGTCGTAGTCTGCTCCTGCTTCTTCTCAGCTTCATTCTCGTCCTTCTTGACCTCGGTCTCGGTCTGCTGCTTCTCATCCGCTGATGTGGGCACGTCTGGTGCTGCTGCCGGGACGTGCTGCGTCGTTGTTGTCGTCGTCGTCGTCGCCTCCTCCTTGGACCCGAATGGCCAGAGACCGCCTAGACTCCTGGTGCCCTCGCGGGCAGGGTTGACGGCCAACGGCTTGAGGACCACCTTCTCCGGACTGCCGCCCGCACTGCTGCTGTCGTCCTCTGCCATGGCGAAGTCACCAAACTCTTCGTCGTCGTCGTCCAGATCGTCGAATCCACCGGCGTTCCCCTCCTCCTCGCTGATGCGCCTCCGCACGACGCCGCGCCACCACGATCCCCTGCCGTCGTCGCCGTCGTCCAGATCGTCGTCCATGTCGTCTTCTTCTTCACCGTCATCGGCAAAGGGATCTCTGCCGTCGTCGTCATCGTCATCATCGTCGCCGTTGCCGTCGTGCAGCGTCGATGCTTCCAGGGGCTCCTCGGAGATACCCAGGTTGCTCGCGTTGCTGTTCTTATTTTTCTGGTGCATCGCCAGCCTGGCTGCTAGCTGACGCCTGGCCCGGGAGGGGGGGATGTTCAGCGGGGNGGGGGGGGGGGGGAGGGGGCGGTATCGAGGGCGGTGCCAGAGACCCCTCCGCGTTGGATGGGTCGGTGTAGGCGCGGAACTAAGAGGAGGGCCATCAGCATTACTGTCGTCCCGGAGGAGACGATCGAGACCTCGTCGAGAAGGCGAGGAAGAGAGGATGGCGGCCCCCAGCAGACGAGTATTGTAGCTCTCCAAGAAACTCCGACTTCTTCTTGGCCCTCCCTCTTCTGCATGCATGCAGGCTACAGTCCGCTGGCCGCCTAAGCTCGACCGCCCCTAGTCTCGCCACGCCTCATGCATGGAATCGAAATGAATCGTAAGGGGGGTCCATCATCACGTCCAGATCCAGCTCCGAGGCCGCGGCCACGTCAGGTGACATGGTCCCGGGCGAGTAACTTATGTGATCCTCCTCCTGCTCAAGCTGGAATGTCACTTCGCGTAGCATCCTGCCGTTCTCGTCCTCGCCGTCCTCGTCGTCCGCGTAATCGATGCTTACCTCGGAATTGACGTCATCCTCGTCGCCATCGCCGTCCTCGTCCTCCTCGTCGCTGCTGCTGCCGAAGCCCGACATGAGCGTGCCTCCGCTGATGGCGAACGGACCGATTCCGCCGTTGCCGCTGCTTTCGTTGAGCTCGGTGCCGCCGTTGAGACCAGCCTCGGCTAGCGCGTTCGATGCTACGCCTCCGGAGCCGCCAGACAAGCCCGAAAGGCCCATTCCTCCGAGCCCGCCACCGCCAATACTGCCGCCATGGCCCATGGCCACTTCGGGCCGGACGCCGCCCAGGATAGCATTGTCCCTCTCGCGCGTCTCGGCCAGCGAGCCCTCGACGTAGCTGATCCATTCCTGGCTCATGACCTTGTCCAGGACCGTCTCGGATAGGAGCTCGGGAGGGTGGCGTTCGGTGAACTTGACCACCTCCTCGGCGATCAGAGTCAGGTGGCCCATGTAGCCCATGCGGGTCTTGGTCTTAGCGTGTGACTCGTCGCTAACCTGCTGGCCCGTGATGATGGCCGCCGTGATGTCGGCCGATTCGAAGAGTGAAATGGCAAGGGTGGGGTTGTAGCCTCGGTCCATGGGGCCGTTGAATACCTGCTGCACGACGTCGTAGACGACATTGTGCAGGAAGTTGTTCCAAGGGTAGGAGAAGAAGAAGGACTAGAGGAGAAAGGTGAGCGATGTTGAATCCGAAGAATCTGGGAAACGGCACAGAAGGTGAAGTTGTCGAAGAAGAAAGAAAGGGAGAGGGGAAAAGAAAAACAAGAAGAAAACAGAAAGAAGAGGAAGAAGAAAAAGAAAAAGAAAAAAAAAAAGGGGGGGGGGGGGGGGTTACCAGAATCGTAGGTACGACACCGTGGTCGACAAACTGCATCTTCAAGAAGTCACCCACAACAGGTTTGACGGCACCCGTCCTCTCGGATTCCTGCCTGGCCTCCTCAGCTTCGGTCTCATCATGATGCTCCTTGCTGGGGACCTCCTCGTCGGCCTGCTTCTCTTCCAACGCATCCCCGTCCCTGGGCTGAGGCTCGGCCGATGCGGAGGTGGGTGAGGAAGACGCGAAGAGAGGGGCAGGGGTATCTTCGGGATGGGGGGAGAGGGGCCCCTTGTCGACATAGTTGGGCGAAGGAACCTGGATATGTGTGAGGCTGACGGGTGGTCGGCCGGTGACCGGGAGAGACAGGCCATCTTCGTCCTCGGAGGGCATGTCCGTCATGGAGCCGGTCGATGCCTTGCGCAGGTTATCAGGCCTGGCACTGGCGGAGGAGTCCGGCTCCTGAGGCGGCTCTGACAGCCTGGTCTCGGGGAGCTCTTTGGCGGGCGACAGCGAGGATGGCTTGCCCTTTAAGGGGGATAGAGGGGCGACGACCAAGTCTGGCTCCTCGAACTCGTGCTGCTGCTCCTGCTGCTCGTTGACCTTGTCGGCTGTGACAGTCAGGCGTGGGGAGCTGAGCGGCTCGTCGACGAACTCGTCATCGTTCTTGGTGATGATCGAGGTTGGCTGCGGGGCGGCAGGTAGTATGTCGTTCTCGGCCTTGACAAACTCGTGCGAGGTGTCCTCGCTCATCTCGCGGCTGGGATCGACCTCCTCAAAACCGTCGTCGTCGGCGTTGATGACCTCGAGACGGCGGCTGCCCTCGTCCTGCTGGAGGTGGGCCGAACGCATCGTCAGGTCATCCTGCGATACGTCCTCCTCGCGCTGAGGGCCCAGCTTGCCCTCCGAGCGGAGCCGCCGGCGCTCAGCATCGCGCGCGGCAATCAGGTCTTCGGATCCGACCTCGTTGAGCAGGCCCATGTTGCTGCAGTGCAGGAGCTCGGCCATGAGCTCACACGTCTTGAAGCGGTCGAAACCCAGGGGCTGCAGCTTGCCGCCAAACGTAGACTGGATGCCCGTCTTGTCGGACTGGCCGTCCACGATGAGCTTCATGAACTTCGGGACGTTGTCGGCAAACAGGCGAAGCAGGTGACCCAGGTAGATGGGGTCGTGACTCGATGGGGGCAGATTGGTACCCGTGCCGACGTCGGGGTCGTAGTCTGAGTTGTTCTTGCGGATGACCTCGATGACGATGCCGACACCGACGGTGAGGGGGTTTCCTCCGTTGAGCATGTAGCCGATGAGCTGCTCGACGCAAGGCTTGGAGACGAGCTGGCGGGTGAGCTCGTTGGGACCGATACATTGCTGCTCGTTCTGGGAGGCGTTGGCCGAGATGGTGATGATGGCCTTGATGAAATCACCGGCAGCGGTCTGGACCACCCAGCTGTGCTCGGGGCTGAGGAAGGACAGGAGGGAAGGGATGAGGTCCTTGGCATAGAGCCACTGCGGGGGTGGATGTCAGCATCATTCATATCGCGGTCTTGAGGCGCGGCGACACAGAGCACACCTAGTGTGGAGGATGCCGGGGGCTTTGGAAGAAAAGATGACGACATACCTCTACGACACCCTGACCTCCTTCGCTCCGGTCAAGAGCGATGATCTTGAGCAACAGATCCATAATCATGGGGCACTCGACGTGATTAAGCAGTCTGGGGACGACATTTGGGAGGGTGCGCAACAGGTCCATCATCTCGTCCGTCTTCTTGTCAAAGAGGGACTCGTTCACCTTTGTGAAGTAGCTGGCCTGGAGAGGGTCGAGGGGGGAATCGCGCTCGAGGAAGCGCCAGAAGTCGACGATGAGCTGGCGGTTCTCGGTCAGGGCCTCGTAGATGGACCAGGTCTCTGAGCTGAGGACCTCGCAGGCGACGAATGCGTAACGGTTGCGTCGCTTGTCCTGCTCGTCGGGATCTTCATTATTGTTATCGCCATCGCCATCGTCACCGTTGGCCGAAGCCCGCGACGAGGCGCGCGGTCGCGAAAACGGCAGCAGGCGGGTCTTGGGCCTCCCGGAGCCCAGTCCGTCGTCGGCGTTGTCGTCGGGGGTCTCGAAGCGCTCGAGCTTGGGGGCGACGGCGTATTCTAGAAGCCTCTGGAGGATGGCGTCCCCGCGCAGGTACTCGATGAGCTTATGGTTGTGCTGCTTGAGCTCCTGGATCAGGTCGCTCTCGTCCAGCAGCTCCTCGAGGGTGTAGTCTGGCTTATCGAGTATGGTATCAATGGTTGATATGTTGGCGTACCCGCCAAATCTCCAAAACATGGTGGGCGTAGAAGTCTTTCTCTCCCGGCGGAAGAGGGAGAGGGCGGGGGAGAGGAGGAGAGGAGGGGTCGAGATCACGGCGCTGGGCGAGTGTGGCTCTGCCGTAACACTGCACCAGCACCGGTGGGAGGTAAAGGGGAGTAGTGAGAGATGGCTTGTCTTCAGGCCTCAGCAGCCCATGTAACGGTCTGGCAAGGCAATGGTTGCGAGGTTGTCTGTCTCCTGTATCGCCTCTCTCTTTTTTCTTCTTCTTCTGGCCTTGTTATAGCAACGTCGTCTTCCCCTTTTCTGTCGATTACCAATTTCTCGATGCGCCTTGTCGGGGGGGGGAAAAAAGTGGAATTAAAGAAGGAAGGATAGATCAAAAGGAGAGACGATGATGGCTCCGAAGCGTTGGAGGGCGGGTACCTCTGTTGTGGCAGCAGGGCAGGGCACAGAATTTAGGGCGGTTGTTGTCGTTGTGACGGATGGGGAGATCGTTTTATGCTTCGGTGCGCGTGCACGTCTCAGGCAGGCTGGTGCTTCAGAGCAACGAAGGGAAGAGCAAGAAAAAAAATTTAGGGAAAGAAGGGGAAGCAGAGGGAAGATAAGATGACCGTATGGGGTTGATATGATGATGGAACCGTGGAATCTAGACACGGTCGCTGGGTGAGAAACGAGTCGAGAGGTTATTTTGGTAACGGGGGACGTAACGGGGCACTTGTCTGCCCAGGCTGTCGTCAGTCCTTGGGTCCTTGGGTGGTCCGGGCATGCTGAGGTCTTGGTGAGTGCAGGTGAGCATTACATGTACAGGCGAGTGTTTCGGGGGAGGGGGATACGGTGGCTATAGGGGCCTGCAGCTTATTAGGTATCAGGTACCTATAGGTTCTAGTAGGGTAGGACCTATTGAGTGGGTGGTCACTGCTATCGTAGTAGGTGCCCGTAGCTAGGGGTCCGGTCGTCTAGTCGGGTGCTCCGTACAGATTAATCTGTACAGATTACAGATTGCTTAGTACTCTATCATCGCTGGGCCACCTATTCCTCGTATAATATTACTGCTGTTACTCCTAGAGATTCGTGGGATTACAAAGCCTCCATCTCTCCCAAGCTTCTCCCTTCCCGATACTCTGTTTCACTCCTTTCCCCGTCGACGCCCAACGTGGCCAGCATAATTCGACTTGCGCGTGTGTGTGCGTGTGCACGCGTGCACGAGCCCAGTGTTTGTGCAATCCTACGGTTTGGGAGTATCAGGAGCATTTTTTATTCATCAATCGTATCGTCGCGTCCATTCGATGGATATTACACCACTAGTACTCAATACTTTTTCTCATCTCACGAGACTACTTCCGAGCATACAGTACAGATTGCTCCGCGATATATTCAGATTACTCAATCATAGATTGTCTGCCACTCCGTATTAGCGTTAATAACTCCAAACGGTCTCCATCGCTCTCGTCGCAAGTGATAACGTCAACTGTGCCGACCATGGATCAATCTCGTCATCTCTCATGGGCAGCCGGTGCGGGGGCGCCTGATGGATGGAGCCTGCCCACTGCCCACTGCCCACCCACGACTCGTATGGGGGACTGGGTACCTGGATACCCTGCAAACCCCAGTACCCAGCGTCAGCCTTTCAGCACTCTATTGTAGCCTACGAGGTCCAGGCAGCCGCGGGCGGGCGGGAAGCCAAATTACAGGGTCCCCGCTAGCTGAGATAGATCGACGTGACGTGTTCCGAGACTACTTGTCTGAGATGTAATATTATCAACTCGGCACCATCATCTCCATCTTGTTCTTTTGTATGTTTTGCATGGATAGTTTCTGTTTCCTTCTCTTTCTCCTCTGCATCCTGTAAATGTATATAAAGAACAGAGACTCTGCATGTATACTGTACGCGTACGCATCGAACTCTCTCGACAGGGGAGGGGGGGGGGGGGGGGGGGGGGGGGGGGGGGGGGGGGGGGGGGGGGGGGGGGGGGGGGGGGGGGGGGGGGGGGCGACTCCGCTGAAACGTGGCAATGCGTGTTGCAGCAAGCAGCCTTGGGGTTTAAACCAGTGCCACGTTTTCACCCCGGACATATTACTTGCTCTACTCGTACATGTATGTAGGCCTCGGCAAATGGGCGAGATGTGCTGTTCTTGTTCCGTCTCTCCGTATCTCTCTCCGTATCTCTATCTTCTTCTCCCTTTCTTTGCTTGTACCGCTGTAGAGAGAACAAGAGAGAGAAGGGGGGGGGGGGGGGGGCTTCGTGGTGAAAAAAAAGGAAACATGCATAAACCACGACTGAAGCGGTGAGACCTACTGTCCTCGTGTACAAATACCCTAGGCTGCTGACCTTCTATGCCCATTGCTGCGTGCCCTTTCGAAGCACATGCACGAGATGCACAGGTGTGAAGCGACGCTGAGGATGCATGCAGTCTTGTGTGTGCGTATATATATATATATATATATATATGTGTGTGTGTGTGTGTATATTGTCTAGCAACACCATATACAGGATGGTACTGGTTTGTCATCATACCACATTCATAGCCCTGAGCCCCTTATCCAGCTCACCACAAACCTCCTCGGACGTAGCAAAGTCTTTGAGGAGCACCCCCCTCCACCAGCCATACCACTCCGCCACCTCTGCGAGATCCGCCTCGGCCCCGAGTGCCAGCCACTCTTCCAGCTTGGCATTCCACATGGGCAGCACGTTCTGCGCCAGCACCTCTGCGAGCGCCCGCTTCCCCAGAACGCCTTCCCACTTCAGCACGCCCGTGAGCGCAGGCAGGTAGGGTTCCTGGTCGGCTGGGTCGACGCGGAAGTTGGCCCGGAGGTAGCGTCCCATGGCGGGGAGGACGTGCGACATGGTCAGTCGCCGCCACTCGTCGTCGCCCAGGACCTCCTTCCAATTCGTCAGTCCCGGGACGACGCCTCTCTCGTACTCCCATGCGCCTGTGAGCTGGCGGAATTTCCTCTTGACGCCTGACACGAGGCCTGTTCCCTTGGGATCGAGGTGATATGCCGGCAGATAGGGGAGCCAGGGAAACAGCCATGTATGCGGAAGGTCGTGGCCCTGCCGCTGCTTCCTCTTCTTGGGATTCCAGTCCGACAGGGCGGCCTCGAGGCGGCGCACGACATTGTCTACGACCTGTGCGCGCACAAAGGGGGGGAGGAGGTCCGTCCAGCTCTCCAGCAGGGTGAGCATGGCTGTGGGCTCTAGAGGGTCCCACGATCGTATGGCTGAGAGCACGCGTGGCAGCCAGATCTTGTACATCATGCTCTCGTAGGGCGTCGTCTTCCGGTGGTGTGCACGGTACACGTCGTCCTCGTTCGTGGCCGGCACTGTGTCCCACTTGCTCACGGCTCCGGGGGCGGACGACCTGATCAGCAGGCCCGATATGCTGGAGAGGTCCGTGGAGAACTTGGACGGCTCCCGGAGCGGGTCCCACTCAGCCTCGCGTAGAAACGGGTGGATAGCCGCAACGGCGATGTCCACCAGGTCCGCCGTCGCCGCCCCGGCTTCGACGGGCTTCCGTAGACACCCGATGACCTGGTCCCACTCCGTAGCCGATACGAGCTCCTTCGAGACGAGGTCCGAGAAGACCTGGAGCTTCTCAAAGTCACTCCGCAGGTCCTCCACCTCCTTCTCCCGCCCCTTCAGCTCCAAGTCCACCCACGCTTTACGCTCCGACAGGCTGCGCCACTCCTCCGAGAAGGCCATGAGGTCCGCCTGCGCGCGCTTGACCAGCTTGCGAGCCTCGATGACCTCGGTCGATTCGGGAACCCCGCCGGCCGCGGGCGTCATGATGCCGCTGGCCGACGTGAGCATCTTGCCGCCGGGGCCCGTCATATCCAGTATCGGGGTGAATGCGTCGGGTATGTGCAGGCCCGGTGCCGAGGCCTTGAGCTCCTCGGCCGTGAGGTACCTGGTCTTGGACTTGCGCGATGTGCTGCTACCCGTGACGCTGTCAAACGCCCCGGCAATCGTCTTGTTCCTGGCCGCCGCCTTCCTCTTGCGCCGCCTCTTCTCCTCCTCCTCATCCGAGTCGACGACCACCTCGCCGCGCAGCTTGGCCTGCCTCTTCTCCTCCTGACGCTCCTGCTTAGACTTTTCCTTGACGGCTCCCAGACCGGCTCCCTGGGGCCGCAGGTTCGCCTCGACAATCACATTCCGTCCTTGCCCCTCCTTACCGAGACCCTGGCCGTCGACGTAACCCATCTTGGCCATCATCTTGGCACCGAAGCCCATCGCCTTGCCCTTGCCCTTGCTCTTAGCGCCAAAGGAGCTCAGCTGGGGTTTATTTCGTGGGGGCGACTTGCCACCGTTAGGATCCTTCAACACGGGCTCATGCGCAGAAGACGGGACAAAGCCTTGCCCCAGGACACCGGGCCCGTCAAACTTGGTCTTGGGTAGCGAGGGGGCGGTGTCGGCGGAGGCTGCCTTTTGAAACGTCATCCGCGGCCGCATGCCTGACCCGCCTGTGCCTCTGCCGAACCCAAGGCCGGCACCACGGCTGCTTTCCTCGTCCTCGTCTTCTTCGTCGTCGTCGTCATCGTCTTTCTCGTCCAAGGACGGGTTCATAGATCCGTTTCCGAGCACGGGCCGGTTGTCTTCGTCATCGTCGCCTTCGTCGCTGCTCCCCTCAGCCTGCTCGGCGCCTTTGGATACAAAATTCATGCCCCGGCTGCGCAGGTTCTTCTTCTTCCACTTCTTGCCGGGTCCCTCGTCCTCGCTGTCCGAGGCAAAGATACCCAACGCGGCCTTCTCCTTGTTGCTGTCCGCTAGTCGACGCTTCTTACGGGGGTTGAAGTCACCAAAGTCATCGTCTTCCGGGTCTACACCTGGGATGCGGTACTCGTCCTCGGATTCGGAAGCTGATGATGAGTAGTCGGCGGCTGTCGTCTTGTTGAGCCTCGAAGGTGCAAAGGGACGCGTAGACGAGTCCATGGTGGCCGGCGGCGGCAAATCGCTCGAACGTGCAGTTTCTCGAGAGGATTGTAGTTGTAGAATCTGAGAACAAGGCACGCCGTTTGTCCTTCTACACGCTTCACCTTTTTGTTGTGACCATGATAGAAAGAAAATGAAGAAAGAACCGGTCAAGAAACAAAGATGCTTCTTTCAGCCAAGGTCACTTATGACATGCGACAGCTTTGCTACGAGGCTCTAGGCTCCTGGCCATTTGCTATTACGCGACAAGTAACTTTTTGCTTATCGCCACGTGATCTTGGAGGGATATCTTACCCTATATACGGAGTACTCCGTACAGCTCTAGGAAACCAGGGGAAGAGTAGCCGTACAGGTAAAAGTGACAGTCACAATATCAGGAAAATAAGTGTTTGATTGATCAAGTTCTGTTCTGTACCCTCCACATGCCGTGAATGTTTGTCTTCTGATGTTCATGGCGTGTGTTTGGTGCATTTCCTTATGTCGTTTGAGGCCTATCTGTTTCTTAACGTACATCAGTATTACACACCTGGTGATGGATAGTGTCTGTTTTTGTACACTGAGAGGATTGCCAACCTATCTCCATCCTACAAAGTAAACATAGAAAGAGGGGTGAGATCCAGAAGTAAATAAACACCTTATCGTAATCAGCTAATACTGCCACATATATCTCAGCCCAATCCATCATTATCAAGAAGCCCAGTTGGACATGTGGTGGGAAGCACGATGACAGCGGGTGCTCGTTTCTGGGGCGATGAGATTGGGAGAAGGTACGCTACGGGCACAAAGCCTAATAAACGACAACGGCAGGGACCATTCGAGATGCCACTGATTTGTTCATAGGACTGTAGTAGCAGAGCCATGAACCTCTCATACTAGTAGCAGGTTACTCTTTGACCAGTACATCATCTAGATAGAGGTTTTCTACGAAAAAAAAAAGACAAGATTTTTCGCTGCTTGGGAGGCAGCAGTACTGTTGTCAAATCAGGCGACGACGCTAACATTGGCCGTCGGGTCGGTTTGCCCGCGCTTTGGGGGTTTGTTGACATTTGGCATTTTCCCCTGCACCGACCAGTGGGACAAATTCATTTACCCACATCTACTATTATTATTCGTGCTACTCCGTACAGAGTAATAGTTCTCCCAAGCTTCCATTCTCTCTGCAACGGACCTTCTTGTGCATATTGTTTTATTCCTCTCCGGATTTGTGTTGATACCTTTGAGCGCATTTATATTCCCTTTATCCTAACGGTAAGCGATCTCGGAACCCTATCGTCGTCATATTCTTCTTTCTCTTCCTCCTTGAGAGGCGCACACCCCACATAACCAGGCCGCTCTCCCCTTCATCTCCCCTTCTCCCATGAATGTCTTGTGTGAGCAGGCGCGCTGACTGGGATAGGATAACGTGTTTGGTGCTCGGTCTTTCGTCCTTGCCTATACCAACCTGGTCCCTTTGCCAGGATCCCTAAGCTGTCTGTCCCCTTTACCTTCAGGTACGTTCTCCCACCGCGAGTGTGTGAGTGTGTTCTGCTTTACCTGTCCTCCTGGCTGGCAATATGTGCGCCTCTCTTATAGGACGGGAAATAAGAGGCGTCTAGTGGTCCTGCCTAGGTGTATTGGAAATGGCTTCCGGATGCTGACTAAATTATAGGCATAGCACCGGCGATATCGATATTCGACTGACAAATTCCCGTACGCACACCACAGCCGATCGCACATCATGGCCGACGAGGAGGACTACAGCTCCCTCCCGTTACCGGACAGATTCACACACAAAATCTGGAAGGTGCGGAAAGCAGCGTACGAAGATGCCGCCAAGCAATTTTCCGTCTCCCCAGACGAGGACGACCCTTGCTTCCGACCCTTCCTAAACGACCCCAGTCTGTGGAAGTCAGCCGTCACCGACTCCAACGTCGCCGCCCAGCAGGATGGCATCGTTGCCCTGTGCTCGTTTCTCAAGTACGGTGGGCGCAACTGCTGCGTACGAACGCGCGGTGGTACTGTCACGGCCATCGTCGAGAAGTGCCTTTCGTCCACCCGAGCCGCCACGAAGCAGAACGCCATCGAGGCCCTGCTCCTCTATATCGAGCTCGATGTTTCCGGCCCTATCATCGAAGACATGATTCCAGGCCTCTCAAACAAGGTGCCCAAAAATGTCGCGGCCACGCTCAACGCCTTGACACAGATCTTCCACAACTACGGCTGCAAGGTCGTCGACCCCAAGCCCGTCCTTAAGTGCCTCCCCAAGGTGTTCGGTGCCGCCGACAAGAATATCCGTGCCGAGGCCACCAGCCTCACAGTCGAGCTGTACAGGTGGCTGCGCGAGGCCATGAAGCCCATGTTCTGGGGTGAGCTCAAGCCGACTCAGCAGACTGACCTGGAGGCACAGTTTGAGAAGATCAAGGCCGAGGGCCCACCAAAGCAGGAACGCCTCCTGCGGTCCCAGCAAGCGGCGTTGGATGCTGCCCCCGAGGGCGGCGATGGTGGAGGCGACGATGATGGCGGCGAGGACGAAGATCCCGGGGAGATGGACGCCTTTGACCTGGCTGAGCCGCAGGATGTTCTCAAGAAGATCCCTCCCAACTTCTCCGAGCAGCTGGCTTCCTCAAAGTGGAAGGACCGCAAGGAGGCTGTGGAGGCACTGTACCAGGCGGCCGACGTGCCACGCATCAAGGATGGCGATTACAACGAGGTCGTTCGCGGTCTTGCCAAATGCATGAAAGACGCCAACGTCGCCGTCGTCACCCAAGCAGCTCTTTGCGTTGATGTGCTGGCCAAGGGTCTTCGGAAGGCCTTTGGAAAGTACAGACCCGTCATCACACAACCGATCCTTGACCGACTCAAAGAGAAGAAGGCCACCGTGGCGGATGCCCTTGGCGCTGCCCTTGACGGCGTCTTTCTGTCTACCAATCTGAGCGAATGTTTGGAAGACATCACGGCCTACCTCAGCAACAAAAACCCCCAGGTCAAGGAGGGCACTATGAAGTTCCTCATCCGTTGCCTGCGGACTACGCGCGACGTCCCCGCCAAGCCAGAGATCGTCTCGGTGTGCGAGAGCGGGAAGAAGCTGCTCGGTGAATCGAGCCCGGCACTTCGCGATGGCGGTGCAGAGATCCTGGGAACCATCATGAAGATTATTGGAGAGCGCGCCATGACACCTTACATAGATGGCCTGGACGACATCCGCAAGACCAAGGTCAAGGAGTTCTTCGAGACGGCCGAGGTCAAGGCCAAGGAGAAGCCCAAGCCCAAGCCTGCCGCCGCACCTCCCAAGGCGGCTGCTGGCCCGGCAAAGAAGATGGTTCCCGGTAAGAGGCCGGCGGCTAAGAAGCCGGCAGCACCAGCCGCTGCAGAGCCCCCCTCCAGCCCACCAAAGACCGCACCGGCCGGAGGCAAGCTCGGCCTCCCGAAGTCGGGTGGCCTTGCTGGCCTGAAGGCCCCACAGAGACGCCTTGGCGCCCCGGGGCCTGCCTCGCCACGCCGTGCACCCGCGGGACCCCCGGTGATGCCCCCTGAAGACGACGCACCACCGCCGCAGCCCCGCAGCGGTCTCACCAGAGGCCTGACAGGCCGATCGCTGGCAAAGCCCGCATCCGCAGCACCGCAGATGCCGCCCGAGTCACCGCCGCCGGCTAGCGGCCTGACAGCGGCAGAGCGCGCAGAGCTAGATGAGCTGCGTGCTTCCAACGACCGCTACTCTCGCCAGGTAGACGACATGAGGCAGGAGCGCAGCAAGTTCATGACGGAGATCCAAGAGCTCAAGAACCAAAACGCTGGACTGATCGAGGACCACACTCGTGATGTGCTGAGCATCAAGGCTAAGGAGACGCAGCTGGTGCGCGCGCGCAGCGACGCCGAGGCGGCTGAGCAGGTCAATGAGCGTCTAAGGCGGGAGCTAGAGCGTCTCAAGAGGGCTCTCAGTCGCGCCGAGGGCCTAGGTGCTCCGTCGTCAGGAAGCGGTGGTATGACCAGCCCCGTCGTCACTTCGCCCGTCAACACCAACTACGACGACGTCGGCATCTTCCGCGACTCCGGGGGTGCTGCTACTTCTTCCTCCAGCAGGCACCGCGCCAGCTTCACGAGCACCATGTCGGAGGAAAAGGAGAACGGTGCCGAGGCCGGCGGTGCCGGCGCAGGCTACTATCCCCCCCGCAACAAGGCTCTCAGTCCGGAAATGCGGTACGCTGGAAGCACCCCTTCCTCGGGACGGGGGTCGCCGGCCCGCGGGTTCAGGAGTAGCCGCGAGCGTGGATACGACGATGGCGCCGACTCCGGCGCTACCCCTGCCTCTGCTGGGAGCTACGGTCTCTCTAGGGATAGGCCTTCAGCAATGGGCCCGCCTCAGCCCTCGGGCAATGGGAACGGGCAGGAGAGTTGGAAGAGGGCCGCTGAGGTGACGAGTCAGCTGAAGGCGCGTATTGAACAGATGAAGGTGAGTTCTTCCGTGTGTTGCCGCCCACTACTGATGAGCTGAGAAGCATGGTTACTGACAAAGATACCTGAATAGGCCAAGCAGGGATATGGTCGTTCATGAACAATACACGCGAAGGAAATTTGATGTTAATACAAGTTACTTTCTTTTCTTCTCCTCCTTCTTCTTCCTCCTCTCTTTCTTATTTAATTTATTTATTATCACGCTGTCTTTGATGACTAGGGAAGAAAAAAAAAGTGTGGGAAGGATGCATCATTATTACTGTTTACTTTGTTTTTCATGTTAACGAGGCGTTGGACTCATACCCCCTTGATGCTGATGGGCTAAAACTATGATATACCAAAAAAGAGTAATGGAGTGGGTTCGAAGCGCGTGTTCCTTAGTTTGATCTATCATCCCTGCCCTGGCCCTTCTCTCCGCGTTTGCCCTCATCCTCTTTGTCGTTGTCACCCTTGCCGTCTTCCTTCTTTTCAGAGTCACCCGCATCTTGGCTCTCATCCTTTTTGTTGTCCTTGTTGTCTCTCTTGCCATCCTTCTTGCCGTCATCTTTCTTTGACTTTTCTGGATCATCACCTTTGCCCTCGCCCTTGTGCTTCTCGCCGTCCTTCTCGTCACTCTTGGATTCCTTCTTCTCCTTCTCCTCGGCCCGCTTCCTCTCCTTCTCCTCAGCCTCCACCTTGACCCAATCAGTTTCCGTATCCGCCAATCCCGGCTGTCCCATGCTCGACCGCAGGTAATCCACGCTGAGCCTCTTGGACTTTTCTATCTCTGCGCGCCCGACAAGGGACACACCAATTGCTATCCCGACCATGGCCGTCAGGAGGAAACGGTAGTGCCCGTACCACGGTGGGGTCCAGCCGCGCTTGCAGGCCTGCGAGTCGGCAAAGTATAAGCCTACAAAGGCGGCGAACTGGACCGTCAACCCGAACTCTATTGGCAGGTAGAGGGTCGGCCAAGCTACTGCAGGAGCGGCGACGCCCATTGCGTATCGGAAGCGGGTGCGGTCGGCCAGGGGCGCCTTTTCGGCGTATTCGAGACCCTGATGCCAGATGTTTAGACGGGGCTCCCTGCACGTATATAGAGAGAGTGTGTAGTCTCTTACCCAGTGAATTGCTCCTAGAAAGGAGATGATCATGGCGCCGTATCCTAGCTGCACGGGCTCCAAGATGGACAGCATGTGCTGTGCCTTGTCGTGATTCGTGAACATGATGTTGCCGATGCTACTTCCCGTCGGGTACGTCTTTGCCAGATCCCATCCCAGGTAGAGGGTTGACATGGAGGTGGCCAGGTAGGGGACCGTGCCGGCTAGACCCAGCAGGTGTGATTCTTTGGGGATGTCGCCGAGTCTGAATGCTTCCCTGACAATGTTCTGTCCGTGTGTTAGAATCTCTCCTGGAATCCTATCTCCGACCCCCAAGATTAGCATACTAGATCATGCTTGACTCCCTCGTTGACGCCCGGTTCCGAACCAGGCAGCGTGTGCTCCTCAAAGAGCGGACGCGTCGAGCTATCGATCGACACGCGGGCGGGGTCTGACTCGAGCTTTTGCTGGGCTAGCTTGCGCTCGGCCTCACGGTCAATAGAGGACTGTGGACGGCCGTCTTTGCTGTTGCAGAGTCTGCTCGAACTCGAGAAGAGTGTTACTGGTGCTTGGCCCAAGGCCGGGCGTCTCTGCTGGTGAAGGCGGGGGACGAGGGTTCGTTGCGCTGGTGGCCGCAGGAAGCGGGCCAGAGACGGGTTGGCTCTATACGGCATTGCTACCGGTGTCGAAGGATTCGAATGCAAAAAGTGGTCTTCACCGGTTGTTACAATCGAAGTTGGGTCACGAAACGATCAATAGCAGCGCGCCGCTTGGCAAGGGAAGAAAGGTGACGGGAAGACATTGTAAGAGGGCCGACTATATATTGATCAAGATTCAGCGAGCCAATGGCCGTGGCTATAAACGAGTTGTCGACGTCACCATGCCAAACACCAAAACAAAGTGCGAGCTGGCAATACATCATCAAATGGTGATGCCTATGCCGTGCCAAGAATACGAAGGTCTTACGTCGTACGGGATGAATGCATGGGAAATTTGTCTGGTAAATTTGGGTCCCACGACCCTCCATTGAGGAATACTGACGTCATCAACCACTTGCCATGTTTCGTTTCGCCTTACAAGCATTGAGGTCACTAGCAACGCCGGATCTATACGCCATTTTCATCGTGGGTTTTGCTATCAACGCGCCCGCTTTGAGGGAAGACTTCGACGGAAATGTGGGCAGCATAGTAGAAAGCCTCCATCACTCCGTACCATCCTTCGCATTGACCTGGCCGTCCTTGATGAACAGCTTTCCATTTCTCCTGGATGATCGGCTTCCATGCTCTCACGAATTGAGCAATAGTGGGGGTAGTTCTAGTGGTTAACGGGCTTCATCACAGCGCTATCGTCCACTACCGTAGATATGGCGTAGCACTGAGCACACCGATCGTGCTCGCTAGAACCGAGCTTTCTCCCCTGCAATGCCCTACTCTTCTAAATCGCCTGATTGGGCGGCCCCTCCCCGACCGATGTCAGCCCAAGTCCAACTTGTTGTACGGCTTGCTGCTTTCTTTCCCCATCATCGAGCCTGACAATTTCCTTGAACTTCACCACCACGGCGACACCTTTTCCGATCTCTGCCAGCCATTCGATCTGGCAAGGTGTCACATTCTTTTCCGTTGTCCTGTTTGCTTTCTTCGTCCATGCATTTGAGCTCGCCGGCAGCCCATGTAATACATACATACAATCTAATCCGTCAAACGTTTCCGGCCAACTGAACAAACCCGTCCCCAACACCATCAACCCCTCCCCCCCCCCCCCCCCCCCCCCCCCCTCACACTCTTTTTCTTGGTAGAGAACCATAGCACATGCTCTGATGTTGTCTACCTGAAATACCCACCGTCCCGGCCTGCTTGAACGCACGCACGCACGCACGCACCAACGAACGAGAGAAGAATAGATATTACCACGATCCCCGATTGCCCGAGCCTGGGTTGAGGCAGCCTCTTACCTGCCATGCTAGAAGGTCTGGTTGCCGGGTTGCTTAATCGCTTCCTGGGCATGTACGTCAAGAACTTCGACCCTGCACAGCTCAAGGTCGGCATCTGGTCCGGCGATGTCAAGCTACGGAACCTGCAGCTGCGCCGCGAGGCCCTCGACCAGCTCAAGCTGCCCGTTAACGTCATGGAGGGCCATGTTGGTGAGCTGACACTTGTTATTCCCTGGTCCAATCTGGGCGGTGCTCCCGTCAAGGTCCTCGTCGAGGACGTTTTCCTGCTTGCTAGCCCCAGGGAAGAGGACGCCTACGACGAGGATGAGGAGGCCATGCGCAAGCAGCGTCTCAAGATGGAGAAGCTCGAGAGTGCAGAGCTGCTCAAAGAGAGGAACCAAGAGGGTCTAAGCCAGGAGGAGCAGAAGAAAAACCAGAGCTTCACCGAAAGTTTGGTGACAAAGGTCGTCGACAACCTCCAGGTCACTGTGAGGAACATCCACGTCCGTTACGAAGACTCCATCTCCGCCCCCGGACACCCTTTTGCTCTTGGTGTCACCCTCCAGGAGTTCAGTGCAGTCAGCACCGACGGCGAGTGGAAGCCCACCTTTATCCAGAACTCGGGCGACGTCACCCACAAGCTAGCCACCCTCGGCGCCTTGGCAGTGTACTGGAACACCGATACCGAGCTTCTCGGCCCCGGCAGGCAGACCGCGTCCTCCAACGATGCCATGTCCCACGACGTGGTCGTTGCTGCCCTGAAAAAGATGATCAAAGGAGAGAACCATGGCCACCAACACCAGTTCATCCTACGACCCGTCAATGGCCGTGCTAAGATTGACCTCGACAAGACGGGAGATATCCGTGTACCCAGGTTCAAGGGCAACTTGCTCTTTGAGGAGATTGGCCTCGTCTTTGACGACGACCAGTACCGTGATGGCCTGATGATGGTTGACCTCTTCCACTACTTCATCCGCCATCAAGAGTATAAGAAGATGCGACCCAAAGGTGCCACGCCAAAGGAGGACCCCAAGGCGTGGTTTCGGTTTGCTGGAAACGCCGTCCTGAACAAGATCCACGAGAGGAATCGTCGCTGGACTTGGGCCTACTTTAGGGAACGCCGAGATGACCGCAGACGCTACATCGAGCTGTTCAAGAAGACCAAGCAGCAGCAGCAGCTCAACCCCGAAGAGATTGATGATCTGGGGGATCTCGAACAGAAATTAGGCTACGAGGACCTGCGCTTCTGGCGCTCCCTTGCCCGCAACCAGCTCAAGAAGGAGAACGCTGAGGCTCTCCTGAAGCACCCCCCGCAGCAGCAGCAGCAGCAGGGCTGGGTCTCGTGGCTGTGGGGCTCCAAGCCCGAGGAGAAGATCGAGGAGAATGAGGAGAACATCCAAATCACCGAGGAGCAACGAAAGGAGCTTTACGATGCCATCGACTGGGATGAGAAGACAGCTCTCGCCGACGAGGTTGACATGCCAAGGGAGGCCGTCCAGTTGGCTCTCGAGACATCCCTGAGTACTGGTAGCTTCACGTTGCGAAAGAACTCCTCCCACAACAATCCCGTGGATCTCCTCAGTCTGCACTTTGATCTTTTCAAGGCCAAGGCTCTGCAGAGAAAGGATTCCTTCCTGGCGAACGTGAGCCTTGGAGGACTCCGCGTCAATGATGGCACCACCCCCGACAGCCTCTACCCGGAAATTGTGCGCGTCAAGGATGCCCCCGACTCCAAAAGGCGCAGAAGGCTCTCCCTGATAGAGTTGGAGAGGACTTCCAATGAACAGGCAGACCCTTTCTTCCAGTTCGAGATTGAGAAGAACCCCATCGAGCGCGAGGGCGATATTGCCGTCGTGGGAAAGCTGAAGCCGCTCGAAGTGATCTGGAACCCTAATTTCATTACTGGAGTTGCCGACTTCTTTAGGCCTCCAGAGAGGCATATGGATTCCATCGCTGCTCTGATGGAGACTGCCGGCGCTACCGTGGAGGGCCTTCGTGAGCAGACCCGGGCTGGCCTGGAGTTCGCCCTCGAGGAACACAAGACTATCAATGCCGAGCTGGATCTCCAGGCACCGCTCATCATCATCCCTATGACCATCACGGCCCGTGAATCAACCTGCTTGATTGTTGATGCGGGTCACATTCACGTGAATAGCCAGTTGGTGGACCAGGATGCCATCAAGGAGATCCAGTCAAAGCAGCGGCAGGCCTACAGCGACGAGGACTTCAAGAGGCTCGAGTCTGTCATGTATGACAAGTTCCTTGTCAAGCTCACGTCCACCCAGGTTCTCATCGGCCCTTCAATCGAGAATACAAAGACCCAGCTCGTCAAGAAAGACGGGCAGTCGCCCCTGCACATTGTAGACAAGATCAACGTTGACTTCGTCGTGGAGACGTCTATCCTCCCCAAGGCCCCCAGCCTCACGAAGCTCAAGGTCCATGGACATCTACCTATACTGCATGCTGCCATGTCAGATTCCAAGTACAAGAATCTCATGCGCATCATTGATGCCGCTATACCTCGACTGGGTAACGACGAGCCCCAGTCTGGGAGACCCAAGAAGCGCCATACTTCTCGCCGGCGATCGTCCAGCGCCCTGTCCAACAAATCGCGAAGAAAGTCCGCACATGGCCGAAGTCACTCAGGCGCCTTCCCCTTTATGCAGCCTTCGACAGCAGTGGTGCTCGACGACATAGACGACGAGGACAGCGACAATTTTGAGGATGCTGCTGATGGAACAAACGATGAACATCTCAAGGTTCAGCAGCGCAGCTTCGAATTCAAGTTTACAGTCGGAACCCTGAAAGGATCTCTGTACAAGAGTGATCCCGACAGGCGTAAACCTGATGCGCTCCTCGTTGAGCTGGTCGCTGAGAGGTTTGACCTCGAGTTCTACACGCGGTCCTATGATATGGCGGCCGAGGTGTCGCTCGGCTCCGTCACTGTCGAAGACTTTGTGGATAAGCCTTCGGGAGAATTCAAGTCGATCGTTTCGTCGGGTGATAGCGAGGACCTCCAAGCGGGCCGCAGTCTTGTCCACGTCAAATTTGTCAAGGTCAACCCCCAGTCTCCAGAGTTCATGCCTGTCTACGAAGGCGTGGAGACAAATGTCAATGTCGCTGTGTCAACAATCAACCTGGTAGTCACACGCAAGACACTCTTGACGCTGCTCGACTTCATTCTCGTCACCTTTACAGGCGGCAATGATGACAACGAAACCAAGGCGCCTCGAGCCATTACCGTCTCCGATGAGGACAGCAAGCAGACGGTTGTTGTGCAGGGTCAGAATGCCGGGGCTATTCGCGTCAAGGCCGAAATGAAGAGTATTCGACTCATCTTGAACAATGATGGAATTCGTCTTGCAACGCTGTCTCTCAATCACGCCGATACTGGCATATTCCTTCGCGGGAAGACTATGCGAATATCATCCAAGCTCGGCGACCTTTCCCTCGTTGATGATGTGAACCAAGGTGTCTCGGCCGATTCCAACCTGCGCCAGCTGGTGACCATCCAAGGGAAAGAGCTCGCCGACTTCCGCTACGAGACCTTTGACGCAGAGAACACCAAAGCATACCCTGGCTATGACAGCTCCGTCTACCTTCGAGCAGGTTCCGTTCGTGTCAATTTTGTTGAGGAGCCCTTCCGCAAGATCATCGAATTCCTGGTCAAATTCGGGAAGATGCAGGCTCTGTACAATGCAGGCCGCCAGGCTGCAGCGAATCAGGCCACACAGATACAGAACAGCCCCAGCCGAATGAAGTTTGACCTCGTCGTCCGAACGCCAATCGTAGTCTTCCCGCGCCTCGTTATCCCCGGTCAGCCCAAGCATGATGTGGTGACGGCCTACCTGGGTGAACTGTACGCACAGAACAAGTTTGCTCCTATCGACGATAGTCAGGACTCTCCCATCGCTACCAAGATCTCGGCTGGTATCCGCAACATTCGTCTCACATCCGACTTCAACTACCCAGGGGATGTATCTGAGGAGCTAGAAATGATCGAGAACGTTGATCTCGGCTTCAACATCACTCATGCTGAACATACGCCGGGCTCCGAGCGACCGGAAATGGAGATCGAGGGATCCATGTCCGACTTCAACCTTCGGCTGACCCAGTACCAGCTCAAGTCGCTCATGGCCATCTCGAAATCCGTACCAGCTGCGTTCGCAGGTGACGGTAGTAGTGGCGATGAAGAGGTCGCACGATCCGTGGACCAAGACACCCTCAGGCGTGCCAGGACTCTGGAGGTGGCACCGGACTCGCAGAATTCTGTTGACCTGTCGCCAGAGCTTGGGTCCATCGGTAAGGCGTGGACCAAGCTCGACCTTGCCTTCCATGTCAAGATAATTGGTCTGGAGCTCCTCATGGCTCGCGAGGACGAGCCTATTGGCGATGTTTCTTCATCGAGCCTCTCTCGATTCTCGCTAGACGGCACCAAGGTCAAGACTCGCATGCTGTCTGACAACTCTCTGGAGGCAGAGCTTCTAATCGATTCGTTCACCATCAATGACAGCCGACCACGAGATTCTAACCGATTCCGCCGCATCATGACATCGGCCAATAATGATGTCCAGCAGCTGATGGCTTCGGTGACCATGGCGGGAGGCAAGGAGCGCAGCGTCATTGCCATGGCCACCATTGACAGCCCACGTGTCATATTTGCACTCGACTACCTCTTTGCCATTCAGAAGTTTGTGTCGGAAGGTCTTGCAGCAGACGAGCCCCTCGCTGTCGACGATGAGAGCATGGCAGAGACACCAGATGAGTCCGAGACCGATTCCCTGAAGGTCGCCTCTAACGCCCCGGCATCTCAGCACACCGGGTCTGCTCTATCCAGGAGGCAGAGCTCGGACAGAAGCCGTGCGGGTGCGCCCGAAGAGAAGAAGTCAACAATGAGGGTTGCCTTCAGGATCAACTTGGTCGACGCGCAGGTCATACTTATTGCCAACCCGCTGACCTCGAACTCCGAGGCTATTGTGCTGAGTATTCGCCAAGTCCTGCTCTCGCAGCAGCATGCTCTCACATTCCAGGTGTCGCAGATCGGCATGTTCCTGTGCCGTATGGACAAGTTCGAGGCGTCGCGCCTGAGGATAATCGACGATTTCTCCATCCAGATGAGCATGGACAGCTCCAAGCCTCTGGCCACCAACATCCACATTGAGATTGAACCTCTCATCCTGCGCCTCTCCTTACGTGATATTCTTCTCGCCCTCCAAATCATCACCAAGGCTGGCGAGCTCTCTAGAGCTGAGGCCGACACGGACGATCCCCAGGAGACAGCCGCAGAGCACAAGGCCAGGGATCTACGGAACACCAGCACGAAGCAGAAGTCGGCCAGTGGCCGTGGCCAGTCCACCATAGCAAAGACGCAAGGGTCCCAGGCTGTTGCTTCCAGGGATGACCCGCAGCAGAGCCGGCAGAACCAAACCAGTTCCGTTACCGTCAAGAGGCATGAAGAGCTTTCGGCGACCGTGGAAGGTGTTCGAATCGTTCTGATTGGCGACCTCCACGAACTGCCCATACTAGACATTAGTGTCAAGGGCTTCACTGCTTCAGCAGTCAACTGGTCATCCAACCTCAAGGCCGAAGCTGCTATTGACCTGTATACGAACATCTACAACTTTTCCAAATCCAGTTGGGAACCCCTCCTGGAGCCTTGGCAGGTTGGCTTGGGCGTCGCCAAGGACCCGACATCGGGCCTCTTGTCGGTCGACGTGGCATCGAAGAAGGCGCTGGACATCACCGTCACCACTGCATCCATTGCTCTGGCTTCCAAGTCGTTTGACTTCTTGACGACGGAGCAGGATGTCCTGAGCAAGCCACGTGGACACGAAGCCCCTTACCGGATCCGAAACTACACGGGGTTCGACGTTGTCGTCAACTCCAAGAGTCCTACAAGCGAGGAGCCCATAACGGCACGACTGGGAGATGGCCAGGAGGCCCCTTGGACCTTTGAGCACTGGGAGAAGATGCGAGAGAACCTCCTTACCGAGTCCAACCAGAATGATGTCAGCATTACCCTCGAGGGCAGTGGGTTCGACCCCGTCAAGAACGTGCGCCTTAACCGCGAGGGCGAATTCCTCTACTCCCTACGGCCCAAGGCGGACGAGATTCTCCACCGGATCTGTGTGGACGTGAGCCTGGGATCGGACAATGTCAAATACGTTACGCTGCGTTCCCCTCTTCTCATCGAGAACTCAACTGAGATCCCCGTGGAAATTGGCGTTTACGACGAACGCGAGGGTCATCTACTGAAGATTGAGAAGATCGCTCCAGGAGAGGCACGACCCGCGCCCGTGGGAGCTTCCTTTGAGAAACGGGTCCTTGTGCGGCCCGACTCGGGCTTCGGTTACCAATGGTGCGGGGAGCAGCTTTGGTGGCGAGACCTGTTGAAGCGACCGACTAAGCAGGTTGTGTGCAAGGGGGACAGCGGAGAGCCATTCTATTTCCAGGTCCATGCCCGGTTCAACAAGGCCAGCCCCTTGACCAAGTAAGTTTCAATTTTTCCCCTTGGCTGATACGTCTGATATGTCTGAATAGTATGGGCAGGACTAACAACGTGAACCAAAAGGTCGTATCCTTACATGAGAATCAAGCTGTCTGCCCCCGTCACTCTTGAGAACTTGCTGCCATACGACTTTAAGTACCGAATATACGACAAGAACACTAAGAGGGATTGGTCCAACTTCCTCCGAAAGGGTGGCGTCAGTCCGGTACACGTCGTCGAGCTGTCTCACCTTTTGCTTCTGAGTATCGACATGCAGGACACAGCCTTCAAGCCGAGTGAATTCTCCATCATCAATTCTGGAAGCAGCGAGGACTTCCGACGTGAGGGCAAGATGCTGGTCAAGGATGAGCAGGGACTTCCGCTGCAGCTCAAACTACAATACTTCAAGATCCCCAACAGCGGCGGGGCCTTCAAGGTCTCGGTCTACAGTCCCTACGTCGTCTTGAACAAGACGGGGCTGGACCTGACGGTCCGGGCAAAGACTTTCCTCCAGCAGGCCCGTTCAGCGGCCGGCCAGAACGCTCTGATCGACATATCCGACGAGGACCGTCCCAAGGCCCTGCCGCTCATGTTCTCCTACGGGAGCGACGACAATAGGAATCGTGCCCTGCTCAAGGTGGGCGACTCGGAATGGAGCAAGCCCCAGAGTTTCGACGCCATCGGGAGCACGTCAGAAGTCGTCCTGAACTCGGCGTCCCAAAACAAGGAGATCCACCTGGGTATCACGGTCAAGTCGGGAGACGGAAAGTACAAGCTGACTAAGGTCATTACCCTGGCTCCGCGATTCATCCTGGAGAACAAACTCGGCGAGGAGCTTCTCGTGCGCGAGCCTAGCTCGCCGGGCTACATGACACTCAAGCCGGGAACACTTCAACCCCTGCACTTTATGCAGAAGTCGGCAGTGAAGCAGCTATGCCTCTGCTATCCCGGTGTGAATAATCAATGGTCGTCCCCCTTCAACATTGCCGACATCGGCACCGCGCACGTCAAGCTCGCGAAGACTGGTCAGCGCCAACGTCTGGTTCAAACCGAGATCCTTCTCGAGGACTCGACCGTATTTCTCAACTTTAGCCTGGAGACGAAGCATTGGCCTTTCTCGATGCGCAATGAGAGCGACACCGAGTTCACCTTTTACCAGGCCAACCCTAACATCGACGAGGACGGTGTCGAGGACCGCAGTGGATGGCGGCCGGTCAGATACCGCCTGCCTCCGCGAAGCATCATGCCATATGCCTGGGACTTCCCGGCAGCCAAGCTCCGTGAGATTGTCATCAGGGCAAACGACAAGGACCGTCATGTCAAACTGGCCGAGATTGGCAACCAGGTGCCGTTAAAGCTCCCGACCCCCGACGGGCGCGAGAAGATTATCGACATCAACGTGGCAGCGGATGGGCCGACGCAGACGCTCATCCTCAGTAACTTCAAGGCCAGCAAGAGTGCGTACAAGCCCAAGAAGGCACTGGAGAGGACCAAGACTGGCCTCGAGGCGTTTGAGGTCAAGGACCAGGCCACGGGTGCGTCATTCCTGGCACAACTCAAGCTGTCGGGCATCGGCATATCGCTCGTCAATGCACAGCTCAAGGAGCTGGCCTACGTTACGTTCAAGGATGTGCAGCTGCGGTATTCCGACTCCCCACTGATCCAGACGGTGTCACTCGCCATCAAGTGGATCCAGATTGACAACCAGCTGTACGGCGGTATCTTCCCGATGATTGTATACCCCAGTGTGGTGCCCAAGAAGGCGCAGGAAGTGGATGCGCACCCGTCGCTGCACGCCATGGTCAGCCGGGTCAAGGACGACTCGTACGGTGTACTGTACATCAAGTACGCGAGCATCCTTCTGCAGCAGATGACTGTCGACCTAGACGAGGACTTTGTGTTTGCGCTGCTCGACTTCTCCAACGTCCCGGGAGCCAGCTGGACGGTGGTGGAGGAGGAGGGCATGCTGTGCGACGACAGCCTCGACATTCCCCAGCCGACGCAGCAGCAGGCGGGTCGGGATATTTATTTTGAGGTGCTCAACATCCAGCCTATGCAGGTGGACCTGAGCTTCATGCGGACGGAGAGGGTGAATGCCGAGGACAAGACGTCGACGCGCAACCCCATCATGTTCTTCCTCAACGTCATGACGATGGCGATTGGCAACGTCAACGACGCGCCGGTGCGGTTCAACGCGCTGATACTGGACAATGTGCGCGTCTCGACGAGGGTGCTGATGCAGAACGTGATGAACCACTACAGCCAGGAGGTCATGTACCAGATCCACAAGATTCTGGGGTCGGCCGACTTCCTGGGCAACCCGGTAGGCTTGTTCAACAACATCTCGTCGGGAGTGACAGACATCTTCTACGAACCGTACCAGGGTCTCATCCTGTCGGACAAGCCCGAGGAATTCGGGCTGGGCATCGCCAAGGGCGCGGCGTCGTTTGCCAAGAAGACAGTGTTTGGCTTCAGCGACAGCTTCTCCAAGTTTACGGGCAGCCTGAGCAAGGGCCTGGCGGCGGCCTCGCTAGACAAGCAGTTCCAGGATCGCCGACGCATCACGCGGGCGCGCAACAAGCCCAAGCACGCGCTCTACGGTGTGACCACGGGCGCCAACAGCCTGTTCACGGGCGTTGCGTCTGGCGTGGGCGGCCTGGCACGCAAGCCGCTCGAGGGCGCGGAGCAAGGGGGAGCCGTCGGGTTCTTCAAGGGCGTGGGAAAGGGCGTCCTGGGCCTGGCGACGAAGCCGGCGGTCGGCATGCTGGACCTGGCGAGCAACGTGAGCGAGGGTATCCGCAACACGACGACGGTGTTTGACGGGCAGGAGCTGGACCGGATCCGGTTCCCGCGGCACATACCCAACGACGGCATCGTGCGGCCCTACAATGGGCGCGAGGCGCTGGGCCAGTACTGGCTGAAGCAGGTGGACAATGGCAAGTACTTTGACGAGGAGTATATCGGACACCTGGAGCTGCCGCGGGAGGACATGGTGGTCATGGTGACGTATGCGCGGGTACTGCTCATCCGGTCGAGGAGGCTCACGAGCGAGTGGGATGTGCCTCTCAAGGACGTGCAGACCATATCCAAGGAGAGGACGGGAGTTAGTCTCACCCTGCGCGGCGGAGCCAATGGACCGTTCATCCCGGTCGGAGGAGGTAGTGAGAGGGGATTTCTGTACAAGATGCTCGGGGTTGCGGTGGAGGAGTTTAACAGGAGGTTTAGGGGGGCAGAATGAAGTTGATGATTTGGGGGGGGGGGGGTTTTCCTCTCTCATCTCATCATTTATACCTTGTCCCATCTATCAGTATGACGTTTCTTTTTTTTTTCCTCTCTTTTTTTTCTTCTCTTTTTGGTTCCTTCATCTTGCACCTCGATTTTTTATTTTTTATGTTTTATTCCCTGTTGTCAACAAAAGTGTAGAACCGAATATAACTACTGTATCTCTAGGTCTTTCAGTGGGGATTGTTGGCTGATGCATGTGCGTGACAGTGGCGTCGGAGACCCAATAGATGTAGACAGAGCTGATGGAGTCGATGTAGATAAGAAGGCAAGGGAAGGGTGAAGCCAAGAAATAGTTTGGGAGGCAAAGCAACAAAAGGATCCAATATTCTGTATGACGTATCAGACAGGCCATGACCAAGATGGAAATTTGAGATATGAGGACGGCGGACTCCGACACTTGGGTACAAGTGTATCATGGTATTATTCCCAGCAGTTGCAAGAAGCCAACAGCCAGGAATCGTTGATTACCCTCTCTGAGCGCGGACTTTGGGGAAGAGGAAGAAGAAGAAAGAAGGAGGAAGAAGGAGAAGAGAGAAGAAGATGATGATGATGAATAAGAATAAGAAGAAGAAGAAGAAAAAGATGATGATGAAGAGGTGTGTGTGTGTTGGTTATTCATAAGCCAAGGCGGAGAAGACCGCAATACGTATCTGGAGTATGTTGAAGATACGGGGTATCTTTATCATACGTGATGGTGTTACTCGCAGATAGATAGAGAGATAAGGAGGATCTGAAAGGGAGGGGGGGGGAGGAAGCATGGTAATGGTCATCCTAGGGACTCTGCGTTGAGGACGAAGATGGAATAATCGGCTATGTTCTTTTTGAACTGGATAAAGAGACGACGTCTGTACGACGATCATTTTTTACTCTTTCTATTTTATAACGACGCGCTTTTGTTTTACTTTCCCGCAGAGTTTCGTACGAATATGTTACTATTGACAAGTACAGAGAGTATTGATACCGCTCCGTATGCGGTTGTAGCTGTGGCTGTGGCTGTGGCTGCACAAGTTGATAATATGATAATCTGTACAGATTAGTAGTAGTAATAACACTATGGGGGAGGGTGTGAAGACTTCAACTGATGGATGGGAGAAGAGGGTCGGTTGAGCGGCCGCTGAGAACTAGTCTGGAAGAGGCAAGAGGATAGGTGATGAGGTTGGTGAGCACTGCGTGCAGAGTACTCGTACTTGTACGAGCAATACAGAGCACAGCGTGACACAAGCTCTGGACTCGTGTCGTGGTTGTGGTGTCGGGACGACGAGAGGGAGAAGTCTTGTCGGTCTTATCAATTGACAACAGGCGCGCGCACCACGGAGGTAGAGAGAGCAGGTACAGATTACGGGGCACTAGGTAGCAGAGACTTGATCTGATACTGCGGGTTCTGATGCTCAAAACGGTGGTGGGAAACCGGGAATCCTCAACTGATATCAGCTATTTAGTACGTTTAGTACTAGAGGAGTAATTATAATGATACAGGGTATTAGCGTCGCGATGCTTGGCAGAGATAGGAGGGGGAAGAGGGAGATGGCTACAGGTATCAATTACGGGGTTTAGGGTCAGGAGGAGGAGGAGGAGGAGGAGGAATGATTTTGAGAATTCGATCAGATGGGTGGCATATCAGTTGCCTCCCAGATCGGGAGCTGGAGATGGGCCGGAGCATCAGCGGTGACTTTTTTGCTCGTGGGACGTCTCGACGAATGATGAATGATGGTATAGGATGCTGGATGTCGAATGTTCCATGAGAGAGACCAGCAGCTTTCCAGGGTCATCCAACCGTCCATGTACGGAAGTATCATCACGGGGTGATACAACAGGTAATGATAATGATATGCATCGAAATCTTCTAGAGTGCCAAGACAAGAGACTCTTCTCTAGTCTGATGCGGTGTCTTAGCATCATCTCTCAGTCTCTCCTTCCCTTCTTTTTTTTCTTTCTTTTTATTTCTTGATTGATCCCCCCCCCCCGTAAGAGAGGGACTCACGGGCCATGATAAGGACAGTGTGAATTATCCACATCGACATACTGTGTGGGATACCTCTTAGTACAAATCAGTACTAATATCGGGGAAAAAAGAAAAATTTACTATCTATTATATCTGTATTCTCCGTATTACGAGTATCAATATCAATACAAGATATGGATTAGATCTGATTCACAGTGTCGATAGGAGCAGCCCACCCCAAAAAAAAAAAAAAAAAAAAAAAAAAAAAAAAAACACAGAGAGAAAAGAAAAGGCCCTTGACTCTCTCTGGTCTCGGTCTTGCCGCTAACCCTTCTTTGGTTGTGGACTCCGCGATGCCAATGGAAACCAGTGGGAACTCTCCTCTCCCCGTCCTCACCCTCATTCGTCTCCTTTGTAAGGGAGGGAAGGATAGATATACATCACGAACGAGCCACTGGAGCGGGTGGTCAATTGCATCCCAGCAATCCGTTCTTGCCAATGATACGGGGTACGTCGTCGTCGTCGTCGTCGTCGTCGTAGTAGTAGTAGTAGTAGTAGTAGTAGTAGTAGTAGTAGTAGTAGTAGTAGTAGTGATAGCAGTAGTAGTATACGTAGTACGAGCTAGTCGTGATATCGTACTCGTAGTGCGATTCTGGGGTTGAAGCGACGGTGCTTATCAGTGCGTAGACTTTATAAACGGAAGGAGATCCCGCCTCTGCTCCTTCTCTCCCCACCTCGGTCGCGTTCTTGATCTTGCTCTTGCCGTTTGACTCTGTTTCTTGTTTCCGTCTGTTTCTCCTCCATCCTGCTCTTGTTCCTTACATCTCTAGGCTCTCGCCCTAGAATTCCCTCTCTTGACTCTCTCCCTGGGGACTCTCCAGATCTCGTCCCTGGAACGTCTCTGCTAGAACAGACCCTCTCTCCCTCACGCTCACGCGACAGGTGATTGCGACGAAAGTCAGGCGACTTTCATACTGGTACTACTGGTAGTTCACGAGTAGTGTCGGTGAATAGTGTCTACGAGTAGAATCTACGACTAGTATTGATATTTATTACAAGTCTCGACTCCCTCCTCCCCCGCTCCGTGGCTCGACTACTCGTGCGCCCTCCCAAGTCCCGACGCTATTACGACTACGGAGTATATACCTTTTTTTTTCTTGGCGAACGGAGAGAAGGGTAAAAAAAAAAAAACCCGGAAAAAAGAACAAGGGCCCCACGTCTCTTATCTGTGCGTGCGCGCTGCAAGACCGTTGACCTTTTCTTCTTCTCCTTCCTTTTTCTATTATTCTCTCTCTCTCTCCCTCTCTCCCTCATCCTTTTCTCTCTGCACGCAAAGCAGGGGAAAGAAAGGTCGAGTTGAGCTGGAAGAAGAAGAACAGAAGCTTGCCGAGCAACTTCGTTCTCGACGACCGTCAAGACGCCTTCCTCGAGGCCGCCAACTCTTACGGCATCCAATCGCCGCCGACATGGCCGACAGCCTCGATAACAAGGTCCCGCACTCGGACCCTGCGTTGGACCCTGCCCACCAACACACCCACCACCACCACAACCACGCTCCCAGTGCTCAGGCCCCCGAGGGAGACGTTGTCTACACCACCGGCACCACCGTCGACCCGTCCAACGTGCCCACCCAGCATCACCATGTCGGGGACCACTCGCCCGCATTGTCGGAAAAGGCTGGCGCCTACGACGACGCTGCCAAGGCCGAGGCTGGCGGCGCGATCCAGAGCCGCGAGGCCTCGCAGGAATCCGTCCCTCTGCCCTTCTACAAGAAGGGCGTGGCGGGGGCCGTCTACCGCCACCGTCGGCCCATCATCCACTTTCTCATCTTCGGCCTCTTCACCGGCTGGTGGATAGCCAGCCTCATCCTCCACCGCAACGACAAGAACTGGGTCGTCCCCTTCCTGCTCTGGCTGGCCATCCAGCTCCGCCTGCTCTTCTTCTACGTCCCCATCCGCTACGTCACCCAGGTCATCCTCTTCGTCTGGTCCAACACGGCCGTGCGCATCTACGATGTCATCCCCGCCAAATTCCGCTCCCTGGCCGGCGGTCTGCTCACCGCCGCCGTCATGATCGTCGGCTCCTTCGTCACCAAGGAGGACGCCGACAACACGCGCGAGAACCGCGCCGTCAGCCTGTTCGGCATGTCCTTCATCATCTTCTTCTTCTGGGCCACCAGCCGCCACCGTCGCCAGGTCAACTTCCGCACCGTCTGGGGCGGCATGCTGACCCAGTACATCATCGGCCTCTTCGTCCTGCGCACCAAGGTCGGCTACGACATCTTCAAGTTCATCGCCGACCGCGCCGAGGACCTGCTAGGCTTCGCCAAGGACGGCGTCACCTTCCTCACCAACGAGGACGTTGCCGCCCTGCCCATGTTCTTCTTCAGCGTCATCCCCGCCATCATCTTCTTCATCTCCCTCGTCCAGGTCCTCTACTTCATCGGCTTCCTGCAGTGGTTCATCGTCAAGTTTGCCACCTTTGTCTTCTGGGCTCTGGGCGTCTCGGGCGCCGAGGCCGTCGTCGCCGCTGCCACCCCCTTCATCGGCCAGGGCGAGTCGGCCATGCTGGTCCGTCCCTTTGTCGCCCACATGACCAAGGCCGAGATCCATCAGATCCTGACCTGCGGCTTCGCCACCATCTCGGGCTCCGTCCTCATCGGATACATCAACCTCGGCCTCAACGCCCAGGCCCTGGTGTCGTCGTGCATCATGTCCATCCCCGCCTCCATCGCCATGTCCAAGCTGCGCTACCCTGAGACGGAGGAGACCCTGACGGCCGGCCGCGTAGTCATACCCGACGACGACGAGCACAAGGCCGAGAATGCCCTGCACGCCTTCGCCGGCGGTGCCGTCCTGGGTATCAGGATAGCCGGGACCATCATCGCCTCGATCCTCTGCATCCTCGCAGCCGTCGGTCTCGTCAACGGCTTGCTCACCTGGTGGGGACGCTACCTGGACATCAACGACCCGAAGCTCACCCTCCAGACCATCTTTGGATACATGTTCTATCCCATCGCCTTCCTGCTGGGCGTTCCCCGGAACCAGGATCTGCTCAAGGTGTCTCGCCTGATCGCCGAGAAGGTTGTCACGGTACGTATCCGCTATCTACCCTATCGGGGGGGGGAGGAGACGGCCAGTCTCCTCCCCAACCCGGCGTTCACGGGACGCTCCCTGTCCGGAGCCCTCCATGCCCTCTCTGCCTCGATGTGTGAGACCGTCTCCTGTGCCCCCGACGTCGAACTGATGAACATGCCCTCCAGAACGAATACAGCGCCTTCACGCTCCTCGCCACCGACCCGGAATACTCCAACATGTCACCCCGATCCCAGCTCATCGCCACCTACGCCGTCTGCGGCTTCGGAAACATCGGCTCCCTGGGTATCCAGATCGGCATCCTGGGTCAGCTGGCTCCCTCGCGCAGCGGCGACGTTTCGAGGCTCGTCGTCTCGGCCCTGGCTACCGGCGTCATGTCGACCCTCACGTCGGCCAACGTGGCTGGACTGGTCATCAGTGATGAAGTGTCGTCTTTTACCAGTACTTCTGTGTCGTCTTGAGGGGAGGAGGCGAGAGAATGAAACACGACGAAAGAAACGCTACAGAGAGAGGAGAGAGGAAATATGGAGAAGAGAAAGAAGCCGACCGAAGAAGAAAGAAGAAGACAATATATATATATATATGTGTATATATATATATATGTGTGTGTGTGTGTGTGTGTGTGTGTATGTATATATGAAGAAAGAGAAGACAAGCGAACCCAGTAACGAAAAAGAGACTACTGATGATGCAGGAACAGATGGAAGGTTACTACAGATACTTTGAAAAAATAATAATAGCATGATACCCACTCACTGCCAGCGTTGCGAGGAGGTGTTCCGGATGTTGAGGCGGGTAAAGGTCTAGATCTAATGTAATAAGCTATGGAGTAATATATTACTTGGCAGACTCGTGCGTAAAGCGTGGGGGCGGCTATTATTACGAATACGGAGTAGACGAGACAGAGTGACAAGGGACAAGGGGGGCGGCCAGATGACAGGGTAAGAGAGTTCCAGAGTTCCGAAGATACCGGGGCTGAAGGCGGTTAGAGTTGACCGTAGTAATAAGTAGTAGCGGTAGCGGTAGCGGTAGCGGTACAGATTACTAGGATCGAATACAAGTCAGGCCGTAGCAAAGGGTGGCACGACTGGTCGGACATGCCCGGATAGGCTGCAGGCTGCAGACAATAATAATAGGGCATAGAAGCTGTGCAGGGCACTTATATAGTTGGTTTTAAAGTTTGAAAAAAACAACAACAGCCGTGAAACATCACGTATCTAGTCTCGGTCGGCAGTGAGGTACGGGGTGGGTGCGGTGCGGTTGATTGGGTGTCTACACATGTACGGAGTACGAGTAATAAAAAAAATAATGCTCCGTAATACGCCATATTAATATACAAAGTCGTATATCGTAATAGTGATAAACCGTGTCGGGGGGGGGGGGAGACAGGAACAAGTGGGAGCACTTAATGTATTCGGGAGGCCCGGACTTGGTGGAAGCAGCCGGTCATTCGGAGCACCGAGCGCCGAGTGCGGGTATCTACCAGTAATAGTACGATCAAGATTCGAGAGGTAGTCAAGTCAGCCACGGAGAAGGCAGGCCGCGCAGAGTACGAGGACGAATCATCATGTATTGCAGGTGAAGAGAGAGGAGAGCGTACGCTCCACGACGATATCCAGACGACCGGGGGCGTGCAGGATCTATATGTATACGCACGCAGTGTTGACTGCCTGCGACCTGTGCTCGTGCCGGAATAGAATAGTAACATATCATTGCTCGCACGTATCGTACGTAGGTTGCTATGGATGCATTGACGTCACGCCCGGAGTAGGATTTGCGCAGTTGACAGCAAGGCGGGCGTTGCCGTACAGATTGCAGCTACAGTACGGAGTAATAAAATAAGAATACCGTGCCTTGATGATCATCAAAGAGAAGAAGATGGGGACACAGGTGGGCTGATCGGAACCCAACCAAAACAAGCTTCTCCTCTCTTCTCCTCTCTTCTCCTTTCTTTTCTTTTTCTTTCTTTCTTTTTTTTTTTCTTCTTTTCTTCACCTTTCCCGTTTGAAGACCATTGGCGTTCTTAACCTATCAAGTATTCATTGCCATTATCATTACTGCGCCTAATAATACGAAGTAACATTGGGACACTGGGGCTAGAACAAGACCTCGGACCCTTGTACGGAGTACAGCGAGGCGGCAGTCGTCGTTAATTTTCTTTTCGACCCTCTCCACCACGGTCCAGCGTGCTCGTCTGCCCTATAGCGCCCGTCTCGTTCCGGTATGGTGATACCTGCTACTGTAGCATGTGGCGCCGTAGCGTGCATGACATAACCCCCAGCTGCTATTATAGTCTATTATCCATCCGACCCAATTTTCCCCTCTTTTTTTCTCTCTCTCTCTCTCTCTCTCCCTCCCTCTCTCTCTCCTCTCTCTCGCCAGCGTTTCCCTTCCCTTTTTTTTTCTTTTTTTTTCTTTTTCTTTTTTTTTTCATTCTCTCCTTCTCTTATTTTCTTCCTCTCTCGTCCACTCTTCGTCGTCCCATACCCGACGACGTTTCAGCCTCACGTCTCCCTCCTTGATTCTTCTCGCGTCTATTATTCTCTTCATCTCTTGTCTGGACATATACAGAGAAGAAGAACAGGAACCCATCATGGACAATAGGGGGAGGTCGCCATCGCCCCTCAGTGGAGCCAGAGATGGCTCTCGACCAGCATCTGCTTCTGCCGGCGACAACAACGACAACAACGGCGGCGGCGGCGGCGGCGGAATCCAGAGTGCCAGTCTGGACGAGGTAGCGGCAGGCGGCGCAGGCACAGGCCCAGGCCCAGGTTCAGCAACCGCGAGTCCACCGAACCTATCGACTCCCCTGTCGGAGGACGTCGACAGCGGGACCGAGTACTTCCCGCCCCTGGATCCTACCCCCTCGGCCGCTATCCGATCCCAGACATCGCGGACCCAGACGACGCGTCCGCAGCCGCCCAGGAGCAGGGTCCGCACCGGCAGCATCGTATCTTCCAACTCGAGCAACAACGGCGGTGCTGCCGCCAACTTCTTCCCCGGCGAATCCATTCGGCAGCCGACCATTCGCATCCGGAGACGCGGCTCGTCGTCTCTCGCGCCGAAGACCGCCACCGGGGCGGCAAGTTCGGACAATCTCACCACCGCCGGCGCATCCTCGCCTTCCGGCCTCGGCGCCGATCCCGTCGTCGGCAGGGGGAGGAGCCTGTCCCAGCCTGAGAGGACGCGCACGGCGTCGCAGGATGCCCCCAAGTCGCGCCAGACACCAAGGCGGGCACCGCCCACGGCCATGCCCCGTCTCACCGAGGAGGGGAACCGGCCTACCGCCGAGGAGCTGGGCATGCCTAGGTGGGGGGGTGCGCAGCCGCAGCAGGGCCAGCCGGGCGCACCTCCGGCCATCAGGCTGAGCGGTGACGGACAGACGGATGACGAGGACGCTGCCGAGGGAGGGCCCGGCGGGAGGCTTCAGAACATGAGGACCTGGAGCAGGCTCTTCCGGCCTAGGGCGCTGTCGACGAGCGCGCAGGGCCAGGTTCAGGATCCCGATAGGAGTTCTAGGGAGAGGTGGTCGGGAGAGCCGGTCAGGCCCTTCACCGGGCCAGGCGACGACACGTATGATGAGAGGCTGGTGGATTATCTCGACACCGTTGGTACGTCTCGCTTGCCCCCCCCGGTCAGATGAAAGGGAGAGGGAGAGCTGGGAAGGAAGGAGGCAAAGGCGATAAGGGGGAACAAGATACTGACTGAGATGTAGACCCCGAGGTTCAGACTCTATCAACTCTGACCAATCTCCAAAACTCCCTGTTCGTGCCGGACCTGGGTAAATGGATCAACCGTCGACCGACGTATACCCTCTCCGAGCACAGCTTTGCACAGATGCAGAAGGTGCAGCAGCAGCAGCAGCAGCAGCAGCAGCAGCAACAGCAGCAGGAACCACAGCACCGCCAGCAGCAGCAGCAGCAGCAGACTCCACCGCCCCCCTCGAGAGCAGCATCGATCGTCGAGCCTCTTCCCGAGCTGACGGAGGAGGGAGACGGCGAGGCGGCCGACACGTGCGGCGGCGACGCGACGCAGACCGAGCTACGCCCGCGCCTGTACCGGTCCAGCACCATCACGTCCCACCTGACGGACTCGCACTACGCCGCGCTCCCGCACGGCGTGACGCTCGACGGCTGGACGGCCGAGGAGAAGTCGGAGCTGGACGACCACGTGCGGCACATGATGCACTCACGGCGTGCCAAGTTCAAGCGCACCATGAAGGGGTTTGGCCAGTACGTGCGACGGCCGCTGGGCTTCTTCGTCACGCTGTACGCGACGCTCATCACGCTGTTCGGCCTGGCATGGGTCCTGTTCCTCATCGGTTGGATCTACGTCGGGGACAAGCAGGTCTACACCATCCACATCATCGACAGCGTCCTGGTGGCCCTGTTCGCCATCATGGGCGACGGCCTCGCACCCTTCAGAGCGGTCGACACGTACCACATGATCTTCATCGTGCGGTACGCCAGGCTCGTCAAGAAGGGCGCGCAGCGGGAGCCGTCGCGGCTCCGGAAACGTAGCGTCGCAGATGATCTGGAGCAGCAGGAAGGGCAGCAGCAGCAGCAGCAGCAGCAGCAGCGGCAAGAGGATCGGGGCAACGCCAGCAGCGGCAGCGGCAGCGGCAGCGGGACGGAGATACTGCCGGCGGCGAACACCCTGCAAGGCCGATCCGACCCTCCACGGCCGGACCAGCAGCGACAAGACGCGAGCCCCAGCAACAGCAGCGCAGACAGCATCCCCGCGCACAACTCGCACATGATGCACGACAACGTGGTGGACGCGAACGACACAAAGTGCGGGCTGGAGGCGTACGAGAACACGTCGCTCACGTACGCGCAGCAGAAGAAGCTGTACCACCACCAGAAGAAGCTGGCCAAGTCGCACAGCTTCTACAAGCCGCACGAGACGGAGACGCACTACGCCTTTCCGATCAAGTACCTGGTGGCCATCGTCCTGCTCCTGGACTGCCACTCGTGCCTGCAGATCTCTCTGGGGGCGTGCACGTGGGGCATAGACTACCACACGCGGCCGATGGCGGTGACGACGGTGATCCTGTGCCTCTCCATCACGTGCAACATCACGGCGGGCGTCATCATCAGCCTGGGCGACAAGCGCACGCGCAAGAAGGACGTGTGGATGCTGATGGACAGGCAGGAGCTCACGTCGGACGCCATCAAGGAGATGGAGAACAAGAGGACCGGCGGCGACGGAGGCGGCAGCCAGACCAACTCCACCAAGGTTGACAAGACGGGCGAGTCATTTATGGAGAACGAGAAGAAGGGAGGGAGGCTGCATAAACTTTTCAAGAAGGAATAATCGACCATCTGTCTGTCCGTCCGTCCGTCTCTTCTCTTCTTCTCTTTTTTTCTTCTCTCTTCTTTTTCCGTCGAGAGTTTTATATACATATCCATGTATATACAAATCTTTTTTCTTTTTAATTTGCATTTTACAGTCCGAACAATTCGTCTTACTTTTTGTTCTCTTTTCTTCTTCTTCTTCCCCTCCTCTCCTTTCCCTTCTCTCCCTTCCTCTTTTTTTCTTAGGGTAACTTTTTTTTTCTGTTACCGTTATGGATACCAATACAGCGAAAAGAAAAGAATAATTATCTCCTCTTAGAGAGCATCAATCACTCATCTTCTCTATCTATCTTACTTCTTTTTTCTCTCTCTACGGGCGTAGATAGAGGAGAATGGTCGGTAGGGATTCTCTCATCTAGGATCAGGAATCTTTTCTCGAGAAAGGCCCCCCCCCCCCCCGGCAGGCCCCCAGAAGGATTCTTCATGTTACTCATATATATATATATATAATATGTATATGTGGAAGTATACAGCAGTATCTTGTCTTCGTATGCAACATTCAGATATAGGGCTGAGGGGGTTCTACTCTAATAGAGCGAAGCGGAGCTTCACTATCGGTAAGGGCGAGCGGAGCGAGAAGGGCCCCCGGCAGGGCCCCCGGAGAGATTCTTCAAGCTGCACATATATATATATGATATGTGTGTGTGAGTGTGTGTGTGTATGGAATTGATATAGGATACGGATACGGATAGATGGCCTACATGTAGGATTCAATAGAGACAGATTGGCGATGACACGACATGACGGATGATTGAGTGGATGGTCCTCCGCAGTCAGAGGGAGGGGCTCTCCCGGTTGGGTACCCTACAGAAGAGCAGGACGAGGTGGTTGATGAAGACATACGGTGCCATGGATCTACCGGTTCACCTCTAACGGACGGGACTCCAACTGCCGGGCGAGAGGGGAGGGGCGTTGGACGGTCCAGCCGGTTAACTGACCGGTAGTGGCTGGCTGGTACAATGTCACTGTGCAGGCCGACCAACTACTACGAGCATGTGCTGGCTGATGGGACGTCAGATGGGGGAGAGTGGCTGTGACGGTTGAACGAATTCTGACGTGGAGGCTTACGACGCGTCTATACGTCAGGTCCAGTTATCGTTCCCCGTATCACAGAGTATTTTGAAGAAGAAGAAAAAAAAAGGTCACTGCTGCTTGTTGACGTTGTTCGATAACGGGGTTGAAAGTAAAACAAGATGCAGGACGGCGATCTGGCGGCGTTTTACGGGATTCGGGCGCTCTACGAAATGAGGGCCCCAAAAAGGGGGCGGTGGTGCTGGATACGCTGCAATGATGATGATGATGATGATGATAGGAGTAATACCGGAGTATCAATACGGAGTATCAATAACGGAATATCAATACGGAGTATCAATAACGGAATATCAATACGGAATATCAATATGGAATATCATCAATACGGAGCAATTACGGAGTACATGCAAGTCATACGATGACAAACTTTGATGCCTGAGGTGACCGGATTCAAGGAATACCGAGTACGGATAGTAAGTACATGCAACATTTTTATTTTTATTCTATTACAGGCAACACCATTATGGTGTATACAACAGGTCGGTTGCAACAGGTCGGTTTCGATGGGAAAGAGAGTGTACCGAGTACGAGATCATGAAGCGTCAGATCATGATTCTTGCACCAGAGTGCACATACGGAAACGCTCGTGATGGATGTCTACCGTCAATCAGGGTCATCGTCCATGTCAACTGTACAGATTCCCTATGAGTACATGTATGCGACGGCAGTACGGGATACCGTCAAGTGTTTTACCCTCTAATTACGCGCTGCCCAGAGCCACGACGTAATTAATCGTACTCCAACCAGTCTAGCCATGGACCGTCCACGATCCATGGTAGGTATGCATGGGATGGGATGTACGAGTATGAGCAAGGGGGGAGAGTGGGACCCATCTCTCACCCTCTCTCTCTCTCTCTCTCTCTCTGCTCGTACCCGTCCGTACCTTGTCGTAATAGTGCAGAGCTACAGCAGCACACCTTGGCACTTTCAACCTCCAGGCTCCCTTCATCCTCACTCCTTCTCTCTCTCTCTCTCTACCTCTTCCGTCTTCACCCAATCCTCAACCCCCCCTCCGATCAGTTCCAATCACATCCGACGACGAAAGACGACATTGAAGAACACGAAAAAAACCACACACACACGCACACATACACACACACACACACGCATACATTACATACATACGTACAGACACACAAGAGGGCTGAGAAATACGACCGACCAGCCCTCGTCCGCTCCCTTCCCTCCCAAGCCATGGCGCCTCAGGACAGGTCCGACATGCAGATGCTGCCGCTGCACGAGCCAGGCAGCGACGGCGGCCCGCGCCAGGAGAAGAGCAGGGACGAGCCGTCGTCGTCTCCGTCGCCGTCGTACCTAGCGTCGTCGTCGTCGCCGCCGCCGCCGCCGCCGCCAACGTCGCAATCCTCGACATCGAACCCCCGAGACAAGATCCGATGCCTAGACGGCCTGCGCGGCATCGCCTGCCTCCTCGTCTTCAACTACCACTTCCTCTGGCCGTGGACGCCGTTCATCATGCTGGGCCACGGGGCCGCCCCGCCCGGGTCCCTCGAGCCCTACGAGTCGTGGGGCTCCCTGCCCATCGTCTGCCTCCTCCACCGGGGTCGGCCGATGGTGGCCATCTTCTTCGCCATCTCGGGCTACGTCGTGTGCCGGCACATCCTGCGGGCCATCCACGAGCGGCGCATCGACGCGGCCTACCGGTCGCTGGCCTCGGCCGCCCTCCGCCGCGCCTTCCGGCTGTACATACCGCCGACGGTGAGCATGCTCCTCGTCGCCGTCCTGGCGCAGATGGGCGCCTTCAGGTCGGAGACGGACATCTACAAGGGGCCCGACTCGGTCTACATCAACGGCACCGTGTCCGAGCTCAAGCTGGCCGGCGCCCGTGCCCGCTGCCCGCGCGGCATCCCGGCCGTCCGCGGCGCCGGCGGCATAGCCGACTACCTCGACCTCGGCAGCCCGGACTACCTGTACAACCTGACCGGGTGGGACGGCGACAGCCGCATCTGCATCAACACGACGTCGCAGCTCTTCGGCCCGGCCAGCGTCTACGACGGCCTCGTCAACCCGGCCGACGGCCAGATCGCCAAGATGTCCAACCTCACGCGCGGGCTCGGCACCTACGCCCTGCAGAGCTACGTCTCGGCCGGCGTCTACGCTTACCAGCACGACGTGCCCTACGCCGGGCCGGTGCCGATGCGCATCACCGGCTCCAACGTCACCAACTGCACCGAGTTCAAGCTCGTCCAGCTGGGCGGCATGTGGGAGGAGCACCCGCTCATCCACGACAACGCCACCTACGCCGTGCAGAACTTCACCCGCGTCTACACCGAGTGGGTCAACCCCTTCAACTTCGGCCACTACCACACCCGCTACGACCCCCACACCTTCACGATCCCCATGGAGTTCCGCGCCTCGCTGGTGCTGTACATCTTCCTCCTCGCCACGGCCGCCGTCAGGCCGAGGTGGCGTCTCGGCCTGGCCTGCGGCGTCGCCGCCTACAGCCTGCACTTTGGCCGCTGGGACGTCGCCGCCTTCATGGGCGCCATGGCCATGTCCGAGTACGACATCCGCGCCGGCGCCCGAGCCGGCCACTACCGTCTCCTCCAGTCCGAGTCCCCGTCGCCGCACGCGTCGTCGTCGTCGTCGTCGTCCTGGCTGGGCGGCCGCGACCAGAAGCAGCGCCGCCGCCGCGCCTCGGCCGTCCGATGGGCCCTCACCATCCTGGCCCTCCACCTCCTCTCCTACCCGGACTCGTCGGCGGAGTACACGCCCGGCTTCAGGATGCTGGCCGCCTGGATGCCCAGATACTACATGCCGATATCGGGGTGGATGTACTACCAGTCCGTGGGCGCCGTCCTGCTCCTCCGCTGCATCCTGCACGAGCCCGTCCTGTGCAGGTTCCTCGAGTCCCCCGTGCCGCAGCATCTCGGCCGCATCAGCTTCTCGTTCTACCTGGTCCACGGCCCCATCCTGCACTCGCTGGGCTTCTGGGTCATGCCTCGACTCTTCGACCTGTTCGGCCAGCCCGTCGGCTTTGCCATCGGATGGACCGTCCTGCTCAGCCTCGCGCTGTACGTGTCGAATATCTGGTATAGGCATGTCGACACGTGGAGCATGGGTGTCGGTCGCAGGGTCGAGAGGTTCCTGCTCGAGGATTGATGATGTGACTTTTTTTCGTCATCTTATCCATCCACTCTCCCCATCTTTTTTTTTCTCTCTTCTTCTTTCCCTCAGTGTGTAGGAAGTGGAAAAAGACGGAAAAGTGTGTAGAGTAGTATTATATATATCCTTGCTTTTTTTTTTTTTGGGGGGGGGGGGGGGGGGGGGGGGGGGGGGGGGGGGGGGGGGGGGGGGGAGAGGGGCGGAGTGGTATGTTTGGTCTTCAAGTCCTGGATGTCGGAGTTTTTTGTTTGTTTTTTTTTTTTTTTGCTTTCGCTTTGTCGCAAGTTTGTTGATTGGACTGGACGGCGGCGTTTCTTGAGGTTGCTTTATATCAGACTTGGGACTTGAGGGTAGAAGAGAATTTACATGATGGAATTAGGATAAAAATTCAATGTATTTGCTCTCTGCCTCGATTGTTGATGAGATTTGTTGGATGAGTGTACGTGCGTGTACATGTTGGTTTTGATGCTATCAACCCTCTCTCTCTTCTCTCTCTTTATCTTCATTCTTTTCATTAATTTTTTTCTTTCTTAAAAAAAATTCTTTTCGCGTACTAGAACGTGTTACTCTTCTCGTATGAGAATTGTCTCACAATCAACCCCCCCAACATTGCACCGTGATGATATCATCAACTCACCCGTTCCCCCCTCCCCCATGGTGAGGTAATATTCCATCATCTCCCCCCCCCCCAAATCCAGCTGACCACGACTCTTGACCCACCGCGATTGTCGATCGGAAGATGCAATCTTGTAACTACGCAGTGATATATACTCCGTAATATGTACTCAGCATCATCATTACTCAGTGCTACTCGTACGGCGTCCCTTCTCTTGTAATAGAGAGTCGATAACGGTACTAGCAATCAATCATTGTATTACTTGGGAGCCCAGCGTGAGACTATGTGAGGAGAATTTCAGCCACGATGAGGCAGGCAGGTATGACGAACGACCCAAAAGGACCCAAAGGGAGGTTGGAGGTTGGCGACCGAAGGCTGGACGAGGCAAGGATGATGATGCAAACGGGTGGGACGTGGGAGATGTTGGGTTTCTGCATTGGACGTTGCGGTGATTTCAATGGTGGAGACCGTTTTTCTTCTTTCTTTTTCTTTTCTGACCATGATCCACGGACCATACAGAATAACACATAGTGCTGCGTATACGGAGCAGTAGAATAATAATAGATAATGATATATAATGTATAATAATATATAACAAATGATGTGAATACATGGCGCGCTACCCTCAGCTCCCAGCGTCTACTCGTAGTAGGTAATTGATAGTTGATCACCATCATCAAGACCCGCCCTCCTAGATCATCGGAGGGGATTCACCTTCTTTTCCTCCTCCTCCTCCTCATTCTCCTCCTCTTTTCTCTCTCTCTCTTATCTGGAGGTTCAAACCCCCTCTCCCTCCTCCTCCTCCTTCTTTCTCTCCTTCTTCTTTTCATCTATCCTCTTCAGATAATACTGCTAAAGATCAGTGCCGAAAAAGAAGAAAAAATAAAGAAACAATGGAGGCACAACCGCTCCTCGGACAGCAGCAGACTCGATCCCAACCTGACCAGTCTCAACGTCGTCCAAGCTCCTTTCGGCAGCGCTTCTCCCACATGCGTCGGGCATCCCTGAGCGAGGTGCACCCTCAGCACGGCGACACGGAACCCGTCCTACCTGCCGCTCCCGTGGCGCCCAACCTCGAGACGCGTCTTCATAAGCCTAACTGGGCTCTCTCCGACGAGCCTCCCAATACTTGGGCACAGATACGACATTCTTGGAGGGAAGAGTTTGCGTGAGCTCCTTTCTTCTCCTTTCTCTCCTCCTCTTTCTTCTCCTCCTCTTTTTCCTTCCTTATTCTTCCCCCCTTCTTCCTCTTCTCTTCTTCTCCTTTGATTTCCATCATCTTCCACCCCCCCCCCCCCCTTTTCACTTTGTCATTCATCCTATCCTTTCATAATATATACATGTATAGATCCTGATATGTCGTAATGTGCGGCGACGGTGCTGACCGAGAGACCATGTGTAGCGAATTCTGGGGAACCTTCCTCATCCTCCTGTTCGGCGCCGGCGTCGAGTGCGAGGTCCGTCTGAACTACCACTCCGGTGACGTACGCCAGAACGCCGGCAACTTCCTGCAGTGCCGGCTGACGTGGGCGGCCGGGGTGGCGCTGTCGGGGTGGATGGCCGGCGGCGTGTCGGGCGGGCACTGCAACCCGACCGTGACGCTGGCGCTGACGATGCTGCGCGGCTTCCCGGTCCGCAAGGTGCCGACCTTCGTCATCAGCCAAGTTCTCGGGGCCGCCCTGGGCGCCCTGGCCGTCTACGCCAACTACGCCTCCGCCATCGCCGAGTACGAGGGCGGCGGCGGCGGCCGGACCGTCCTGGGCGACCACGCCACCGCCGGCTTCTTCTTCACCCTGCCGGCCCGCCACCTCTCCTACGCGGGCGCCTTCTACACCGAGGCGCTGGCCTCGGCCGTCCTCGTCGCCCTCGTCTTCGCCCTCGCCGACAGGAGCAACCTGGCCCCGCCAAAGGGCACCCAGCCCTTCTGCATGTTCCTCGCCCTGCTGGCCATCGGCTCCGCCCTCGGCGTCAACACCGGCTACGCCATGAACGGCGCCCGGGACACCGGCCCCCGCATCGCCCTCTCCATCGTCGGCTACGGGTCCCAGGTCTGGACCCACGACTGCTTCTACTGGATCTGGGCGCCCTGGGGGGCCGCCATCGTCGGAGGCCTCGTCGGCGCCTGCCTGTACGATGCCTTCATCTACGTCGGCAGGGACTCGCCCTTCAACCTTCCTGGTAAGGGGGGCGACATCGCCCTCGGGGACGAGGTCTAGTCACCGCCTTGCCATGTCCGGATGGCCTCCTTACCGTCTCTGACCCTTGACCCCGTAATCTACGCCTGGGTTCGGCATTTCAGAGATGAAGAGGAGGGGGAAGCGGTTTCACCTGCGGAAACCACTGGGCTACGCATCACGACATCTTTTTTTTTTCTGCTCTCGGATGGGCTTTTTTTCTCTTTTTTTCTCCTTTTCTTTTTCATTTCCTATCGAATCTCTATCTGTTTCGTCATCTCCCTTTTAGAACACGCTAAGCTAGACGAATAGACGTTATACTCGCTCGAATATAAAAGACGCATTCGCCAACTTCGAGCTTGCACAGATTACTGACCCTCGGGATAGCTGGTGCTGTGGAGCGACGACAACCCTTCCACTACTTGAGGAGGTCCAGCATGCATGCCGGTGCACTCGTCACGAGAAGCGACCCAGCAGTCCGTGGCCGTTGCCGGGGTCGTCGTAGGTAGACAGGTGGGCCTCGGCCTCGACCCCGGGTGCCCTTCGCGAGGAACTGGCTAGCGGAAGTAGCCCGACTGGATGGCGACGGGCGTGATGGTGAAGAGCTCGAGCTCGAGCCCGGTGTGTATCGACTCCGTGGGGGGCGCTGGCGGCCTACTTCCCGCCTGGTCATGGCGCAAGGCGCCCACCACAGCCCGCCCTACCAGCTCGTCAGGCTGCCGGAGCCGACGACCGTGGCCCGCGGCACGGAAGATCCATTGCAGATGAGCTTCGGGGAAGGTGGTGTTTCTTTCTTCTGTTTTCTTCTTCAAGGGGCGACGCATTGCAGAGTAGCAGGCTATCAGAATTGGAAGCAAATGCACCAGATGTATCTCCTAGATGCATCTATATACTCTCAATACGAGATGATGGCATTCAGCGTCCGCGGCCGTTCCCCGAGTCCTTCCATACCCGGGGACCGTAAGGATGTGGGAGAGGGAGGGAGGGGCATCGGAATCATGTCAGGATTTGTTGAGGAACGGATAGTGCATGTGAACTGTGTAATGCGTATCTGCGTATCTCCGTACAACTTCTCGTCTCCCGCCCGGGCTCTTATGCCGGCGTTGGATCCGCACCGTTTGTTTCATGACGTCCAGCCCTATTGTCAGTCACTTAACCGCCCGTGAATTCTGAAATATCCCGCGAGAACAGCATATTCACAGCGGCGGGGGTGCGTCTATGGTATTCGGACTGTGGTTGCGTCATTGTTCTTCACATCTCGGCCTTGCCATGCCCCGTATCACATGCGTCCAGCTGCAAGTTGGCGAATCGCTCTTCTGCATCGTAAGCGCCTTTCCAGATTGACTAGATGCCTCTGAGATTGACAACCCCCCGAAGGAGGAGAGGAGAAGAGGAAGATGAACGGAGGGGACATGAGCTCATTATACGTACGTGGTAGTACGGAAACGTCGCATAGCGTAGGAACATAAAAGCAGACGCTAGCTGCCATTGTTAACGACGATTCGCCTTTTCCTTTCCGGGTTCGTCTTCACCTTCCCCTTGGGACGCACATCAACACACTTCAGTTTCTTTGGCCACAGCAATTCTATACAATTCCGTCTACTCCTTTTCCCTGATTTCACCATCTTTTACGTTCCTGCCTTCTCTTCTTTTCTTTTTCTATCTATGTTGATCTTTCCTCTATTGCTCTCGATTCCTCTTGCCATCTTGTTCTCTCTCCGGCTCACATCTCTCGCTTCCCCTCTACTGCCCTTTCATGGTACCTGTACAGCTTTCGCCATGACTGACGATATCCCTCTCTCGGTCAGCGCATGGGACACTGCGCCAAGAAGGTTCGATGTCGCCAATGCTTCCATCAACTATCAGTCTGCGTCCCACATCAATACAAAGCGATTCCTCCTCCTCGGGGCCTATTGGGAAAGCCGTACTGAGATCGAAGATTCTGCAACCTCTGCCCACCGCTGGGTTTCTAGCGACAACATGAAAGGGTCTGAAGGGAATCTGAGATCCTGGGGTTCGTTCAACTCATACTTGGACTCGGTTAGACCACTAGGGCAATCGTGGGGAATTTCTTCTTTTTTTTTCGGTCATGTAGACATGTATCATGGTCAAGATGCTGAGATCATTTCATGGTGTCATGTCTAATCCTAATGGATAGCAAACCTGAAAGCTTGTATCAACCATTCTCACCAGATTGATTCATCAGCTACGCATGTTCTGGTATTCAGACTTGCACGGACTCGCGAGAGGAGCGGGTCTCCACTTCGACCGGATATCAGACCAAAAGCCTTCCGGATATGAGATGGGATTATCATTCGCCTCACCTCCTGCTGCACTTTGGTAGTGAGGCATGACAGTTGTGTCTGTCAGACTTCTGCGGCGGAATAATACCGGTCACTTAGCAGTTCTAGATTGACGGATCGGCAGGAGGTTTATCCGTATAGTTATATCATTCAATTGATAGAATAATAGCACAAAATAGCGGTTATATCAACCCTCTTTATTGATTCTTAATTGATCTATATAAGGAATAGTGACTATAAAGATGGCCTTTTCTATGGGAACAACGCTGCTCGGCACCGGAATAACCTCTTCCGGGGATTACTCATCTGCTTGTTCCAACAGTGTTGTGTTGTGTGCGGGTAGTATGTGTTTTGAGTCGCATACCCTGTACCGACATCGAATGAAGTCTCACCGTGATAAGTTGTGTCGGAGTGTATGAGTACAATTTGATTCTTGCCTTACTTGTTCCACCTTTGCACTATTGAATGCGTTATTCTGTCGATATCTCATACGCTCTTTAACATGTATAGGCCTGATAAAACTTGTGCAAGTCAGAAAAAGCACGCATCTCTCTTTTTCATAATCCAACGTCATCATATATGACACACTGTCTCGATCGAAATCCTTGGCCCCTATCCTTCACAACTCTCTCACAAACACGCAGGAAAACCCTTCAAAAAAAGTGTAAGAGAAAACAACAACAAAACAGACCACATCTCCAGCAATGCGACCAATCTCTATCCTGAGCTCTGCCCTTCCAAGCGCAGCATGGGCAGCCCTCGTCCCCCTGGCAGTCAACACGTGGGGTGGGGCCTTCACGGTGGCGACGGACGAGGCGTACGCGCGCCTGACGTCGGGGTCGTCGGCCCTGGACGCAGCGCAGGCCGGCTGCGCGGCGTGCGAGCGCAACCGGTGCGACGGCACGGTCGGCTACGGCGGGTCCCCGGACGAGTCGTGCGAGACGACGCTGGACGCCATGCTGATGGACGGCACGACGCTCAACACGGGCAGCGTGGCGTCTCTTCGGCGCATCCGCGACGCCGTCGCCGTCGCCCGCCTCGTCCTCGACCACACCGACCACACCATGCTGGCTGGGGACCAGGCCACGGCCTTTGCCGTCCAGAACGGCTTCGTCCAGGAGAACCTTACTACTGCCGAGTCCGCAGCCCAGTGTGCTGACTGGAAGGTCAGGGACAGGTGTCAGCCGAATTACCGCGTCGACGTCGTCCCGGATTCCCATTCTTCGTGCGGTCCATATACCGCTCTGAATAACTCCTCCCCTCTCACCTCATCTTCATCATCATCATCATCTTCTTCTTCTTCTTCATACTCTACCACGTCCTCCCTGTCCCTGGGACAGCAGACGATGAGCAGACCACAGGCCTCGCACGACACAATCTCCCAGATCACAATCGACCTCGGCGGCTCCATGGCGGCGGGGACCACCACCAACGGCGCGTCCCACAAGGTCCCCGGCCGCGTCGGTGACGGGCCCATCCCCGGCTCGGGGTCCTACGTCGACGGAGAGGTGGGCGGGTGCGGCGCCACCGGTGACGGGGACGTCATGATGCGCTTCCTCCCCTGCTACCAGGCCGTCGAGAACCTCAGGCGCGGCATGGACCCCACCGAGTCGGCTCGGGACGTCGTCGCCCGCATGCTGAGGCGCTATCCCGACCTGGCGAGCGGCGTCGTCGTCGTGGACAGCCGTGGCCGTCACGGCGGCGCGGCGAGCGGCTGGACCTTTACGTATGCTTTTCGAGGGGGCGATATGAATGCTACCGAAGTTGTCACCATCGAGCCTCTGAGCTGAGATCTCTCTTGTCTTCCATTCTTCTCTCATCTTCCCCTTCTCTCTTTCTATCCCCCCCCCCCTTTTTTTTTTTTTTTTCAAATATCTTCTTCCTTCTTTTCTAATACTCGTTTCTACGTTCGCCCCCGCCCCCCATACATATAGGTTCCTTGGCTTTACCAGAGCACAAGTACGTGATGAATCTTAGATCTTGTTTGTTCTTTGGAAAGTGGAATGTATTTGCATATTTGCATGCATGAAATGGTTCATTGTAAGTGCTATTGCTTGATCAAACTCACTGATAGTAATCCTAGATGAGAAGCAGAAAAAGAAGAAGAAAAAGCCAGAATAGAAAAGAAAAGCAGGATGCCGATATATTTCAAGTCAAAATCGGCAAGATGAGACAAGATAAAACTCCAAACAAATGTTGCCCAGCGATCAAACGATCAAAGAAAATGTCGAAGAAAAAGACCAGCCATCAACGCCATCAATCGTATTTCAAATCCTCCATTTATATCTTGTTTCTTTGTTTCTGAAGTGGGGAGAGGGGTGACAAGGCCCAAAAAGAAAAATGACCGCCCTGAATAAGAAAGGAGAAAGCAGGAAAGAAGAGAGGGAGAGCAAGGGCCAAGAAAGGCCAGAAGAAGAAGAAGGGACGAAGAGCAAGGGCCGAGGCTAGACGCGGACAAAGTCCTTCTCCTTGTCCTTTTGGTTCTTGAACAGCGCCTTGAGCATGTTGCTCTGCCTCTCGCCCTTTGGCCTGATGACCATGTTGAATGCATCATCCTTCTGGTTCCGGCCGTCCTCGATGGCGCGGAAGGGAGACTTGGTGGGGACCTTGGACTTCCCGCCACCCGCGCCGACCTTGCTGCTCCCGCCGCTCTTCTTCTCCGTCTTGGAGGAGGAGGAGGCCTTGGGCTTGGAGGCCGAGGTCGGCTTGCTGGACGTCTTGCCCGTCTTGGCGGTGCGGGACGTCTTGGCAGTGTAGCGGGACTTGGCGTCGAAGTCGTCGTCCTTGTCGTAGCCCTTCTCCCTCCTGATGGCCTTGAGGCGGGCGCGCTCGGCCTGGGGGGTGATGAGCTCCATGTCTGCGCTCTCGGCCTCGCCGAAATCGGGGATGATGCCGCGCCTCCACGAGTCGATGGCGCTGAGGTCGTCGTCCAGGACGTCGCCGCCCACTTCCATCTCCTCCTTCTGGAAGACGAGGGCCTCGTCCACGCCGTCGCTGTAGGCGGTCGGGGCGCCCCTCCTCGTGGGCGTCGGGCCGTAGTCGTACGCGGGCTCCTGGTGGCCCGGGTACTCCGACGAGGGGCTCATGGGCAGGGCGGGCCTGGACTCGTAGGCCAGGGCCTGGCGGGCGGCCTGGGCCTCCTGGACCTTCTTGAAGATCTTCCAGCCGCCAAACATGACGACGGTGACGCCGGCAACGGCGGCCGTGCCGATCAGGAACTGCGGCGAGGCCAGCAGGCCGAAGACGGCGGGCGAGCTGCTCTTGAGCACGCTCAGGAAGGCAGGCGACATCTTGGTCACGATGCTCGACAGCTCGGCCAGCGTGAGCGCCACGGCCGCCGCGCTGTCCGGGTTCTTCTGCAGGTGCGTGATGGTGTGGTTGGCCGAGTGGCGCACGCATTGGACCTCGTCTAGGATCGTCTCCACCTTGTTGACCAGGTCGCGCGCCTCCTTCTCCTTGGCCTCCTCCTGGCGGTCGGGGTCCAGCTCGATGCGGTCCTCCAGGTCGGGCGGCACGTCGCCGTAGGCCAGGTTCATGTCGATCGACTTGCGGCGGCCCTGGCGGTCGCTCTCGGGCGTCGACGGCGGGCTGCGGTACGCGCTCTCCGGGTGGCCGTGGGCGTCACCCACGGACGACCGCCGACCCACGTAGAAGTTGGAAGGGTAGCGCTCCGCCACGGCGTAGTTGCGGGCGTCGTACTGCGTCTCGGCGTACGGGCTGCGGTGGTAGGCCGAGGCGCCGCCGCCGCCGCCGGCCGACATCGCGGGCGCCCTCTGCGAGGGAGCCGTGCTCGACACCTCGCTCAGCGTCTTCAGGTTGTTCTCGGTCAGGGCAGGGCGTGCAGACCTGGCGCCCCGGTGTTCCCTGGTCGAGTGGTGGCGCCTCGGGCGAGACACGGCGCTACCGCTCACAGACCCGGCGGCCGACCTCCGCGACGACCGGGGGGGCGGGCCGGCCTCGTGGACGGAGCGGCTGCGAGAAGGGCCATGACGGTGGTGAGGGTTGGGGGAGAAGTAGTCGTCCTTCTCGTCGTAGTCGTCGTACGCCTCGTAGTAGTCGGCGTACTGGTCGCGGGGATGGTGAGAATGAGCGGGGGCGTACGACTCAAAGGTGCGGGCTCGCTGGAGCTGGGCCTTTTCCGTCTTGACCTGTGCCTTCTTCTCCTGGTAGGCTCCCTTGGCTTCCTTGAAGATGTTGAGTAGTTGTTTACCCTGGTCGAGGAGTTGTCTGTCAGCTCGTAATTCTACCGTGCATCGATCGTTACTGGCCCGGGTTGGGGCTGTTTTTCCATCTCCCAAGGCGAGAGTGGGGGAGAGAAGGGGAGTTAACGTACGGTGCTGATGATCTTGCCCGAGTTGTTGACAATGGTGACAGTCTGTTCGAGCGGCATAATGGGCGATGCAGAGAAGAGAGAGATGGGAAAGAACTGAGTCGTTCCCCTGTGAGGCGGAAAGCAGAAGAGAAGAACAAGCGGGCTGGTTGACTTCTGCTTTAAAAGGTCTCTCTCGTGGAAAGGCTGCGAGTTTCGGCTCCTTCTGACGACGGGCGGTGAGGGTCTGTATCGATTTCAGGTTAATCCCGGACAGGCTGTTTGTACTGCTGCGTGTGCAGTGTGTACTCGTAACGCTCGGAGCAAGAGGAGGAACAGAGTACGGAGCAATGATGGTTACTCGTAGTAACCGTAGCAATGACTTGCTCGGTGATACTCCTCCGTACCCTTTCTTCTTCTTATTAATTGCTCTTCTTCTTTCTCTCTTCCGGAGCACTGCAGCAGTATTCACTACCTGCGGTAGTGGTACTAGTTACCGGTGGTAACTCCGTCGTAGTATTTTCGGTGGCAACTCGTAGCTCTTGTGGTGGGCACGAGTATATGGAGTAGAATAGGCGGGGCAGAGGGGGGGGGGGGGGGGGGGGGGGGGACGGGGGGGGGGGGGGGGGGGGGGGGGGGGGGGGAAACACAAGTTGACCGACTTTCAGCCGACTTTTCCTTGGAATTCCTTGGTATAAATAATAACAACAAAAGAAGGGGAAAAGAAAGCTGGGGAGGGGTCTGACAAAAGAGAGAGAAGGGGGGGAGTGTAGCCCCTGGTTGAGCTGAGAGGATGGAGTCCTAAAAGGGCCGGCGGGACAGCGAGCAAGATCAGACGGTCGGTCACAGTGACTGAGCCAGTCGAAGGAGACGACTTCTCGGATGACGACGACGTGGGGGGGGGGGGGGGGGGGGGGGTGGGAGATGCCCTCCTTATTTACGTGTCAGTCCATTTCCAACCATTTTCCAAACATGGTACTCTATCCCGCTCTTTCTCTCTCCTTATTTATTTTTTTCTTTTTTTTCTTTTTCCCTCTTTTCTTTTCCATTTTCTGTTTTCTGCGTTGGTAAGGAAAGAGTGGCTGACTCAAACCGATTGGGGATTGGGCATCGGTATCTTTGGTCTCTCCTCGCGCCCACCCCCCGGCGCTTGGGATTCTTATTAATCACATCCCCCCCCTCCCCAAAGAGTTTTGTCGCGTCTTGGCCTCTTGGGACGCGCAGCCAAGCAGGAAAGCCTGATGACGGTTGGACAGCTTCGCGTCAGGCGCGCAGATGGAGCAAGGTACATACGACGTTGGTGTACGTATCCGCCCTCCCCGCCTTGATATCTGATGATCCACGAGACAGGTTGATGCCCGAGATGACGGGAAGGAACGGGGGGGGGGGGGGGAAAGGGAGAGAACACATTGGTGCCATCCGCAGAGTACCTGTATAGTCACAAGTAGTGGTCGTACATGTTTACAAGTACCGTCTTCCCTGATACTACTAACGTCGTATCGTGCGTGATCAATATTACAGGTATAGACCAGTCAGGATGGACGACGGATACGGGCCGTAGCCGCCCAAGTGGCTTGTGGCTTGTGGCCTGTGGCTTGTGGCGTCAATGTGCAGCTTTCATTGCTCGGAGACGTGCGACCTGCTTTCGTATTGTGTGGCTGAGACGCTGTACCCGTCGTGGCTGATACTTTCCAGTCTCAGCTTGGCGGCAGTTGGCGTTGGCCTTGGACAACTGTTCAGCTGCCAACGTACTGCTCGTAAGTGTGAGTGACGACTGCTGCTCAGGGCACGTTGATGCGGTGGCACGCGAGTGTTATATACCATCATGCATCGGGGAGCCAGTTCATCCCCATTATCCCACCACCAGCTGGCAGACCCCTGGGCCCTGAGTATCTAGATGGAGAACCCCCCCCCCCCCCCCCCCCCCCCCCCCCCCCCCCCCCCCGTTATGTGAGGGGACCCCCCCCCCCCCCCCCCCCCCTGGCCTCGATCCAGAAGACGAAATTTTCCGTACGATATAACATGTTGATAGAGAGGCTAGGAATTAATGACCGTTTTTTTTTTTTTTCTCGTTTGCTTCGTCGTTGTAGACCCACCCAATGATCACGAGCGTGGTCGGGTACAGGTACGAGCATATCCAAGTCCCAGGCTTTTATTCTATTTCCTTTTATCATTTTATCATTTTATTAATTTATTGCTGTATCATTTCGCTTTCTATCCCACAGGTAAAGGCCGGGCCTTTGGCAAGACCGCCCACGTGTCCAAGGTTTGGAGGATTCATTCAGGAAGCTCGTCCCATTGCGGCGTCCGTGGGACCATTAGTGATCAATACTCATCCTCAACCTTCCCCGCCGTTGCCACTGCCAACTACCAACTGCCAGCTGCCAACTGCCAACTGCCGACTGCCCAGACCGTCTCCTCTCCAGTCAGGACTGGACCGGTGGATAGTGCTGCTCACTTGTACTCGTATCGTCCGGCCGCCGGACCGTTGGCTCCCTTTCAAGGGTTGCCATCGACACCGCGTTGGCCACCCAAAACTCCACTCTGCCACAGCCCACGGACCACGGGGCCACTCCCCACCGAAGACTGACGAGACAGACGTGTTTGTCTCGGTTACTCTGGACCTGTACATGTCACCGAGCAGATACTGTGCAATCAATAACCCGTACTCCGTGCGGTACTGCTCCGCGACATTCGGTAGTATCACCGCTAGGCATCATCACTGTACTCGTAGTATGCAGCCTCCTGATCGCCCACCTCCCCCAGCCACCGACCGACACCGACTGATACCTTGCCGGGCCGCGGTGTTGACTCCGCACGGGGGGGTCAGAGTATCGGCGGCGATACTGCCCAGATGAGAGCGCTCGCTGCGCTGTACAGATGTTGATGGGGAGAGGAGAACTTACGAGCAGTCTCTTACGATGGATGGGTTGGTTGCGGATGATGTAATATGTGTGCTGTCCGTGTGGGTTCCAGAGTCGTAGAAGCTTCCATTGCTCCTTCTCATCGACTGAGCGGTATGCATGTTGTATTTAACGGTACATGTAATCTGTACGGTGCATCCATCCATCCATCCGTCCATGCGTCGTGCATGTGTGTGTTTATCTAACCATTATACCATGGAAGCAATAATACCTCAACCTCACACACGCACATGACCACATGACATTGCACATTGCACATCACTATACATGCGAGATGATGGTAATACGGAGTATCAATACTACTGTACAAGCGGTGTTAGTAATAATGCTGATACATGTAACGCCTAGACGTAGAGATACTCGCATGTACTACGTGCACAGCGTCGCAGTCCATGTCCAGAGCTTCCATCGAGACTTTTTCTCTGCCTGCGGCCAGGCCTGCGGCCAGGCCTGCGGTCTGCCTGCCCATGTGTACGTTCGGCTACCGCTCTTTGGGCCTCGACGATTGACGACACCTTGCACGGCGGGTGCATACGAATAGCAATACATCAGCCAAGGCCGTAACACGTCACGTCGCAATTCTCTATATCTGCGACAAGCAAGGCCTGTTCATGTTGAACAGCAAAGCAGCAGCAGCGAGCAGGTGAAGCGGCATTTTTACTCAGCATCCTCACGACGAGGCCTTGCGGTACGAGCCCATGTCTTACGGCTCGGCTCATTCATCGTACTATCAGCGCACATTCGAATTGAACGAGTCTACGGAGTGATGTAGCCAGCAAAGACCGATCGTCCGCACTTACCGCTCCTCTCTTTCCTTCCTCTTTCCCTTCTTCCTTCCCTTCTCTCTCCTCTCTCTCTTCTTCTTGCTTCTTCTTCTTCTTCTTCTTCTTCTTAATTTATGAATCTAATCAAATTTTTAACTCTATATTACTCCGTAGATTGCCCCTGAAATCTGCTGATCATGGAGTAGGCTGGGCGTTGCACCTTTATCCACTAGAATTAGAGCACTCGTGCCTGCTGCTTCCACTGTAATTCTGCCCTCGGTGCCCTGTACCCTCATTACGGAGTCCGGAGTCATATCAAACAACCGACAGTTCCACGTGACGACACCATTCCCAGAATGGCTAGATTTTTCGATTTTTCTGATAGGCTCTGGTCTAGAACTTGGTCTGCCTGGAAATGGAGGCACCTGAGCGTGTCAGCCTTATATAACATTGGGAGCTACGAGACATGGTCATTGCAGTCATTTGATAGTGGGTGGCAGCAGTAGGAGATTCTATGCTAAGCCAAGCCTTTCTACTTTGTACTGCTAGCTATTGTCTACTATTAGCTACTGCTACTACTACTGCTACTACTTACCTAATACTACTACTTACTACTACTACTGCTTACTACCATTACTACTGCTATTTCTACTTACTACTATTACTACTACTACTGATGCTACTGCTACTGCTATTACTACTTACTACTATTACTACTTACTATATTACTACTTACTATATTACTACTTACTACTATTACTACTTACTACTATTACTACTTAGTACTATTACTACTTAGTACTATTACTACTTAGTACCATTACTACTACTATCACTACCCAAGGTATCGTCAGATATGAATGATACCATGCTAGAAGCCTAGGCACGACTAGCATCTATCTCGAATAGTGAATAGTACCGTCTCCCATACTCGTGCAGGCTACATATTACAGATAATACTTGTACAATATCGTACGTCGTATCAGCCAGGACCAGGTGTAGAATTACCGCTGGGCAATCACGCCAGATATTACAACTAGACTCTACGAGCAACAGCCCCCCCCCCCCCCCCCCCCCCCCCCCCCCCAGTCTGGATGGTCCGTGTCCCATGTAGATCTATGCTCATATCCCAGCCCAGACGTTCAAATAAGGCGTAGCATTGCAGCGCTATCCGACCATAACTCCTCGTACTCGGTAATCCGTACGGAGTATTATCACCCGTACAGTCAACAACCTACAGCTAATGTACTGGAGTCTAGCGTACGGAATAACCGTGCTGCTTCTTCTCCTCCCTCTTCTCTTCTCCCTCGTCTTTTCCTCTCCTCCTTGTCCCCTCTTGTTGAATTTATACGGGCTGCTTTCCTTCTCTTTCCCTCTCTCTCCCTCTCTCTCTCTCTCTCCCGACTCCACAAAGGGGGTCGTTTGGTCGTGTTTGACCCTTGGACTTGAGATTGAGGGCCCTTGTTCTTCCTAGTCCTCCTTTCCTTCTTTCCCTGCCCCCCCCCCTTGTTCTGTAGCACATAGTCGTAACCTTGTAACTTGACCGTCCCATCTCCTCTATTCGTATTGAACCATTTCTCCGTGTGTTTTTTTCTCTTTCCTTCTCTTCTTCTTCTCCTTCATTTTTGGCCCCCTCGCCCCCCCACGACATAATTCACATAACATTCACGAAGAGCAGATACTATAATCATAGACGATCCCCCTCCCCCTCCCCACCGCCCCCGACGATCCCGACCAAAAAAAAAAAACAGTCCCCGCGAAAGCAATTATCAGATAGAAAAGAACAGGCACAGAAACCGCCAGTCAGCCTCTGTCGTCTGGGTTGTGTGTGCGTGTGGTTGTGTACCCATCATTGGGTAGTCTACCCTGAAGGGAGACGACAAACGACAAGAGGCGACAAGAAAGAGGCGATATAGAACATACACAATTAGGACCTTTCCACCCTTCGCGCCGACTCGATACGCCCACATCTTTTTTCTTTTGTCTCATATTGCCTCTTCTCGTACACAAGAAAGACGACGAAGAAGACGAAGAAGAAGACGAAGAAGGAGAAACACACACACACACGATTCCATGCCATGATGGCGCCTTCGTCAATATCTAGCTGGGCGGTGGTTTTGGCACTGATGGGATTCCTGGGGAGGGTCGAGGGTATCGAAAACAACTTCGACTTCTACCCTACCGACGCGCAATCGTGCCTGTACAAGGCGGGAAAGGAGGCCAACTGCCCGAAGCAGTCGGTGTCGCAGCTCAACAGCTGCCAGTGCAACAACGGCGGCGACTTCATCACACTGACGGCCGAGTGCCTGGGCACCGACGATTCGCACGACCTGCGCTCGGTCTACACCATCATGGACGAGGCCTGCGGCGACTCGTCCACGCCGATCGGGATGACGAGGGCCGAGTTCGAGGAGGCGGCGGCATCAGCATCGGCGACGGCCTCTGCGACGGCCTCTCCCACAGCGACGACGACGGCGACGGCGACGGCGACGGCGAAAGCGACGGCCACCAGCTCGGCATCACCGTCGTCATCACCCACAGACCTGTCGGACGGCGGCACGCTGTCGGACCTTACGGACAGCATCGGGACGGGAGGGGTCGTGGGCGTCGCCGTGGGCGCCGCCGCCGCCGTCGCCGGCATCGCAGCCCTCGTCTCGTGGTGCTGCTTTCGACGGTACAAGAAGCGCAACGGAGCCAGGTCAGGCAACGCCAGCAACCCGAGCGACGTCAGCCTCAGCAACTCTCAGGCCCACCCTATGCTCGGCCCCGGCGGCGGTGCCGCCACCCCGGGCTCCGGCTACCTCGATCCCAGCGACGCCAACGCCGCCTACTACGCCGGGTCCCCGGCCGGAACGGTCTCGGCCCTCAGCCCCAACCAGAGCACCAACCAGTTCCCCGTGTCGCCGTGGCACGCGTCGACCCCTCCGCCGCCCCAGTCGGCCGCCGGCGGTGCTGCCATGGCCTTTCAGCACCCGCACGAGTATCTCCAGCACCATCATATGCAGCAGATGCAGATGCAGCAGATGCAGCAGATGCAGGGCCCGGTCGAGCTCCCGCCAGATAACATGATCCATGTCAAGCAGGATCCTGTCGAGATGCCGGGTGATTACGCTCATCGATGAGGTGAGAACGAGTTGGGATAACACACACACATACACACACACACATACGCACCGACACAGACACATACACACATACACACATACACACACATATACACCCACACACACACACACACATATCATATATATATATATATATACCCTGTGGCTTCTTCTATTCAATTTTCCTTTGTCGTTTGCGGAGCAATCTGTATGATCATTTGTCTTGAATTCCTCCCAGCCCCCTCCCCCGGCCTCCTTTTATAATTTTGTTTTCGGTCAATGTCTCTTTGTTCTGTGCTTTCTCCCCTCCCGGGGGGAAACCACAAAAATCTCATGGCGTCTAGAGCAAGGTTTGGGAAACTCCTGGAAAGATTAACGAGCCAGGATTGGAAATTCTTTTTATTTTTTATTTTTATAATGTATACCTTATATACTATATACTATATATCTGATGTTAGGATGGGGGGGGAAGAATTTTTTTTATCTAGAATATGGGGGGGGGGGTTTTCTGGAGGAAAAAAGGGGAAGGGAAATCCGTTTTTAGATGACAGGAAAGAGACTCTTAATACAGCTGAAAGAAGAATGACGGATGCAATGGCATTTTACCTTGGATGGCAATCATGCTAGCAATAATAAAAAAATATTCGATAAACCCCCTCAGAGCGACGCATGTCTTGGGTTAACCAGCATTTCGGTATTAAATGCGACGTTTGGAGGCTGAGCTTGAGTTGGCGGGGCAGCAGATGAGCTTCGGTCCCGGTATCAGTGCGTAGTCATGATACGATCATTCTCCTTTCCCCTGTCTAAACCTCCAAAAAAAAAAAGCTCGTACGACATCATCATCACGTCACTCATCACGCCGATTTTTTTTATAAATATATATTATATATATATTATATACGTATATTCATATATATTTCATCAAAGGAACAATGGCTTCTACGCGCAAGACTACCGTCCTCATCACGGGGTACGTTTTGGGGGGGGATTCATCCGTGTCGGGTAACTACTCGTCTTCATACTGACCATCTCTCCCCCTCCTTCTTTCTTGCAGCTGCACGCCCGGCGGTATCGGGCACGCACTAGCCGCTGAGTTCCACAAGAGAGGTGAGTGAGGGAAGACCGATGAAGCCGATCTCATGGAACGGATCAAGGGTGAAAGAAAAAAAAGGCATCACTCCGCAGAGCACGATCGGAAGGGCTGACGGCTGCGCTCCATAATGCCAGGCTGTCACGTCATCGCCACGGCGCGCAACCCGGACGTCCTCGAGGGTCTGCAGGCCGAAGGCTTCAGCACCGCTCAGCTCGACGTGACGGACGAGGAGAGTCTGCAGTCGTGCAGGGAAGCTGTCGAAAAGTTGACGGATGGACGTCTGGATATTCTGGTCAACAATGCGTAAGTCTTTCCCTCTCCATCATCATCATCATCCTCTTCTCCCTCCTCCCCCCCCTCTCCCATCCTCTTCTCCTCCCATCCTCTTCTTTTTTTTTTTTTCTTTCCTTCCCTCTCTCCGTCATCCGTCCTCCTCTCTCGACCGATCGCAAGGCGAGGTTGGGCGAAGGGGTGTGGAGGAGAGAGGAGGGGAAGGAGAAGGAGAGCTTGAAGAGGCTCGAGGCTGACCCGGTCCCCCAGCGGCCGCACCCACACGATCCCAGCCCTAGACATGGAGATCGACGACGTGCGGGCCACGTACGAGGCCAACGTGTTCGGGCCCATGCGCGCGGTGCAGGCCTTCATCGGGCCCCTCATGGCGGCGCGCGGCCTGATCGTCAACATCTCGTCCACGTCGGCGCAGGTGCCGTACATGTTCGGGGCCATCTACAGCTCGACCAAGGGCGCGCTCGACACGTACTCGCGCGCGCTGCGGCTGGAGCTCAGACCGTTGGGCGTGCGCGTCATGGTGGCCGTCACGGGCACGGTCCGGTCCAACATCGCCAGCCGCCAGCACCGCTCCCTGCCGGCCGGGTCCCTGTACCAGCCGGTCCGGGACGTGTTCGAGTGGCGGCTCACCTTCAGCCAGAACCACGGCACGGTCTCGACCGAGTCGTACGCCCGCGGCGTCGTCGACCAGGCCCTCCGCGGCGAGGGCTGGTTCGGCCACCTGATCGGCGGCACGCCCGACTGGTTCTGGCACGGCGGCATGTCGCGCCTCGTCTGGCTGACGACGCTCATGCCCAGGTGGCTCAGCGAGAACGTCATCTTCCCCAGGTACTGGAAGATTGGGGAACTCACGCGCAGGATCCAGGCTGCCGGTGCGGAGAAGTCGACCTAGGAGAGCTGCCGTGGGTCGTGCAGGTAGATGATGTGTCTCGTCGTGATGATGAACACTCTGAACACCTTTTCTCCTTCTCCTCTCTTCTTTCTTTCCCTCCCTCGCCAGTGTGTACTGTATTATTGTTTACTTTTCCGATCGATATCGGTGGACAGCTCCTCATCCGCACATGCATCTTCTCCCGTGTACTCGCGTATATCATTATTGCATGATAGTATGGTCATGATTGACAATATTAATACGTGATATGACCATACTATCATACAATCTTCCACCGCCGAGGATATTTCCCAGTCGACGACAACAACAACGACAACGACAATAGTGCGCATCATGGTCGCATGATAGCCCGTCTCCGCAACGATGCGAAATCTCTACTGTATAGACAAGTCCACGACCGGTCACGACATGACGAGCAAGGACGAGTCAACATGGGACACGCCCAGCCAAAGCCCGAGCCGGTGCCAAGAGCGGAACTCGACAGTTTGGGGTGAGTCGCTCTGGAGGTGGGAGGGAAAGGGCGAGAACCTTGATGGTTCGAGACGGCAGGGGAGGGGCCGTGGCTGGGCTGGGCTGGTTCGGTTCGGTCGTTCAGCCAGATCAATCGATTCGACCAGCCGACCAACAATTCCCTCGCCCCGTCGGACAGGGAAGCAGGAGCAGCATCTTCCCCCCCATTCCTCCTGCTCATGTCTCCCCTTTCCATTCCGCCGTCTTTGTTCCCGTACGCCGTTACATCGTGAGTCGTAACCTTAAATCTAAGCTTGCGCTCTCTTCAACGAGTGTAGCATGACAACAAGGACGGACTCCTCCACAGTGCAGAAACATTCATGTTTCTCCTTCTTGTTTCACTATTATCATGGACAGTTTTTTTTTGTTTCTTTTTTTGTTTCTTTTTTTTGTTTCTTTTTTTTTTGTTTCTTTTTATGTTATTTTTTCGTTTTTTGTTTTTTAAAAAAGACTTTTTTTTTTTTCGTAATCAGATAATTATATACATGAAGGAGATTTCGTCTCTCTTTCCCCTGTTTCTTCCCCCCTTTTTTTTTTTTTGCCGGTTCGAGAATTCAGAAAGTAAGATGTGCGCATATATATATATATATGTGTGTGTGTGTGTGTGTGTGTGTGTGTGCGTGTATATGTGTGTGTATGTGGCTACTGATAATACTTTCAGACTTCTACCTCTAAAAAGCCACGACGGCGGCGACGACAGCACCGACGAGGGGGATCATGTTGGCGACGGCAGCACCGGTGGGACTCTCGGTAGGGGTAGAGTCAGCCGTCGTCTCGGACGTCTCGGAGACGGCAGCATCAGTAGAAGTCTCGGTAGCGGTAGCAGAGGTAGGGTCAGCCGTCGTCTCGGACGTCCCGGAGACGGCAGCACCGGTAGAAGTCTCGGTAAGGGTAGAGTCCGAGGTGGCCGTCTCGGAGACGGCAGCGTCACAGTGCCACTGTCGTTGTTTCGTAACGGTAAGCCACCGATGCGGGCAAGTCTCGAGGGTGAACGCCGCTCTGGAAGAAGGAGGAAGGGAGGAGAGAGAAGAGAGAAGACAGGTGAGGAGGACTTACGTGGTCACCGTGGGGTTCGCAGCCAGTCGACTCGGTAGGGCTGGGGGCAAGGGTACCGGATGTCTCCCCGTCGTCATGGTCATGATCGTGATCATGCTCGCTGGTGGCAGTGGCCGAGACGGACGAAGAGACGGGCGTGGCCGAGGAGGTGGCCGTCTCGCTCACGGCTCCCTCGCAGTGGTACTGTATTGCACGATGATGTCGCTTTAGCCGTCTCTGCTCTCTGCTCACGTCTCCGACATTGGAGGGATGGGAGGGTTGTGTGTTCTTACGTGGTCACCGTGAGGCTCGCAGCCATACGACTCGGTCGGAGCCGGACCGAGAGAGGTAGAAGACTGGGCGGCAGCAAAGGGGAGGAGACCCAGACCGAGGAGAGTGATGAGCTTCATCTTGGTCAGCCGAGGGGTTGGAATATGTAGATGGATATTGAGAGAGGAGAGGGAGAGAGATGAAGATGGAAAGAAGAAGAATGTCAGTTTTTTTTTTCTGGGAGCTCTTGGTCATTTTCCCCCTTTTTTTTTTTGGGGGGGGGGGGGGGGGAGAGAGATTAAATAAATTAAAGATAAAAATAAAAGAGAGAGAGAGAGAGAGAGAGACTGGTAGGATATTTATACGCAGACACAAGAGACGCAGAAACACCACGTTCCTTGCAGAAGATGCAGCGTCGGGCATAAGAACCATTCTGGTAAGGTACTGCTGCTACTACTAAGTGCTACTATTACACCAAGGAACTGCTATTGCTCGTATCTTCTCTTCTTCCAACGCTATTTTAACCGTAGCCGACATGCTTGTCAGGTGGATTCCGACCAAGGAAGCGAAGCAATTGGAAGGCCATGATTCGACTGATCCGGCCCTTTGAGGGGGGGAGGGGAAAGCAGCTCGGTGGATCAGGATGGCTTTTGCTTTTCCATGGGAAGATTGCCAAGATTTATTATTCTTATTCTTATCCTTATTATTAACTCGTCCATCAAGGTTGCAGATGGATCACGGGCTTTACTCGTAATACAAGTCAGATTTTCATAATACCCGGGAATTCTTATTATTATTATTTTTTCTTTTTTTCTTTTTCTTTTTTTCTGCTTCTTCTTTCTTTCCCCGTCCCCTCTCTTCTCGTCTCTCTCTTTATTCTCCTTGTTTCAATCCTTGACTCTTTGTATCATCGATAGTCCTTGAATGGACAGATGGTGCGAGGAAGGGGAGGGGAACAGTTCCAGATTCAAATCGTTCGGAAACCCCATCGAGCCACAGCAGCAGCAGTCATGAGACAAGCCATCGCATGGCTGTCGTTGCTCGCAGCCTTGATCGGGCTCTCGACAGGTCTCGAGCACCTTTTCGGTGAATATATCCAGGTATGTACGTGCACTCTTCTCTTCTTCTTCTTCTTTCTTGGATTTCTTTCCTCTATTTATAAAAGGAAGAGGTGAGAGAGAGAGGAGGGAAGAAGAAAGAAAGGGGAAGAAGAAGAAGAAAGGATGATCGGATTCTTCCTCCCTCCCTCTTGAACAAGATAGGCCAACACGGATTCATGATAGAATGGACTCCTCCTCGACCCATCGTCACATCACCATCACGACCACAGCCAGTGCCGCATATCCCCTCCCCCGCAAACACCGAGACACATCGAGCAGGACCGGAAACTCGCCGGACGGATGAAGAAGACCAGGGACATGAACGTCCACCACCCCCGGACCCGTCTCCTAGATGCCCTCCACGGCTACGCACGTTACTACCAGCGTCAACGGGAGGAGCTGGATCGTCTACAGAGTCTGTACAAGAAGGTGACTAGATCACAACACAGAGTATGGGGTTTTTTTTTTTACTTCTTTTTTTTTTCTTGCTCCTCATCGCCATGTACGGTGAACCGTTACTGACGCTCGCTTGCCAGATCCTCGAGAAACACGTCCGCTACTCGGACAAGTTCATCACGACAGACTCCCTCCTCCGCCAGAACCAGGCCCTGTGCAGCTCCATGGTCGACTCCGCCCTGTCCTTCTACGGCGTGTCCCGTCCCGAGCTGGAAGACCACATCCGCCGCCGCGAATCCGAGGGCAGGAAACCCGACCGCGTCGCCGTCTCCCAGACCCTCAAGCACATCGTGAGAGACTGGACCGTCGACGGTGCGGCTTACGAGCGCGACGACTGCTTCGACTGCATCGCGCGTACCCTCGACAAGCTCTTTCCCGAGAATCCTGATTCTATCCGTGTCTTGCTTCCCGGTTCCGGTCTCGGTCGATTAGGTCATGATATTTCTCAAAAGGGTGAGAGCTCGACAAATCTCTTCCTCTTTCTCTCTCTCTTTCTTTCGTTTCTCTTCTTCTCTTTCCTTCTTTCTTTCCTTTCCTTTTTTTTTTTTTTTTGCAATTCAGATATGCATGCAAATATATATACAACTCCGATGAAAACACACACACGCACACACACAGCACGCACGCACAGCTGACAGGCTGACCAAACTGACAACACCGCAGGCTTCCAGGTGACGCTAAACGAGTGGTCCATGTTCATGAACGTAGCATACCGTTTCCTAGAGACGCACGCCTCCTCCCCTTCCGACATATCCATCCACCCCTTCATCGACAGCTGGTCCCACCACGCCTCCACAGCCGACATGCAGCGCCCCGTCCGCTTCCCCGACGTCGCCCTCAACGCCTCAGGCGTCGTCCTGGTGGAGGGCGACTTCACCACCGTCCTCTCGGGTCCCGACGCCGCGGGCGCGTACGACGTGGTGGTGACCTACTTCTTCATCGACACGGCCCGCAACCTGGCCTCGTACTTTGACACCATTCGCCACCTGCTCCGCAAGGGCGGCCACTGGATCAACCTCGGCCCTCTGCTCTACGGCACCGCCCCCTTCGTCCAGCTCTCCCTCGACGAGATCGTCACCGTCGTCACCGAAGGCTACGGCTTCAGGCTCCTGGACCTGGCCGGGCCCGAGTGCGGGCTCGTCACCGTCCCCGGCGTGAACGTCAGGGGTATGCAGGCTGCCTATGGCTTTGACGACCGGGCCTTGACAAGGAATGCCTACCATGCGCAGTTTTGGGTGGCGCAGAAGACTTGACTTTGGGGGGGCGGGCGGATTGACGAGATGCAATCCGTCGAGAATGGTAAAAAAAAAAAGAGAGAGAGATATGTATATATATGAAAGACGGAAAAAATCATTTACGACGCCGTGGACTCCTATTCCTTTACCCACCTTGTTTTCCTCCTCCGTCCTCCACTTCATTTCGTCATCCATACATGCACCGAACACTCGGAAGAACCCCCCCCCCCCTAATCAAAGGTAATCTTGAGAATCTCGATAAAGTTATTGTTGGTCCATCCAACCGTCAACGTCTTCCCCGACTCGTCGAGGTGAGGGTACGCCAGTCCCGCATACACAAAGCCGCCGTCGATCGGCTCGGTTGTGTAGAGCTCCGCGTCGCCGGTCCAGGGACCCCCTGGAGACGGGGCGAAGCGGAGGCAGAGGCTGGGACCGTCTACAGGCCTCTCTTGTTAGCCGCCATTCCGTCATTCCATCTCTACCTCTTCTCTCTCCAAACTCTCTCTCTCACATCTCCTGCAGAGGTAGAAGGCATCGGAACGAGGGGCTGTGGAAGAAGGAGACTCACTCATGTGAACGTAGATGTACTGCTCAAAGTACCTGCTCCAGACCATCTGGCCCTGACCGCACCCCCACATGACGGCTGTCGTGGGGTCGAACTTGGTGAGGACGTCCCCCTTCCAGCCTCTGCTCCGGCCCCACCAGTACTCGTACTTGTCCAGGTCAAAGGCGTCGCGGGCGCGCACGCGGGCCTGATAGATGTACGACGTGTCAGGCCAGTCAGTGATGCTGTTGGGCGGGTTGCCGAGGATGTAGATGTAGTCGCTGCGCTCGTCGCGGTAGGCGGCCACGTCGCCGTACTTGGGCGTCTCGTCGCCGCTCCACCAGTAGCCGTGCCCGTCGCCGTGGCGCTTCGTCACGGTGGGCATGCCATCGACCAGCTCTACCTTGGCAACGCCGGCACCTTTGTAGTGTTCTTCGGCATTCTGGGACGGTGTCAGCCGACGGTCTCCTCGATAATCGTAACCTCGAGGGCAGGCGACAGCTCAGGAAGGGACATTGAACGTGCGAGGAAATCTCTCAACATGTATGACGAGTGAAGGGAAAGCGAGCGTGCGAGGAGCGTCATGGGTAGCGGCGAGTCAAGACATACGACAAGATAGTAGAGCGCACCCGTAGCACTCTCGGCATCCGTCTCGACGATACTCGTCCCGCCGAAGCCGTAGCGGTTCGTCTCCCCCCAGGCCTCATTGAACGGCACGAACTGGTTCTGGTGAGGCACGGGCTCGTCATCGTTCAGATGCAGGTCCTCCACGACGAGGGGGTCGTCCGTCAGGGCGGACAGCGAGTCCCTGACCATACCGTGGAACCCGGGCGTCTCCTCCGTCGCGTCCGTGATCCCTGGAGCGCACCACAGCGTGTCCCCGTACACGGCGTACCACTTCCCGCCAAGCTTTCCGGTGAAGCCCAGGTCACGCTTGCTACAGCTATTGTTGGCCCACTGGTGGCCGAGGAATTCGGTCGAGTAGGTGTGCTTGCCACCCGCGGCAATGGGATTCTCCCCCACCGGTTGGGTATCGTCTTCCGAGGCCATGGCTCTCGGTGTCGAGCTGAGGACAGCAGCGGCCGCTGACAGCAGTGATCTGTACAGAGACATTTCTCGTGTGTGAATATGTGGTCTGTAGAGGGAAGAAAGAAAGGCAACAGAAGCACCAGGAAAGAGAGAGAAGATCAAGAGAAGGACAGACTTTATTCGAAAAAAGAATGGGCAGGAAAAAAAGGAAAAAAGAATGTAGGGAAGTGTTTAGAAAAGGAAAGTGTGGGGGAGCATGATTGTGTAAAAGAGTCAAGAGCGCAAGACTGACCAGAGTCAAGGCACGAGTACGAGTAGTAGGAACACGTAAAACGTTCCTAAAAGACTAACTCAGGTACTAGAATTGTTTTCCTCCTCCTTGACGTTAGCTGAAAGACTGAAAGAGGAGGGGGGGGGGATATATATATGAGGATATATAATCCGGTAAATAAAAAGGGGGATTCTGTCGGTCCCACGACCCATTTCATGACTCGGAAGGAGGAGAAGTGCCGAGTCTATGTGCGTGGGCATGTTCTTTTCTGGTGCTAGGCGAGGGGAGGGAAGAAGATTTATGACATATGCCATGCAAGGTACAGCCGCCTGAATCCTCGTCACCCCGAGAGAGAGAGTCCGCACTCTGAGAGGTAACGGACCATGGCATGCTTTCTTCTCCTTCCTCTTCTTCTTCTCCTTCTTGTTTTGGCAAGAAGGGACTTGGAAGGGAGTGGCAATGTGTCCATGTCGTTCATGTCGAGTGCTTCCACCCGTCTCAAGCTGTTCCCACCTCATCTCAACGGTACTATACTTACAGAACTTCGTACAATGATCGATAGAGAGGGAGACAGTTGGGGGGGAGACGCCTTCTCGTTTCACGTTGAACGGTTCGATCAGGGATGCATCGGCTGAAACGATGGGTCTCAATATTATCATGTGTGATTGATAGAAACAGAGTTGGGAGGGGGGAGGAGGGGGGTGAAAAGAGAGCAAAGAGAGTTAGTTGTCCGGGTTGGGGAGAAGCAAGGATGGCCTTTTTAGGGCAAATGCATCCAAAGGCATCCAGAGGCCATCATTTCTTCGTAAAGAGGGAGAGAACATGAGCGGTACGGGATCATGACGTTGCACATCCCAACCCCTCTCACGTATCCTGGCTGACAACGGTCCGACCAACAGATACCCGAGACACACGACATCTTCATGTGCTTCACCTTCACCTTCCTCGATAATCATCAATACACCCTCTCCCCTCCTGCTCATACGCCGCACGCTTAGCCCCTTGAAAGGTAACATAGATTTCATCACCTATAGAGGTCGACGGCCTGCCAGTCATAGGACATCGAGCGCTACAGTCCCATGTGTAGGGATTACCATTACAGATGGAAGATTCGACGAGGCACTCAACAAGAAAAGTAGGGTCATGAATTATCTCAGTTGTTACGTTTCGTTGCAGAGTGCGTGCCGAGGTGCCACCGTACTCTCTCCCCACATCCATCAAGCACCGTATTATTACTTATCCGTCTTAGCACCAGATCATTCACTGCCGATCATCTCCTCAAATCTCCTCAATCCCCTCAATCCCCTCTATCCCCCCCGGTGCCGAGCTGCTTGGCACGACCCACCCCCCCGCCTCAACCACCCACTTCACTCAATCACTCACTCGCTCGCCATGCCGTCACACGTTGGAGACTCCTACAGCCTCTCAAACACCTTGGCAAATATTTCCCGTGCCTTGACAAGATTCACCAGACTCATCCTCTCATTGCTCAGATGAGCCGAGTCGCTGGCCTGCCCACATGGAAGGTGTGCCGCTGGCGCCTCAAATTCCTTCTCCAAGAAGCGGATCGCTGGGATCGAGCCACCCTCACGGATGTAGAGCGGTTTCCGTGGCCGAGACGGCTTGGCAGAAGACTGCGGAGGGTCGTGATCAGTAGCAGCCTCGGCGTCGCCAACATCGCCACCATCGCTGCCGCCGCCGCCGCCGCCGCCGTGCCCACTCTCAAAACAGTCGGGCCACGCCTCCATCACGGCTTTCTCCAGTGTCCGGAAGATCCCATTCTTGAGGTTTCCCAGCCAAGGCTCCGCCCTGTTGTCAATCTTGATCCGTATCCAGTTCTGCGACCCGAGAGCGGCGAATTCCTTTTCCAGAAACTCAACCAGCTGGTGCGCCACCTCATCCACCTCCTGGCCCGGCACCAGTCGCAGGCTGATGTTGGCGCTCGCGTGGCTGCTGATCAGGCTTCCGTCCGGTCCCGACACCTTGTAGTGGTGCATCGTCAGGTTGGGCTCCCTCCACCGCGCAATCAGCGACTGCTTCAGCTTCTCTTCCGACATGGCCTCGGTGCTCCTCCTGATCAGTATCGAGGCAATCTCATCATAGCGATCTTCCTCGTCCGGCGTCATCGGAGGGATGCCATCGTAGAATCCCGGTATCTGGATGTGGTTGCGCCGTCCCTTCAGCTTCGACAGCACGCACGTCAGGTCCGACAGGGGCTCGTCCATCATGTAGGACCCGTCCACCCCCGAGTGGATGTCGGGCCGGGGCGACTCGACGCACACCGTGGCGTGCAGCACGCCCCTCAGCCCGTACGTGAGGCAGGGGACCTCGTCGTCGAGCCAGTAGCTGTTTGCCAGCAGGATGTAGTCGACGTCGCCGATCACGTCCTTGTTGCTCCGGACCACCTGCTCGAACGCTTTCGAGCCGTACTCCTCCTCTCCCTCGATGAGGAATACCACATCATTCTCGAGCTTCTGCGCCTGCATCAGGTCCGTCACCGCATACAGGGCCGCCAGTATGGGGCCCTTGTTGTCGCTGACGCCGCGGCCGTACATGTAGCCGTTAGTACCTTTCAGCGCAAACGGGTCCGTGCTCCAGGCACCCTTCTTGTTGTCGGCCGCCACTACGTCGTAGTGCCCATAGAACAGGATCTTCTTCCGGTCGGAGCCGGCCTCCTTCTTTCCCGAGAACCTGGCATACACAACCGGGTTGTGCACCTTGTCGGTGCTGAGCATCTCCACGTGTCCTCCCAGGCGCTTGCACAAGGATCCCAGGTACGTAGCCCCCTTGCGACAGTCTTCGGCGAACTCGACACGCGAAGAGATGGTCTTGTACGAGACAAAGTCCTTCAATGCACACAAGAGGGCGTCGTTCCCCTCATCCGCCTTTTCCGATGTTGAGCACACGTCCCTAAAGGTCCATACCGAGATGTCGTTGTCGTTGGCACCTGTGATGTAGTACTGTCGATCGCGATACGTTATGGCCGAGGATGCGAGGATCTTGCCGCTGTGGGCCCTCCACTTGCTCAAGCACTGGTACTTTTCGCTCACGTTCGAGCCCGAGTCTACCCGTCGGTACTTGCCGTAGTGGGCGGTGCTGTATTTCTAAGCAAGAGTCAGTAGGGATTCAGAAGGGTAGATACGGGACGAACAACATGGACGGCACATACGCTGGCCCAGCCGTTCGTCGAGGCGGCCCAGAGAAAGCCCCAGCCCATCTGAAGAGACATGATGTCGCAGTCGTGGGCCTTGATGACCCGCAACCTCTGAGCAGTATCGAGGTCCCAGAGCTCGACGACGCCATCCAGCTTCCCGGCGTAGAGGAACGATCCGTCGATGGCCAGGGAGAGGACAGACTCGGCATCGTCAGTGCCGAGAGTCATGATCTCTTCGATGCCATGTCCAGGGTCGCCGTCTGCCCCGTCAGGGGCACCGGTAAGACTCCACAGCTTGATCGTGCCATCGCCACCCCCGGAGATCAAGACATCCTGGTTGTCGTTGACATCGACCGTAGGGCCCTTGGCCATGAGCATGCAGTAGACGTAGCCGTTGTGGGCAAAGTTCCGAACGGCGCCATTATCAATCTCCAGCATGGTTTCGGCTGGGGGGATCAGCTCCCATCGCTGATCATTTCGTCTAGGTGTGCTCGTACCGCCCACTGCCTTGGAGTCAAAGAAGCGGTGGTTCCTGCGGTTCGGATGGCGTGACGAGTCATGGGGTGCTCGCACGTTAGGTTCGCTGAGCGTCACCCACTGTATGCTCGAATTTTGGGCGCCAATGTACAGTGTGTCGTGCTGGGCGCTGTATGCCGTGCAGAATATGTCGCCAACATCGTGGGTCGAGTATATCTCGTACAGGCGGGTGAGGGTCTCGGGGCACCAGACGTTGATGATTGGATCGCCGGCACTGGAGAAGAGCAGCGAAGCATCTGGTGATAGGAAGAGCGAGAGGACACTTCGCTTGTGGGCCTGGATGGTCTCTATCTGTTGAAAGGTAGACAGGGACCAGGCTACGATCTCGCCATCCTGGGTGCCCGAGTATATGCGACCGTGCTGAGGGCTCACAGCAAGGGTCAGGACCGTGTTGCTGTGGCGTAGGTTGTGGACGAGCTCGGGGACCACGGTGCCTGATGGGGCTGAGTCGGGTTCGACCGGCGTGATTGACGGCACGGTAGCAGTGTCGAACGAATGCATGTCGACCGAGGGGGCTATCGGGTTGCCTTCAATCAATCAGCATACGTGCATAGCACAGCAAGAGGGCCGGGCAAGGTAGGTGAAGGGCAGCGGGCGGGCGGGCGACGAACAGGACTGTGGCGTGTCCAGTCCTTCTGCATCGACATATGGAGGGGCAGCAGGGGAAAGAGGCAGCAGCGAGGAAACGGCAGCGTACAGAGGCCTTTCCCAGCACCCTGCGGGCGCCAAACGAAGGAGAGTCGGCGAGGACAGAGGACGAGAGCCCGCAGGTAGATGGGGGAATAGGCAGTCAACAATAAGGAGCTGGGTGCTCGGATGATGATGCAAGGCGGGAGGAGAATCTGAGATCCGGGGTCCTGCCCCACCAGAAATTGGTTGAGGAAGGAGCGCCCGACGAGCTAAAAACGAATCTAGCGCCTTCCCAGAAACCCGCAACTGCCAGTCATCCAGCCCACCGCCTGACTTGCATCATCCATCCTCATTTCATCGCAATGCAAAGGAAAGAAAGACGAAAAGGGGCACTATCCCTGCGACCGGCGGTCCGAGCATGAAACGACGGTACGCTCCTACTCGTAATATAGGGGAAATTCACGGTGCTTTGGGGTGACGGTGACGACGACGACGACGGCGATGACGGCGAGCTTCCATCTGTCCGTCTGCACCTGCTAACCCGAGGGGATGGATGGATGTGATTTGGTGGTGGGATAGATGTGAGAAGCGTCATTTCCGACCTACTGGTAACACGTTTCGCCGCTGTCGTCGGCACGAAGAATGCATCCCGCCCAAGGGTGCAGCGATTGCATAGTTTGGTGGCAAGGCCAATTGTATCCTTGGCTTGGACAACATGCTCCACGGCGTGGACATCGTCCTTTCCTCCTCCTCCTCCTCCTGCTGCTGCTGCTGCTGCAGCTGCTGCTGCAGTGCCCACCGGCCACATTCGAAAGGCCATGATGACGAAGCTGCTGTTGGTGGTAGATGGTGGATGGTTTCTGTTGGCACTGCCGCTGGCACTACCCACTCCGTCAATGTTGCCGATTTACGAGGATGCAGAGGAAGGACTCTCAACACCAGAAGGCAAGGAGGAGAAGAAAGGGAGAGGAGGGCCATACCGACGGGACAGTTTTCCGCACGTAGCAGCAAAGAGAGGTAGGTACTTCCGTCTACCTGTAACCCAAGAACTCGGGCCACTTGCAATCACATCGAGTTGACAGGTCCGGACTCACCGCAAATCGTGCCGCGACCAATGAAGCTGCTCACGGCAAGCAATGCTTGCTGTCAGCCCGTGCCCAAGATTGACAATGGGCCGCCACCGGTGTCACCGCGAATGACACCGCCGTTGATTGTGTGCTCAGTCATCACGTACGTATCCCGTGGCGGCGATTCTCTATTGACATGAGTGAATATTATCACTACTACATGCAATACTATCAGGCCTTGGGTGAGTCCGCTGCGTACGGGTAGTAAGTAGTATTATATTGATTAACCCCCCACCCCTTGTTACACAGCCTACGACTATGCATACCACTATTAATACTCCTACATCTACGGGGCACATCGATGGAGTGCATGTTGCTCCATTGCTACGTCGTGCAGCCTTACCACCGGCATGACACGTACGGCCAGCTCTGCCAATCTTGGTAGCTGCCGAGTGGCACGCCGCACCGACAGACGGGCACCCGATGGCATGGCATCGTATGGCATACTGGCTCACATGTGCGATGTCCGTTGCCGACCGGCGGACACTGCTTGTACGAATGCCGGTGATGGAATGAGCGGCATGACAATGATGGGAGGAGACTACGAGTACACAGAGCGATGGCAACACTGCATCTTTGGTACTGGTCCCATCACCTGCGTTGGGGAGAAAATTAATCTAGCCATCTAGATGATGTGATCTCTGTTTTAGCATACGGCTCCTGACCCCCGGTTCCTTCCACACAATACTCTGTACAGATCACTGTAATATATACATCTATCTGTACATGATACGGAGTACTCGTACATTGCTCGTCAATCCTTGTCACCGACAAGCTTGGCATTGCTCTGCTTCTCCCAAATGGTCCCTTCCCTCTCGTCGAGCACGCCATAGCGGTCTCTTTCCAAGATGGTACTTTCCTTTCTAGGGATGGCTGCGGTCGGGGATACCATTCGGGAGACCTAGGTTCGGGAGACCTAGGGTTCTAGAGTGTCTCCTTCCGGTCCAGGCTGCGTCGGGGGCGGGCTCCTCAAGAACACTCCTGCTCTTCTACGTTGGATGGAGACTTTGCTCGCTCCGGGAGCGACTGCTATATGTATCGATACATATACATGATGCCCCCCCCCCCCTCTTTCGCTCTCTCTCTTGTTGCCGTGGTCGTCGCCTCCCTTTCGGGATAGTAGTTCGCGATGACCGGCTGTACCCGCCATGGCTAAAACCCTAATCAGGGCCCAACGCAATCTCTGCCATCCGAATGAAAAAAAAAAAAAAAAAAGAGAGAGAGAAAAAGGGGGCTCCTTGCCTTGTCCATATTACACCCTCATAGATGTCTCCGGTGAGTGGAGTCTTGTGCTGGGGGTGGGGGGGGGGACACCTCGCCGTGGCTGGCAAAGTCAACGTCGACTACCCGCCGGTTTGTGCTGTCTGACGTAGTTTACGAGTTTACGAGTGGTGTTGAACGAGTATTGATGTTCCTTCTGCTGCCAAGAGTAGCTTTTGGTGTAAAATATGTCGGTATCGAGTTGATAATACCATTCTGTAGAACCGGATGCCAGATGTAATAGAACCAGACCGAGATGCAAGTAATACTAGACGGTAATAATGATATTACATGCAATACATGTATCCGTAGATGCTTGTGGCTGCTGGAAATAAGGTAAAGGTGAGAGGATGAGTGCAAGACGGTAGTGTCAAATCACCTTTTCAAGAAACCAGAGAAATTCATGACAGTAAAGCCAGCAACCACAAGAAAGGACATACAGATGAATCAATTGACGACGGTATGTGTCTAGTGGGATCAAGGACTACATATCCTGGTGAGCCGTATCCCTATTGCTTGTTGGGTAAGGTTTGCCGCCCGAGACCGAGTATTGCAGATTACTGCATACAGTACGAGTACAGATTACACATACGTAATAATACCAGCAAGGAAGGATCTGCTCCGCTGTCCTTCTAGACTCTCCCCCCCGCCACCAAAAACGGCAGCAGCAGCAGCGGCATCGCAGAGTGGATTTTTTTGGGGGAGGGGGGGGGGGGGGGGGGGGGGCAAACTGGCCTCGGCACATTGGCCACTTCTAGTCATTTCCCTACTCCCCATCTCCCCCACCACCAATCCTGGTCTCTGCATTCTAAGCCCTTTCCTATATACTTTCAGTCCCATATTTCACTCTATTCCGTACGAGCATCATCATCATAACCTACTTCCTACTGTCCACCCTCAACGACAATCCGCGACAACCGCGATACCCCCCCCCCCCGCCAAGTCGCTCTCGCTGATAGAATGGACGACCAGTTTGGTGGCCGAACCGACGACGATCTCTTCTACGATGACTTCGAACCGGTCGAAAGCGAGATGGTCGTGGTCCGGGAGGTAGTACCTACCGCTCCCGCTCCCGCTCCCGCTCCCGCTCCAGCTCCGCCCTCAGCTCCAGCTGCAGCATCGCCAGCGCCGGCGACGACGACGACGAAACAGGACAAGGTACCTTCAAAGACGCCGTCAGCGCCCAAGGGCCTCTCATCGTCGCGGTACGCCGACCCTCCGCCGCCGGCGCCGCCGGCGCCGCCGGCAGAGGAATCATCTGCCCCATCACCGGAGCAGCATCCACAGGTACCACCGCAGCTTCCGAGTACGACAAGCACACCGCAGCAGTCATCGAGCGTGAAGAGCGACGGCAACATGAATGGCAACGGCAACAGCAATGGCAACGGCAACCACAGCAACAACGGCAGCAAGGGCAGCAAGGGCAGCAAGGGCAGCAAGGGTAGCAAGGGCAGCAAGGCTCCACCCAACGCGCCGACAGCACCCAAAGAGAAGCCGCAGCAGCAGCAGCAACGGCAGCCTGGCGCCGGCGCCGGTCCTGGGTCCCAGCCCGGCGGCAACAGGCCGGGGACGCGGCTCAAGTCGGGCGCCAACCCGCGGCAGAAGCTGACGGAGGATGAGCTGGCCGCCAAGATGGAGCACATGAAGCTCCTGTCAGCCGAGAAGACGCGCAAGTTCGAAAAGGCCGAGCAGGACCAGAAGCAGCACGCCGAGGCCTACGCGCGTGGCATGGAGGAGGCGCGCAAGCGCCGCATCGAGGCCGAAGAGCGCCGTCGTCGGGGAGAGGAGAGCCAGCGCAAGCTCAACGACGAGCGCGAGAAGAACAGGGAGCGCAAGCTGAAAGCCATGGGCATGAAGGACGGCGGCTGGGACGAGGGCAAGGAGGCCCTGGCCGAGCAGGAGGACAGCAAGACCTTCCGCGGGGCCAACGGCGGCGTCAGAGGCTCCAGGAGGGTCGGCGGTGGTGGTCTCTCAGGCAGCCGGTACGCCAAGGACGGGGATGCGCCGGATGTGGACCGGACCGTCGAGGACCGTTCCCGTGGAGGAGGTCGTGGTCCGCGCGGCGGCGGCCGCGGTGGTGGTGGCCGTGGTGGCGGCCGCGGTGGCGGCCGCGGCGCCGGCGGCGACAACGGCAACGGCAACAACACCGACAAGAGGCAGCAGCTGCAGCAGACTCCACCATCGTCCGAGGACTTCCCTGCGCTCCCGTCCGACGGCGCACAAAAGGTTGCCCCCCCGCCTGCAGCAGAGCCGATGCCGCTGCCACCTCTGGCCGGAGGCAAGTGGGATGAGGAGATGGAAGAGTATGACGATAAACAAAAAGAGCAGGTGGTCTCGCAGTAGATGACATTGAAGTTACGGATATATATTACAGGATAGGAATATTGGTTTTTCATGGTCAAGAACAAGCGGACTGGATCCAAAACTATACACAAGAGCAAAAAAGAAAAAGAAAAACAGGGGAAGGAAAGCAAATGACAGAGCGGGAGAGGGACAGGGAAGGAGAGCGTTTATGAATGAGATATTCCATGAGATGCCAGGATGAATGAATACCACTACGCGGACACCACCTGTGATTGAATGCCATCCTTTTTACTCGAGGGTATTACTAATACTGCTGCTGTAATATTCTACAAGAAGCTCCGTCTTTGATATTAAACAATGCGCCCCCCCTCCCCTCCCCTCCCCCGCCGAGAGGAACTCCCAAAGTTGCGCCCTGTGCCAAAACCAAACGCCTTTGAATATTGAAAAGATGAAGCAGCCCGCGCGATGCAAAGGTGTGCAGGAGAGAGAGAGAGAGAGAGAGAGTGAGGGAGAGAGAAGAGGAGAGAGGGAGAAGTCCCTCCTTTACCATCCACCGCGACCATACCCCCGGCCCCCCCTCCCTCTATACCCACCAGGACCTCTGGGACCACGGGGCCCCCCTCCTCCGCCGCCACCGAGACCGGGCCCGTCGTCGTCCATGGGCTGCTGCCTCGACGATATCCTCCCCTTCATCTCGCGCGGGAACGCGTCATACGTCTTACGCATTTGCGCGTAGCCCAGATGCATCTTTCCGTAGAAGTGGTCGGCCAGCCGGCGGTCGTTGTCCAGACGGCTGAGGTAGGCGCCGCAGACGTCGCAGACCTGCAACTTCTGGTGGCCAGAGGGGCCAGAGGTGTCAGAGAGGGCCTTGAGCTCGCGCTCGCGCTCGGCTTTCGTCTGGGCGGCCTGGCGGACGCGGAAGAGCTCGTCCTGCGCGCGGGAGACTTCGCCCATCGATCCGAGGATCTCGACTTCCAGGAGGCCGCATTCGATCGAGGTGGAGAGGTCGGCTATGCCTTTGAGCTGTTTTGGGTATGTCAGTATCTTTTTTTTTCTTCAACGTCATTTGAGTATTTTTTCCTCTTTTTTTTTGTTGTGTTTTTGTTGTCTTGTTTTTGTTTTTGTTTGCGCACGCGCGCCCTTGGGTCAAGAGAGAGAGGGGTGAAATCTTGAGTGATTGGGAACGTACCAGAACATTAGTCTGGCGGATTTCATCGGGCGTCTTCTCCAGTCGGCGCTGCGCGGCATCAATCCGTCGGTTGCAGTCGTCAATGTACTTTTGCAGATCGCGCATATAGTCATACTCGAAGCCGTACCGCTGCTTCTCGCGGTCCGAGAGCGCCTCGTATTCCACCTTTAGACCCTCGGCGTGCACCTTGGGACACGTCCCCAGGTCCTGCTTGGTGTTGGTGAAGAGATCGTGAGGGCATGTGCCCACCAGGTAGGACCGGCATACTTTGGGGTCGTTGAGGGACAGTTGGGCGCTGCGCGACGTGGTTGAGCTGCCCATTAGCTGCTCTAGCAGCTTTCTCTGTTCGGCAGCCATGCTTTCCTCCCTTCTTCTTCTCCTCCTTCTTCTTCTTCTTCTTATCTGTCTGTTTTTGCTGTTCTGCTATGCTTGGTGGTGCTGTGTCCGTATGTTGAAGATGATTGGCGTACGTGGGGTGGATGGAATTGAGAGGATCAAGAGTAAAGTCGTAGCTCACTTGGCTTTGGGATTCTGCCGCCTCCGACCGCCCCCGCATTGGTGCTATTACCTTGCCGCGTTGGATACGAGGCAAAGGGACCATTCTTGACCACATAAACCCTTCGAGAGGAAGGGAAAAGCCTCCGGATGCGATTCGAGGCCGTCGCCGACTTCTCATGATATTCTTCCCTTCAGGCTGGCTGCTTCTAGCGGCGCAAGTCTTTTTGTTTGCTTCTGACGTCACCGCTGCTGCTGCTGCCGCCCCTGCTGATGGAGCAGCATCAGATTACCATGAACAGCTCACGCTGCGGCCGCTACCCGTGTCGTCACTCCTGGCGAGCTTCAACTTCCAGGCCAACACGACGATATCCGATTTCGAGTCGCAAAATTTCCGACTGTTTCCCCGGTCGCTGGCCCAGATCCTCCAGTACGCGGGCACGCGCGAGCTACACCTCCGGCTGACGCTGGGACGGTGGGACGCTGAGAACTGGGGCTCCAGGCCATGGGACGGGGCGCGCGAGGGCGGCACGGGCGTCGAGCTGTGGGCCTGGCTGGACGCCGAGACGGATGAGCAAGCCCAGTCGCAGTGGAGGACCCTGGTCAACGCGCTTTCCGGCCTGTTCTGCGCCAGCCTCAACTTCATCGACGAGACCAGGACGATCAGGCCCGTCCTGTCCTTCCAGCCCGAGGGCGACCACTCGCCCGAGGCCCTGGCCAACTCGAGGCTTCTGCACGGCGTGCTGCCCCACGAGGTCGTGTGTACAGAGAATCTCACGCCCTTTATCAAGATGCTCCCCTGCAAGGGAAAGGCTGGCATCGCCAGTCTGCTCGACGGCCATAAGCTCTTTGACGCATCCTTCCAGAGTATGGCCATTGACGTCCGGCCCGTCTGTCCCGCCGGCCAGGACGACTGCCTCCTTCAGATCGAGCAGACGGTTGACATGGTTCTCGACGTCAACAGGTCGAAGCGGCCAAGAGGTAAGTTTCTTCATATTACACACACACACACACACACATGTGTATATATATGTGTGTGTATATATACTTCTACCATAGATGTACTGGACGCTGACGACAATTACAGAGAACCCCATCCCGAGGCCTGTCCCGCCTCATGAGCTCGTGTGCGACAGCTCCAAGCCCTACAACTCGGACGAGGCGTGCTTCCCCATCGACCACCTCCAGAGCCCCGAGTGGACACTGGAGCAGATCTTTGGCCGTCCCATCAGGGGGACATGCCCGCTCGCCGACCCGGGCATGACGCCGGTGTGCGTGCAGGTGCCGCAGTCGCGCAACGTCTACTCGTCCAGCGGCGCGCAGCAGGTGAACGGGGCAGACGGGCATTCGCGCTGCTACAAGCCCGATCCCGAGGGCGACTTCACGCTGGTCATGACCAAAGTGGACGCGGCGGCAGGAGTGCAGGAGGTGGTCGAGCCGCAGACGCCGCTCCTGTACGCGGAGCGCAGCTTCACCGGCTACGGCCAGGAGCACGGTGGCGTGCAGGCGATCCTGACGAACCCGAGCGACACCGAGGTCGAGTTCGTGTACATGGAGTCCCTGCCCTGGTTCATGCGCATCTACCTGCACACGCTGGCGACGTCGACGGGCACGACCAACTCGTCGTCCCCCTCGTCATCCGTGCCGTCCCCGGATATCATCCAGGAGATCTACTACCGCCCGGCCCTGGACCGCGAGCGCGGCACCCAGCTCGAGCTCCTCCTGCGCATCCCCGCCCGCCGCACTGTCTTCCTCACCTACGACTTTGAGAAGTCGGTCCTCCGGTACACTGAGTACCCGCCCGACGCCAACCGCGGCTTCGACGTCGCCGCCGCCGTCATCACCACCCTCTCCCCCCGCGCCATGAACCTCCGCACCACCAGCCTGCTACTCTACCTGCCCACCCCGGACTTCAGCATGCCCTACAACGTCATCATCTTCACCTCGACGGCCGTCGCCCTCGCCTTTGGCGGCCTGTATAACATCCTTATCAGGCGCTTCGTCGGTGCCGGAGAGGGCCCGCCTTCGCCCCTCAAGGCCAAGGCTGCCGTCATCATGAACAAGATCAAGGGTCTGCTGAGGAAGAAGAGCGCCACTACCAAGGTAGATCATGGTTCCGACACCAAGTGAATGAAGAGAACGGATCAGATCTTTCCCTCCTGTCCTTTTTCTTGCTTCTTTTTTTTTTAAAAAAAAAGGGAGGAAAAGAAACAAAAGAAAAAAAAAAGATTCCTCGCCACGACTCTGTCATTCCCTTCTCAATAATGTGTGATTCAAGACTCTCGATGCGAAAAAGGATCAAGAAAAATGAAAAATAAAATAAAAACGGTGTATGATTCGACTACTTTGTGTGTGATCCTTGAACTGGAAACGTAGAGATTGTGAAAAGGTAAAAAAGAAGGGGGGGGGAACCAATAGAAGATGTTCAAGTGCAAAAGAACAGAGTTACTGTGGTATATAAATATAATAAAAAAGTGACAAAGGACGAGAAAAGTACTGCTGAGAGACGCCATCCTATGCTAAGTTATGGAGAGAAGAAAGAAGAAGAAAGCGCAATGCCTGGTCTAGACAAGTGAATTACCAAATTCTCTTGGCAACCATCTCATACCGAAAAGGCCCGTTATAGCCCTCCTCATGTGGCTTTGGCCTCTCATCACCGCCGACCTTCTTCCCCCCGGGGCCTTTACTCCCCGGTAGACCCTCGGTCTCGTCGGCGTGTATCCACCTCTGCCGCTCCTCTCCGACCTCTACGTGGCCGAAGCCGCCGACCCTTCGGCCTCCCTTGGCATCGTACGTGTCCCTCTCGGCCTTGTTGGCGGCGATGAGCCCGTCCTTGTGGCGCATGCGCGCGTACCGCGACCGGGCGTACTTGAGCAGGACCATGCCGAGGAGGAGCTTGAGGATGAGCAGGACGAGGAAAGCGATGAAGAAGAACGTGATCATCGTGACGGCGGCGATGGCGTCGTCCGACGTCCAGGAGTACCAGGGGCGCGAGTTCAGGGGTGACCCGTAGGGGTAGCCGTAGGTCGCGCGGCCTAGGGAGTCGCGGATCAGGGAGTCGAAGCGGTTCAGGGCCGCGATCATGGCCGGCGACGACGGCACGGCCGATTCCTCGCTCAGCGAGGTCTGGGTCGACGGCGGTACCGGCATCGAGAGGTGCGTCGACAGGAACATGTGGTACGTCTGGAAGGAAGCACGGATGAACAGGCATGACAGGGGAATGACGGCCAGTCCCAGACGTCGAGTCAGAGACGGAGTCATAAAGGCCTATCGATAGACGATGTATCAGTATGGGTAGGGCTTTATATATATATATAGAGTAGGGAAACAAGAAGAAGAACTCACGTTGGTGTAGTAATCCTTACAGAGAATGTCGAGGATACGGCTGTAAAAGTTGGGCTTGATATTGTTAAACTTAGTGACGTACGCATGCTTGATGGTATCGACCAGCATCTCGCTGCCGATGACGATGAGGAAAGGCGAGAGCACCTCTCCCGAGACGAGCCAGGAAGGGAGCAAGGTGAAGCTGTGGGGCAGGATAGACGAGTTGTGGAGCGGGGGGGAGGAGGAGCTGCCAAACGACGACGACGGGCCCTCGTCGTCGATGTAGTCGGACGACGTCCCGGGCACGGACAGGCCGCCGACCTCGACGAAGTTGCGCATGCCGATGATGAAGAGCATGATCCACAGCTGGAACCTCTCGACGATGTCGGCGCAGGTGAGCTGGAACAGATTGTCCTTTTCAAAGCGCTTGAAGACGGTGCTCTTGATCTCGACAAACTGGTTGGACAGGAGCAGGGTGAGCAGCGCGTTCGAGTACGAGTTGACGGCCACGTTGAGCGTGATGACCTGGTAGTAGAGGGCGATGGAGTGCAGGCAGTTGTACGCCAGGGCGAGCACGAACATACCCAGCGGGAGGAGCACCTTGGACCGGCCCGACGGGTTGCGCGACAGCGTCTCGTTGCTGAACAGGCACTCCAGTATGTCCTGGCCCAGGGCCGACAGCAGCCGGTCGCCCACCTCGAGGATGTTGTAGATGACGTACAGCTTGATGGCCGACTGCGCGCGGATGAAGTGGTACATGCGGCTGGCGTCGAGCGTCATCAGCGCCATGGAGCTGCAGATGATGACGGCGCCCTGCAGCAGGTCCGCCTTGTGGAACGCCGTCAGCCCCGAGGGCATCGACTTGGTCCTCTTGTGGCGGAAGATGCCGTCCCTATGTTTCGGCTTGTTGGCATTGTTATTACCATGATTATTAGAGCCGTGGCCCTGACCCTGACTGTTGTTGGCGTTGCCGTTGGCGTTGGCGTTGCCCGTTCTGGCCTGCCCGTTTTGCCGCAGGTGCAGCGACGGGGCCCGACCGGGGAAGCGCTCGCGTGGCATCGCCCCGTCCGGGTCGACGGAGAATTCGGAGAAGTCGCTGGCCGTACTGGCGCTGCGCGACCTCTCCGTCGTCCCAGTCCTGCCATCGGGTCCCCTGGAAGGCTTGTGACGACGGCCCCTCTCCCTCAGACGGCCCAGGCCACGCCACACGTACGACACGAGCCACTTGGTCTCCTTGCCGATGACATACCCCCACCACTTGACCAGGATGCCCACGGCCATGACGAAGCGGATGGGCAGGATGGTGAACGTGTACAGCCAGGCATCCAGGCACGCCAGGGCGCCAAAGTACAGCGTCCGCTCCAGGTACGTCGGCAGGAGCAGCACGTTCTTGAGGCGCTCGAACTTGACGGCGCTCGACTCGTAGGGTATGTCGTTGGTGTGCGGGTGGTAGATGTACAGCGGGCTGGGTCTCGACGCGGCAATCTCCAGCTGCAGGTGCGTGGGGATGGACATGGGCGGGAGGGGGATCTGATTCAGCCTCGGCGACGGCGGCGGGGGGGGGACCATAGCATCCGTCGGTGCGGGCGTGGTAAGCGTGTCGACGGCGGCGGCGGCGGCAGCGGAGACCCTCACCCCCTCGAGCCCCAGGCCGAGAGGATTAGGTCGAGCAGACGGGTTGAGCGAGTAGCGTCTGGGGCTGCGTGAGGCCGTCATGTCGTGCGATCGGCTGGAGGGCGGCGTAGATGCCGTCCTGGGCGACTGCGGCTGGCGGACAAAGTCGGCCGCCTGCCACGGTCGGCCGCCCTGTCTGGGCGGGTCGGTATGCGGGTAGGCTGCGATGTTGTCGTTGTTGCTGTTATTGTTGTTGTTGCTACCGGTGCTGGTACTAGTATCTGCATGTCTTCGAGTAGGTGCACGGATGGGCGGTCGGTCGTCTGCCGAAGTCGGCGCGGACGAGCCGCAGTCGCTCGACGGGTGTCGGGGCGCCGGGGCCGGAGCGATGGGCAGAGACTCGGGCGAGCTGGTAAGCTCATGCATCTCGGCGGCCGTCAGTTTCTGGATGCTGCTGCTGGCGCTCAGGCTCCTCGGCTTAGCCGGCTGCTTGGCAGCGTCTGCGAGCATTGTTTCGCCAGCGTCGTCGTCGCCGGGGGCGGCGTGATGGCGATGGTGCTGGTGATATGGGTCTTCGGATATGGATGATGAAGGCGACCGTCCTTTCTGCGGACTGCTGTTTCGCGGGGACAAGTCATCCTCCTCCGAGGTGGTGCGTTCCTCCTCAGACGATATGGAAGACAGCGCCGCTTCAGCTCCTGAAGGATGCAGTACTGCTTCTGCCGCTGCTTCTGCCGCTGCTTCTGCTGCTGCTGACGATGATGATGACGGGCCCTTTTCGTCCATAGAAGGGGAGGCCCATGTCTCGAGTCGGTCGGTCGCGTCGCTATGTCGCATGGGTTGGCGAGGAATATCGCAGTCGTCGACGGTCGCGGCCATTACAGACGCATTCTGAGCAGGCCAGAGAGGAGAAGGAAAGGAAGGAGGGAAGGAAGAAAAACCTAGAAGCCTCTCTTATGTACGGATCAAGTATTGAACGGTCGGTGGTGGGTGGTTGATGAATTGGTGAGATTGGTTCGAGACGCCCTTGATACATGCATATTCTATGCAGTGTGGGCTGCATTGTCGCCTGTGGGGCTCTTGCTGAATGTTAGAGAGCCCAGAGTATCTATGGATATAATCTATCATTATTACTACAAAGTGCGGAATGTTGACATCAAACAGCCGTCAGGTGGCGGCGCTCTGACAAAAGTATCACCACACATGTACATGTTCTCAATACCTCCTTATCCTGCATATGAAAGATATATTGGGTCTTTTATATATCTGCAGTCATTCATTCATATAATCCTTCTCCCAGTTACTCTGATGCTGCCGTCCTCTACAAGAACCCCTCTTTTCTTTTTTCTTTTTTACAAGACCTCTGTATATCCCATGCAATCGTATGCATGACACACAAACACTGCACTGCATACGCCCACACAGCAGTACCAAGATAGGATATAAAAGAGTCGACATGAGGACATGAGTGATTACATATGCTCGGCAGTGGTAGTGGTGTTTTGTGTGTATGTCAACGACTAAGACGTATCTCGTCGTCAATTTATTCTCATCGACTTCTATAACCTCGACTCATATACGGGCTCTCTAGACAAGAAACTCCTCGAACCACTCGATAGCCTGGTTGAAAGCCGACTTCTTGGCATACTTGACCACCTTCTTGGACAGGTCACCGCGGACAGCGAAGCCGTGCTCGACGCCCTGGTAGAGGTTGATCTGGTAAGGCACCCCGGTCTTCTTGAGGATCTCCTCGGACTGGTAGCGCTTCTCGTTAGGGAAGATGGTGTCGGTCTCGGCGGCGGCGATGGCGAACGGAATCTTCAGGGAAGCCAGCTCTTCCTCGTCGACAAACGACGGGTGAGCAACGTAGGCGACGTCGATGCCCAGCTTGGCCTGGCGGACGACGTACTGCGAGGATAAGTCGGCATTTCCATTCCTCTCCTTCCCTTCACTTCTCCAGTCCCCGAATGATTGCTTACCTTGGCTCCGAAGCAGTATCCGACAGCACCAATCTTGGTGAATCCCTGGCCCTTGAGAGTCTTGATGGCCTCAGCCACGATGCCGTCGACGATCTCCTTGGTGTGAGGGTTCTTGCCACCGGTACCCTCGGCGAGCCACTTGAAGATGTCGAAGCCGGCGGGGGGGTTGAGGCTGGCCTGGTCACCGTTGAACAGGTCCGGCACGAGAGTCGTGTATCCCTCGACCGCGAACTCGTCGGCGATCAGCTTGCTGTTCGGCCAGATGCCAAAGATGTCCGTCACGATGAGGATGGCCGTGTTCTTCCTCGACTCGGCGTTGGGGCCGGAGGCAGTGGCAATGTAGGCATCCGTCTTATCGTCGGCCAGCTTGGTCAGCTTTCCCTTGGGTTCGCCGCTTCAATACGATTGAATGTTAGTTTATTATCCTCATCAATATTCCCCATCCTCAATACGGAGGGGCAATAAATTGAAGGCACCCCGCATTTTGGAGAGGAGCTCGCTTCTTTTTTTGTGTTTGGCGGACGGAGGGGTATTTATTTGTCTTACCCAAAAAGGTTGCCGCGAACGCAGCAGGGTCCAGGAGGGTTAGAAGCCATCTTGATGGAGTAAATCGACTTTCTTTCTTATGCTTCGTTTCACAAACTTGTTCAAGAGAAGATAAGAAAGAAGAGGAAAAACGTCGATGTTGCTTTTCGCTGAAGAGGAGGGGCCTTCGGAGATCGGAATTGCGACACACAACTGTGGTGGACCGCTGAGTAACGCTTGATCAATTAATACTGAACTTGCTTTCTCCTCCTCCATGACGAAACTTGATCCCCCCCCCCCTCTTTCCTTTATATACTCCTCATTCACTTCTTGGCCTCACCCTCTCCCCTCTCCTCCCTCCCCTCTTCCCCCTCCCCCCCCCTCCTCCCTCTCCCTCTCTCTACTTTCTCATTATCTCCTTTCAATCACCTGTATTATCGTGATGACTCCTTCGTCTTACTAGTATCCATAGCCTACCAATATTTTTAAGCTTCGCAATGCAAGGGACAGAGAAGAAAAGATGGTGATGTCGCAATATTATCTCATCATGATCCACAATGTCAGCAACGACGCGAGAGGTGCCGCAATCAGAAAGGCCGAATCCTGTCGCTCGTCTCTCTANCCTCCCCTCTTCCCCCTCCCCCCCCCTCCTCCCTCTCCCTCTCTCTACTTTCTCATTATCTCCTTTCAATCACCTGTATTATCGTGATGACTCCGGTGATGAGCCGAGAAAGGGACCGCTCAGGCCTGCTAAGCCGATTTCGGTTTAACCCCCCCCCCCCCTCTCTCTCTCTTCTTTTACGTGCTTATACATCGCGCATGACAAAACTGTATTCTAGCCGTTTCTTTACATGGGTCCCGCCCCTCCACTTCCAGGTCCTGCTTCCGTAGCGTTGTCCGTGACCCGTTATTTCTGCCGCATAGTTCCCTTCGCTTTTCGCTTTTTAAAGGCAATAAGAGGTGGCGCCGATGGTGTTGCCGATGCCGGTGCCGATTCTTCGGACTTAAAGTGGCCGTTTATGACTGGTACTTCTGCCTTGACGGCTTCTGTTGCCAAGATGCTCTCGTCGTCGACTTCTTTTTTGGCAGCCGGTGCCGATTCTTCCGGCTTGACCTTACCACCACTTGTTGCCGCATCTTCTGCTTTCGCAGCCTCTGATACTGGTAATTGGATGTTCTCGTCGTCGACTTCCTCCTTGATAGCCGGTACCTTGTCCTCCTCTTCTTTCTTCCCTTCTTCCCTCTTCACCTCGCCAGCACTGTCAGCCCCGTCGCTCTTTGTGAAGACGGATCCGTTCAGGAGAGCATCCAGCTCGGCATCCTCGTCCTGCGGCACACTTTTTGAATCCCTCCCCCATCTCCTGGGTTTCTTGAACAGCGATCTGACAGCATCCTCCTCCTCCTTTTGATCCTCCGTCGCCTCGCGCTTCCTCACCCCCGTCGCCAACTTTTCTTTGTTGTCCCTGTCGTCGTCCCTGATGACCCTGGTACTCATCACCTGCCACTCTCCCACCAACGCCATCTCCGGCCGTAGCTCACTAGGCATGGCGACGCCCATCTCTGCAAGCTGCTCTCGTTGCTTCCTGAGCTGCGCATCGTCCGCTCGGGGGGCGCCCGCGCCTGCGCCCGTGCCTGATGGTGATGATTTCGTAGAGAAGGAGAACGATGTTTTCGACGATGGCCCGGCTCCAGATCCAGATCCGGACCCAGACACGATGCCATTGACTCGCTCAATCTCTTGTCGCGCCCTTTCCTTTTCGCGCTCCTCTCGTTCATGTCCGCGGTGGAGTTCGCGCAGGAACCGTTTTAAGTTGCCCTGATGCCGTCCTGTCGCCTCGTGATTCTGTCGCTCGAGCTTGGTGTCGCGCACGTAGCACGCGCAGTGCTTGCACCAGTAGCGCGGTGTCGATTTCCAGTGTTCTGACATTATGTGTGTGGGGTTGAGAGTGTGCGTGTATAATGTATATCGCCGTCCGTCCGTATATTACGTCCTAGCAGCGAGGAGACAAGGAACTTGGGAACAGGTTGCAGACTTCGTAGTGGTAAACCGCAAAGTGCACGTACCGTCGGCCAAGCAGTGCAGAATTGAAGCCGTCATCAATGATTACATAATATTTGTCGCCAAATATTACTACTAGTGACCAGCAACCCCGAAGCATCACATCCGGTTTGTCGGCACAGTTGATCGTCATCGGCTTCATTCTCATACTGATAATATCTAAGCATAATCTAATCTCTGTTCCATGAATAATGCACCAACGAGCAACATGCCCTGACTACACAACCCTAAAACGTTGCACACTGGCTTGGGAGCCGAACAAGACCCCGTACCGCTACGCCTCTACCGTGCCATCACCCTGCAGAGCTGCGTCAAAGGTAGTAGCCCACGATGAGCATGCAGAACGCGAGAGAAATGGTCAAAACTGGTATATTCTTCCCGGAGCCACTCTTCTTACCATCCTTCTTGTCGTCCTTCTTCTTACCACCCTTCTTCCTACCACCCTTACCCTTCCAGGTTGGAGGCTTTGGGGGCTTGGGGGCAGGCTTAGGCTGAGGCTTTCCAAAAGGCCTATAACTACCTGCACGCACGTACTCGGCTGCGACGCGGGTGGCAGAAGGCACACAGGTGGTTGACGTCGCAGCCGGTAGCGGTGGAGGAGGAGACGTCTGGATTTCTTTTGTGAGAAACAAATAGCCAGGGTAGGTTGTGTGGATGTAATAGGGGGTAAAATATGTGAGGACTCACCGACTCAACTAGACATTCACACGTCAAGGCTTCTTGTGAGCAGGTAGAAGGCTGAGGGGGATGAGGAAGTCCTGGAACAGGTGCCTGGATCTGACCATCAGGAATCTGGCTGACTGCTGGACCAGAAGGTGCGGGAGCTTGGACGGGGTGGTAGGGGATCCGAGACGCGACAGGCACCTGCACCTGGCCATCGGAAATCTGGGTGATAACCGGTGCTTGAACCGGGGGGTTAGGGATCCGAGATGCGACAGGCACCTGCACCTGGCCATCGGGAATCTGGGCGATAACCGGTGCTTGAACCGGGGGGTTGGGGATCCGGGACGCAGGAGCTTGCACTTGCCCATCTGAGATTTGCTGGACAGGAGCAACATCCCTGGGGCCGACATTACCCGGGCAGGGCACCACACGTATGCTGATGGCTTGGCACTGACCAGCCCAGTGGCGATCATACAAATTGTAGAACGTACCAGAGAGGCATTGAAACCACCTCGTATCCCCATCTAGTGCCAAGAGACCTCCTGGACAGATGGAGAATCCTCTTGTGGATAGGGCATTGTGCTGGGGAGGGTTGTCGAACTGAAACTGGAAGTTTGACGCAATGTACCCGGTTCGCTGTTGCTGATCCCGGAGAATGCCATTGTTGAGAGTGAGAACCAGGGAACCCGGCGAGCAGGTTTGCTGGAGTGTCTTTGTCAGCCAGCATTCTTCAGAGAAAAAAATCCATCATCATCCATGACATACCGCCGCAGAGCGTTTGCTAGATGGCTGGTTAACGGCAATCTGAAACCCTCCGTCAAACGAGTCACGGCATACTCGAGGAGCACCTTGTGGCACTGCAGCAACGCCAGCTGCGAGGTGGGCAAGCAAGACAGCAGATTTGACCATCTTGCCCTGGAGAGGGATTGTTAGCCATAGGCATCGTGACATGATGGGATGAAGAGAGGGGGGGGGGAGGCTGGAACGTTGGTCACGTACCCTTGGTAATGGAAGGTAAGATAGCAAAAAAGGTATAAACGAGTGTGGTTGTCGAGATGGTGTTGCCCGATAAAATGAAAAGGGGCGTGGGTTGGGCCAGCACGGGTTGTCTTGTCTGGAAGGGTCGCGGAGAGGAAAAGGAGGAAGAGAAGGGCGTCAGAGTTGGCGTCCAGAAGAGACGCTTGATATACTCGAGAGATTCAGCTTCTTTGGGAAGGAAGACCCCGAGGAGCCTCGACGCAGTTGGGAAGGCACATGGAAGTTCTTGCCCACGTATTGATGTTTTCGGTGAATTATCAGCACCAGGCGGGAAGGTGCGGCTGGGTAGAGCCCATGATTGGGAAGCCGCGGATCATCGTGAGAGCTGGGAGGGCGTCAATAACAGGAGTGACATATGGCCATCTATTCATTAACCTACTGGCCAGCTCGGAGAAGAGGCATGGCTGCAATGATGCTAGGAAGTAGCCATTGCCAGAACAGCTCAGCCTCGCAGCATCCGCACCGAGGATTCGAACGTGCGGCATGGACTGGTGAGGATGCGTCTATACAAGGAATCAACCTAGTACCTTTACAACTGGCAGTGTTGTCACGGCACTCATGACACGGAGCTCTTCTGCAGAGTAGTAATAGTCCTCTGTATATAAGAGAAAATACTGCGGTATCATGGGGGCTATATCTATCATTCATATGACGGCATCCTGTCTGATCATTGCATATACGTAAGCATCATGCCTGGATGCTTCCCTGTCCAATTGTCACCAACCTTCCCGTGATTTTATTTTCCCTTTCCTCGTCACTCATTATATCATAGCCTCGTCGCCTCTACAAGACTTTTCTCCTTCCGTTGTGTATGTTCTTTTTTTTTCATTTACTGAGCGCCAGCCAGAGAGAGCAGGTTGCCGCTGTTGGCAAACAGACCGGCCTGCTGCTTGTACAGACCTTGGACGGTCCTCTTGAGCAGCTCGCGCGTCTCAGGCTCAAGCTGTTCCTCGGGAGGACCCATCACCTTCTCCAAGATGGAGAGGATCTGGGGCGTGAGCTGCTGGACAGTCTGGTTGGACTGGTCATCTGTGGAGTGTGTTAGCCTATGCTCAACCGCAACTGCAAACAGAGCGATGGTGAAAGGAGGACGTACACAGCTGGTAGATGTTCTGGTAGATGGGCGCATTCTCCTCATAATCCTCCTTGAGCGGGAGGACATTGATAATGGAAGGAAGAGCCTGAGCGACAAACTCAGCGTTGGGGTTCTTGAGCATCATGCGGCTGAGGGCACCCGCGACGTTGTCCGTCATGCGCATCTCATCGACCGACAGAAGGGGCTCAAGCCTCTCCCAGATCTGAGGGAACATGGGGATCGTCTTAGCCGTGTCGGCTGACTGCAGAACCAGCAGGCCAATGGCGTAGGCCGCGTTGGACTTGGTCAGAGCGTCCGGGTCACTGAGACGACGGGCGAGAGCTGATCCGAGAGACTCGGTGTAGGGCGTAATAGCCTCACCGGTGTACTTGGCGATCTCGGCGATAGTGCCGACGGCCGTGGAGCGGTGGAGGTCCTCGGTAGAGCTGGCGAGCCTGAGAATAGGCTTCTCAAAGATCTTCCAGAGCTCACCGAAAGCCGGGCCAAGAGCAGCGGCCAGGCCGACAACTACGTCAAGCGCAGTGTCCACCACGAGCCAGTCGTACTCGGACGATCCGGCGTCGATGTCCTGCTCCTCCTCCTCGTCGCCAAGGTCCTGCTGGCAAGGGTGAGAGCGAGTGATGAGGAGACTGATGATGGAGACAACCTCCTGGAGGGCACCGTCGGTGGCGGCCAGAACGGCGGGGCCGCAGGCCTTGAGCGTGGCTGCCACGTTCCTGTTGATGTCGGTTATGACAGAGCTGTGGCCGAGTGGTTGCAATGTTAGCCAACGCTTCATGAACGGCAAGGCCGAAAGGGAAATAAAATAAGAAGAGAATAAGATTCCATGTCAGACGTGATAAAACGTGTTCTCAGCAACCGCATTTTGCGTCTGAGTGAGCTGGGTTTAACGTAGTGTGATCATCATGTGGAAAGGATGCAAGATCAAGGCATCGGGTATAAAAGAGGGGAAAAAATAAGACGAAACCAAGGTAAACATACCGTTCGCTGTCCTCAGTCCAGATGCTCATGGTGGCCTTGATAATAGCCTGGCCGATGGTGATGATGGACGCAGGAGGGGTGGGCGTAGGCGGCATACCGGCCTCCCACTTGGCCCCAGAGCCTTCCTCCCAAACCTGGAAGACACGGGCGTAGATGCGCCAGAGGGTGGAGATGGCAGTCTTGCGGCATCCCTCATAGGTGTGCTCGGCAAAGGGGGTGACCTTCTCGAGCGTCTGCTCAACGTAAGTCTCGAGCTCAGCGCTAGAGCATGAGTTGGCAATCAGGTCGCCGAGAACGTCGAGAGCAATCTCCTGCTCGAGGGCGACGGCAGTGACAGCACCAAGGTCATCGAGATCCTCAATGTCATCCCAATCGTCATCGCCAGAGGCAATGGTCGTATCCTCCTGGGTCTCGGGGGCCTTGACCTTGACGCGCTTGCCGCCGACGACAATGTGACCATCGCCGAGCTGGTTGGCATCGATTCCAGGAAGCTCGATCTCCTCCTCCTCGAGGTCCAGGGAGTGGAACAGGCCCTTGAAGGCACCCTGAAGGAAGTGGCCGAACTCAGCCTTGTACACCTTGGACAGGTTGGACCAGAGGATGAAGCTTGTCTCTTTCAGGCGGGGGTTGTCGAGGGCCAGAGCACTCTCGCTGGCCTCCATCAGCTTGACGACATAGGGCTGGAAAGTCTGGGCACCGACGGCGAGTGCGATGCGACCCATGCTGTCGCAGGTAGCACTGCGAAGCTCAAGAGCGTCTTCGTTCTCGTGAGCGACAACGAACCTGCCCAGCGCCTCCATGGTGTCCTTGAAGTAAGGCTGAAACTCGTCGGTCATTGAAGCAGCGATAGCACCGATAGCAGAGGCAGCGGAGCACTTGACACCGTGGTCGTCGTGGTCCAGAAGCTTGATCATGGGGGCGATCAGGCTGGGTCCGTACTGAGCCATGATCTTGGTGTCGATACCGTCTCCGAAGGTGTCGAGGGCACCACAGGCAGAGCGTATGATGGCCACGTTGGTCTTGTCAGAGGAGCCCTGTGCGGCAGCCTCGAGGTTCTTGAGGACAGCAGAGATGATGGGCTCATGGTGCGAGGTCATCTCATCACCCATCTCCTCGGCAAGATGAATCAAGCCGACAAGCGAGGCGTACCGGACGGAGGCCACGGGGTCGTTGAGGAGGTTGATGATGGTGGGCAGAAGGGGGGGGAGCTGGGTAGAGATGAAGTCGGGGGCACCCTCGGCAGCGTTTCCAAGGGCCAAGATGGCAGCCAGGCGGTGCTGGGGGTCCTGGCTAGTGGCAAGGGTGGGAAACTTCTCGAGCAGAGGCACGACAACCTGGCGGGGAGGCAGTTCGCTCGCGAGCGTGTCAATAAGGCTGATGGCGCTGCGAGAGGGGGTAAGCTCCTCCTCGTCCTCGGTGTCGAGCTCAGTGACGATCTGGATGGCCTGGATCATCAACTGAGCACCAACATCCTTCATAGCCTGGATCTTCATGCGACGGTAGCGAACACACTGAATAAGGAAGGCAAGGGCCTGGTTGCGGGCGTCATCATCAGCATCGCTGTTAGCAGCGAGCTGGAGCATGAACTCAATAAGGTCCTTGAGGTGGTGGCCAAGAAGGGCTGAGTCGTAGGCGATAAAGGACTGGAAGACCTCAAAGACGATCTTGTAGCTCTCGTCGTCCTCAGCCTCGACGGCAGCCTTGAGAATATTGACCATGGCAGGAAGGAAGCCCTGGATGTAGCTGACAGCCTGTGTGTCTTCCTCGGGTTCCACGATCATGAGAATAGCGCCGATGGCACGGACAACGTTGATGCGAACCTCCTTGCTCTGAGGGTCCTCAATGCGGGACTGAAAGAGCTTCAGGAGCTCATGAGTATGGTCACTGAAGTGGGTAGGGTCGTCCTCAAGCATGGCGTAGAGGATGAAAGAGGCAACCTCACGGGCAACGACGTTGTCGCTGTTGTTGAGGGGCAGCAGCTGTTTAAGGAACTCGTCACCCTCGCCCTCTTCCATGTCGATGCCAACAACACCAGCAATCAGGCGAGCCTGGGAGTGGCGGACCATGCTAGTGTTCTCCTTGAGGGCACCTTCAAGCAGGTGCTGGCGGGCAAGCTGGCGCTGGTCCTGAGGCGTCTTCTCCCAGTGCCTGGGCACGATGCGGAGGGCCTGGACCGAGGCCAGTTGGCGGATGCCGGCATCGCCGTGGGTCAGAGAGATCTCGATGAGGGCAAGGAGAGACTCCGGCTTTGTGTAGTAGTTCTTTTGGAGATCGGCGGTGATGAGCTTCACCTGCTCCGTGTTGGCTGGACGAAAGAGATTTTCGTTAGCAAAGAATGACCAGCCGAAAGCGACGGGAGGGGGTCTAGACGAAGGGGCAACAAGGCATTGCAAGGGCAAATTATATCTACTCACGTACTTGGCTGCCCTGCAGCAGCTGGGCGAGCTTTTCTTTGTCCATGATGCCGCCTGTTTCGAGTCACGCAGACGTGTTTCTCGAAGACAAAAAGACAAGAGGAGAAAAGGATAAGAGATCAAGTGGGCGAGGCGCGGGGCATAAGAAGGAAAAAAAAAAAAAAAGACCCAGGGCCCTGTCGCAACGCGGTGGGCGAAAATTTTGTTTGTGCCAAATTACCCCTGCCAACAGGCCTAGCTGGGGGTTTGAGCAGCACCTAATTACAGTGCGCCAACCCAAACGTCAGAGATACGCCGTGTCCCGCCTGTTGCCCCGCCCGAGGTGGAAGGGTCTTGTCGCCAAGGAAGCAATAACGAGTTCCTCCCACTAACGACAAAAGAGACAGGTCCGCTTCTCCACCTCATCTGGCCATTGCTATTGCAGACTCGGACTCGGTGCAGGTCCTGTCCTGTCCTGTCTTGTTATATGGCAACGTCATACATGGACGGTCTGCGTTCTGTAAGCAGTGCATGAATCTAGCCAAATGCCACTGTGTGAGTGTCCATTCTTCCTTGTCAGATCCAAGCCACGTCACTCGTAAAATAGACGAATGTCTGTGTGCATCCGTCGAGGGTACCACGGCTATTTGGTGCATCCTGTTGTGGGTTGGTGCACTTGAGTCAAGTACTATTCCTCACTCTATAGTTGTGTAGCCCAGGATCCACCCGGTATTCACCCAACGATGGGCGACTTTGGTAGGCAGATCTGCGTGTCTGCTAGCAAACTCTCGCATTTCAACCCCGGATTCAGAGACATGATATCGTCCATGGTAATTCCGTGCTCCTGAGCCAGATCCCAGCATGAGTCGCCACCCTGCAAGATATATGGGGTGCTGCCTTTGGCACAGGACAGTCCGGGTGCGGTGTCTTCCCTGCCATCCGACGGCCTGGAAGCTGTGTTGAGGTACCAGAAGAGGGCCATCAGGGAGACACCAACAAGGACAAAGAAGTTGAGCAGTGGCATCATCTCAGCCCGCCACGATGTCTGGGATTGAGTGTGCTCTGACATGAGGAATGGCTCCGTGTCCGCATCGACTTCGTCTGGATCTGGGGCCTGCCCGGCACGGTAGAGCTGGCCGTATTCTGCTCCAGGGGCCCCTTCCCAGAGACTCCCATCGGAGTCTTGGAACGTATAGACTTGCGTATCAGCATCGTATCCGACCCGCGTCATGCCCTCTGGCAGACGCTCCTCGTCCGTGTCGTATCGAGAGAATCGGGACATGGCGGTGGCTGTGTCTATAGGAGGTTGGAAAGTTTTGACGGAATACAGCTCCAGGTATAAGTAAAAACAAGATGATGGCTTAAAGGGACATCTGACTCGAAGAATGATGATGCAAGGTCTAAGAAGGGCTGGCCTGAGGGAGATTCAGTTGACATGACATTGTGTAAGGTCGGTGACGGGAAAATCAGGAGGCCGGAAGGGAACACCCTGAAACCCCAGGAGGCCAATCCACGTTATGTAAGCGTCTCACCCAGGTAAGAGAAACCCGCGATACGAGTTTTTGTACTCGTGCCGCACCTGCACGTACGGCATTACTACCATTACACGTATTATGCACCTGAGCTGTGTTAGCCAGAAAAAAAAAGAAGAAGAAAGAGAGAGAGATGCTGGTATTACTGAGACGGGTGGTTTTCGAAAAGTGGTGATGCGGAGTCCCGCTACCCATATCCTAAGCAAAGGCGAACAGCTAACTAACGTTAGGCTAAGCTGAAGGGAAATCTGGTCGTGTTGATCAGTCTAACTGTTGTCTACCTGTACTCCGTACTCGTTCTTGTTTTGTACATGTCTGTGGCTACCACGGGGATAGGGACACGAGTTATAAAACGATACGTCGTATAGAATGCATGTATTGCAGAAGGACTGCCTTGATCCCTCGACTATATTGTACGAGTATGGCCATAGAAGATGGTGTCCACTCGTACGACGATTCGACTTGTAGGCCTTGGGCGCGATTCCGGAATGATTAAAAATAACTCTGCTGCAAACGACGACGAGACCGATAGCCCAGCGCTATCCTAAATCTCTACGAGTACTCCGTACGATATCTAAGACACGTGGTGTTTCGCGGAAAGACAGCTAGCCACATCCATGTTTTCTTCTTTCTCTTTCTTTTGCCTTTGCCTCATAGACTCGTCCACGTTGACCGACTTTAAGGAGTCAGGGGATGCTCACGCTGACGAGTCTTCAGCATGTTTATGTTTGCTACTGGGCCATGCCCAGAGTGCAGCGCTTTCCAAGAGCCGTAATGTAAGGGGGTCCCGCATATGTAAGGAGGAGGGTGAAATTAGAGCAAAAGAAAGAAGAGAATTCAACTACGAGACCTTTGACAGGATGATGGGGTATCTGACAAGCCCATCCCTTCATAGTTTTATCATGGTCTGCGTGTACCGGGTCATATACTCGTGAGTCTTACGAGCTGGAGATATGAGTAAGATGCAGTCTATTGCTGATGGCGGTGATAGATTCCTACAATGGATCTGACCTGAGATTTTTACCCAGAGCCCGCCCTGTGAGTTTGGCCGCCCGCACCTTCAATAATATTAATATCGTCTGTTTGTGGCAAAAGTGTCAGGGTAGTCAGTAATTTACTAGTACTGCCGTGCCCGTATTTCTCCGTATCCTGGTAGTCTCCCCGGTAGCAGGTGTGGGCTCTTTTTTTTTTTTTCGGGGCAGCGCAATGTGGGATATAGCCTATAGGCCGACGGGATCTATCAGGTATAACTACGGCGTACGAGTATCTGTACTATAATATTCTGCAGGCGCCTTTAGAGTTGAGGAATGGAGAAATGAAAGCATGGGGATCATGATTTCGCCCCGTGTGTATGGTCGGGCCTTGCTACAAGTACTACAGTCTACGCGGCATCGTCGTGGCTGGACGTTGGGCTCGCAGAACCTTTCCTGGTATTGATACACCAAGAAAAGCGGGCTTATACTAATCTGTATTACTTAGTGCGTCAAGGGGGCCTTGTCAGAATGGCATCGAATTGTCGCGTTCGGCGTGATAATACACATCCTCATACGTGTATAGTGCTGGTAGTAATACTACCGCTATCCCTCAACCACCTGTCTCAGTCACCTGTGACCATACTGCTAGTAGTAAGCAGAAGACAGCCGGGGGACGACGGATGAAGAAGGAATGCCCGTCGTATTACTACGAGCACGATGCGGAGTGATATCGGTGCTTGTAGTCGTACGGGATGCATGCATTTTCGGTGATAATGTAACGTGTGGCTGAAAAAAATCTCCAGAGGGCCGGCCATGGAGGTCCTCAAAGCCAAATCTCGGGGGTGCCGTTCCACTTTGAGATATAGGTAATGCCGGTGCATGTGTGGCTTGTAAAGTCCACTGTACGAGATTGGGGCGTGGGCGCTAGGCGGTGGATTAGGGTTACTCGGCGCCTGCTTGGTGGTAGTACTGCCACGGGTTTGAACTTTGAAGGCACCAAAAGCCCCGATTTACGGTGACCAAGACCGAGTAGTCAATACCAGCCACTTGTAGCGGTCCCACGTTTGAGGGAGCGGGAATGTGGCTGGTGACCCGGTAAGCGGGTGTTCCCCTCTCCTCGTTGCCCCAATACATGCATACTACGGTGGAGTACGGTCCGACGTCTGTTTTTTAGCGCTGCACGAGCACTTTGAATCTCCGCCAGTTGGTTGGCCACTAGACGCCTTGGCCACCAGCGAAACCCGCCCGTAGACTCTACCCTCGTTTTTTCCCACGCTTACCAACGAGCCCCAGGCCTCACTCTCCTCTTTCCCAAGCCAACGCCCCGAGGATATCTCACATCTCTGCCCTGCCCACCGAACAAGACTTGTGTTCTGTGCTTGCGTAGACATACATTCTTTCTCTTTGTGTCCTCGACTCCGGGTCTCTTCTCATCCTGCTTCTCTCGCTCATCTTGTCGACGCCATCTTCCTCGTCCCGTTTTCCCCTCTCCCTTTTCCAGCCGAGTTGGGCCGGGCCATCGCCACTCTGCGCGTGAGCATCGCTCCACGCTTGGGCGTTGATTGCTTTGGACTCGCTGCCACATTTTTCGCGATCCCGAAATTTCGGGTCCTTGACCTGGCGTCTTCTGTCGAGACTTCCCCGACCGCGACGGCTCTGGTTGACCAACAACCGCTGACAACGCCTATCCCTCCGCCATCGGCCTCCCTTCTTCCTTACGCCGAGCGAATATGACACACACACCTGATAGTCCCTCTGGTGGCTCGCGGCCGAGCACGAACCCGTCTCGGATGGTCTCGGTCAACATCTCGGAGCCTGCTCAGGACAGCGGCTCCAGGCGCTTTCAACTCCAAATGAGCGAATGCGTCGAGACGAGGACTGTGACGACGACTACTCGTCTCACCCGCAAGTTCCCTCAAGTCTTTGACGCCAACCCTACTCCTCTCGCGAGCCTTGACGAAAAGGAATTTCCTCTGGCCATGAAACCCACTCCTCCCGAACTCTTGGCCTTCAGTTACAGCATTGCTGCTCGCGAGGAGACGGACGCTGAGAAGAAATCTCCCCAGCCGGTAAGTGGCAATGATATCTCCACGCCCACGTTGATGCCCTCGGTATACTGAAATGATGGTCGATTCTTGCAGAAAGTCGAACAACTGCCAGCCGCACCCGACACGCCTCTTGCTGTCAAGGTGGAACAGCACGAAAGCCCGTCCTTCGGCCGCCTGTCTCGCCGGCCCTCTCGGTCCCCGTCCACCGCTTATCCCCGACACTCACGTCAGACTCGATCTGCCGTCGCCAGTGCATCGGCTCCTACTAGTGCCGAATCACTGTTCTGGACACGCGACCGAGGCACGCACACCAAGAGCCCTACTGAAAAGCTCAGGAGAAGCATCGCCAACGACCCGGCCAATACAGCGGATGGCGGGAGCAGTCGACGGGAGTCGTTACGCCAGCAGCGAAACACTCCTGGAGTTCCCACAACCCCGAGCACGTCGGAGACGATCGACTGTACTACAGGCCAGGCGCCAGCTTCTAGGCCGCGAGCCCTACAACTAGCGGCTTCTCGAGATACAGCCGACCAGCGGCCGACCGGCCAGCCCGACGCTGCAGTCCCCAACGGCGCCACAAGCCCGGTCGAGAGTGATTCCCAAATAATCTTTGGAAGTAACGTGGCTACGCCCCCAATTACGGACACGGACGCCGAGCCCTTTGCAGACGGTGGAGAGTCGACTCGTCCATCTGCGCGTTCCCTGCTGCAGACCTCGCGGGGCAGCGTCGACGCCTCGGCTGGCCAGGATGTCAGCCTTCCTAGTCCCAGGCTTTCCCCAACCTTGGCTGCTGCTCGCCTCCACGACGCCGATCCGGAAGGCGGGCGTGACAGTGGCCCTTCCAACTTCGACGCCAACACCTCGAGTCTTGCCGCCTGGGCGGATGAGACGCAAGGGTCCGAGGGTGATTCACTTGCCTTGGCTCTAGCCGGTACACATAATGGTGAATCACGGTCCTTGGTTCGAGGCGATAACGGCAATTTCTCCTTTGTCGAACCCAGCATGTTCCTGGACGCATTCGATTCTATGAAGACTGAGATGAAGTCGTACATGATGTATCAACTTCTACGTCGCTGCGCCCGCCCAACACTGCGCGTCGTGGCTAATGCGGTCAACCCGACTCTGAAGTGTGACTTCTTCTCCCACTTGCCTCTAGAGCTCAGCTACCACATCCTCTCCTACCTTAACCACCGGGACCTTTGCCGCGCCGCACAGGTGTCCAAGCATTGGCGGAACATTGTCAACTGCAACGAGACTGGCTGGAAAGAGCTGTTTGACCGAGATGGATTCGTCCTGCCTCCGGGCGAGCTGTCCAAGGCCATATCTCAGGGATGGGGCTGGCAAGACCCCGAAGGCGCGAACGGGTTCGAGCGAGATCTGAGCATGCACAACCGACTGACGCTGTCAGAGTATGAGCTGACGCGGTCCCTTAAGCTAAAGCACAGCACCAGTCCGACATCCAAGCCGAGGACCTCGAAGAGGAAGCGCAGCCTCAATCCTTACCTGACATCTGAGAGGTCAAAACGCCGAGTCAGCACGCATGGCTCGCTAGTGCCGCAGGATGACCGAGAGCAAATCGATCTGAGGCAGCACAAGAGTGCGGGACCCATCTCGGCCGCGTGCTCAGCAGCAGCAGTGGTGCCGGATCCTCATATCGGCCTGCCCACCCTGCGACAGCTGCACCTGTTCAAGTCGCTGTACAGGCGTCACTACATGATGCAGCAGAGCTGGACGAGCGGTAAGGTCAAGCCGTCGCACGTCGCCTTTGCGGCCCACCCTAATCACGTCATCACTTGCCTGCAGTTCGATGAAGACAAGATCATCACGGGTAGCGACGACACTTTTATCCACGTCTACGACACCAAGACCGGCAAGCTACGCAAGAAGCTTGTCGGGCACGAGGGTGGTGTGTGGGCGCTGCAGTACGAAGGCAACATCCTCGTCTCAGGATCCACCGACCGGTCGGTTCGCGTGTGGGACATTGAGGCGGGCATCTGTCAGCAGGTATTCTACGGCCACACTAGCACTGTCCGTTGCCTCCAGATCCTCTCGCCTACCCAGACGGGAACGACGCCGGACGGGCAGGCCATCATGCAGCCGGAGAAGCCGCTGATCATCACGGGTTCCCGGGACAGCCAGCTGCGGGTGTGGAGACTCCCCGAGGTGGGGTCCAAGCGGTACATCCAGAACTCGCTCCCCACGCAGGAGTCGGAGTGCCCTTACTTTATCCGGGCGCTGTCAGGCCACACGCACTCGGTGCGGGCCATCTCTGCGTACGGCGACACGCTGGTGAGCGGGTCGTACGACAGCGTGGTGCGGGTGTGGCGCATCAGCACGGGCGAGTGCCTGCACGTGCTCCACGGGCACTCGCAAAAGGTTTACTCGGTGGTGCTGGACCACGAGCGCAACCGGTGCATCTCGGGCTCGATGGACTCGCTCGTCAAGATCTGGGACCTGGCCACGGGCGCGTGCCTGCACACGCTCGAGGGCCACAGCCTCCTCGTGGGCCTCCTGGACCTGAACGACGGCCGGCTGGTGTCGGCAGCGGCGGACTCGACGCTGCGGATCTGGGACCCGGAGACGGGCCGGTGCAAGAACACGCTGATGGCGCACACGGGGGCCATCACGTGCTTCCAGCATGACGGGCAGAAGGTGATCAGCGGTAGCGAGAAGACTGTCAAGATGTGGGACATCCAGACGGGCGAGTGCGTGCAGGATCTCCTGACGGATCTCACTGGCGTGTGGCAGGTCAAGTTTGACGGTCGACGCTGCGTGGCTGCCGTCCAGAGGGACCAGATGACATATGTCGAGGTATGCCTGGCATCAATCTCTCCGTCCCTCCCTCTCTCTCTCCCTCGCTCTTTCGTGTCATATACTGACTTGTTACGAACTCAGATTCTCGACTTTGGTGCCGTTCGCGACGGTAAACCCCCAGAAGAGCTAGGTCGACGAATCCTCCTCAACGAGGATGAAGCTCAAGCCATGCTGGAAGAAGACCAGTAAAGACTCTTCCACGAACTATCCCCACGTACATACATACATGCATACACAAAACTTGATCAGACGGATTCAAAGGGGTGACGTGGGGGGGAAAGAGTGCACAATACCATCTTCTTTCTTCCCCTTCCTCCTTGCATCACTTTTCTCCCCTTTCACCCCTTACGACATCTGTTCATCCGCGTAACAAACACCATTGGGATACCCCGGGCACGGTATGAAGATGTAAATTTCTTGGGCGTTTGCTTCTTTGATCACACACACACACATATACCGACGCACTTCTGTCTTCCATGGTGCAGAAAGAATGAAAGAAGGAAAGGAGGAAAGAGAAGAAAAACGGTGTGATGTGGGACATTTGCGTTGCAACAGGAAGAAGAAAAAACACATGTTCCCGAATGGGAGGAAAGGCGTTTTTGATAGGGAATATGGGGTGATGCAGGCACACGGGAGCTTATTCTTCCTCTTCTTCTTTTTCTTATCCTCTACGCTATCCTCGAGGGGTTTTTTTTCTTTTGTCTTCTTTCTTTCTACTCTTCTTCATGACCCATGATGAAATTGGGTGGTAAATTTGGGTTTTTGTTCTTCTCTCTCTTCTTTCTAAATTATTGTGTGGCATGGTAGTATATGCAATATTTCCATGTTGCTTTTTTATCATGAATGTCAATTGTTTCACAGTAGGATGGATTGTGAGGGTCAGGATGTGATTTGTGATGGATGGCAGGCAGAGACATCATGGCACTGTCTGGCCATGATGTGATGATGGCTCAAAACGTAACGTTGGTCATCGTGAAGGTACCTTGTTATGGTGAGATCCTCATTATGATTATAGCAATACATACTACACCTAAAATACTACACAGGACTGATTATTCTCTTTTGTGGGGTTCTTTTTTTTGTCGTATCCACTCTTGTACGCCTTTCTTTTAGAAGTGTTGAAAGTATTAAGATTATTATATTATATATACAAAAAGGGTGGGGAGGCGGCGGTATGTATACGTGGAAAGGGTGCTGCTGGAAGGAGAAACGCCATGGTAAGAACAAAGAGTGTGAGAACGTGGGGAGGGGGTTTAAATCTTGTTTCATAATACTGACTGAAAGAAAAAAAAAAGATTTATACCCCGGAAAATGCTGGCGTCCCGAATCGTAACCAGTCAACCTCGGGATCAGGAAGGCCAGCAGCACCACCATTCACAACAGACGACCCGTTGGCGTCGTTGGTGACGGACGTGCCAGCCGGGACGAGGAGGCTCCTCGCCTGTGCCGCGTCCGAGTTCTCGCCGTACGAAGCGCGCGGCAGGTTGAAGAAGTCGAAGACGTCGATGTCGTCCACGTCGTCGAGGGAAGCGACCATTGTTGATGTCTGGTCTATCCCTGAGCGACGTGTCTGGGAAGTTTTGGCCACCATCTCTTGAGCTCGTCTGCATTTCCGTAGAGTTAGTATATATAGAGTGTTGCGGTAATACACGTATACATGTATATATATATACAAGATGAAGAAAAGAGAGTGTGAAGAAGTAAGAGAGAATACTGAACAAAAAGAGACTTACTTCCTCATGGCAGCATAGCTCATGGGATTCTGACTCCCCCTACGAACAACCCTGGTCAGGATCTTGGCATAGTTCCCCGCAAGCTCCCAGTACTGCCCGACGTGATGGAGCGTCTGTATGAGGAAGTCAATCTTGGGATCGACGGGCCCACCGACGGTAGCGGCGTGGACGATGAGCAGCCTGGCGGCGACCCAGAGGGAGAAGGCAAAGGGGGGGCCCAGGAGGTCCAGCCCGTCGGCCTCGTACACGTCCCTCGCGATGTCGCCCAAGCTCTGCACGGCGGACAGGCATCTCTGCATGGCGTAGTGGGAGGGGACGAAGACGTGGGACCGGACGGTGGGGTAGGCGGCGGCCGAGTGCAGGCGGACGACGGCGACGACGTAGGCGCTGTGGAGCATGAACCAGTTGGCCACGCGGGAGGCCGGATCGGAGTGGCACAGGGACGAGATCTTGCTGTACTCGCTCGGCAGGGACTGGAGCCAGGCGTCGAGGGAGGTGTCGAGGATGCGGTAGGTGGCGCGCCAGGCGGCCATGTCCGGGCCCGAGGTGACGTCGAGCGGCGTCCAGAGGAGGTTGTGGATGCGGCTGATGAGCCGGAGGATCTCGCAGTGGTAGGAGAAGCTGCCCATGTTCTCGGGGCGGTTGATGATGTAGGAGGGGGTAGGGTGGGTGTTGCTGTTCCTGCCGTTCCTGCCGCCGCCGCCGCCGCCGTTCCGGCTGCCCTCGTTGGCCGTCATGGGGCTGAGGACCTGCGTCTCGACGGGCACGTTCTTGGAGAAGAGGTCGTACGAGCAGGGCAGGAGGCGGTTCATCAGCCGCTCCTCGAGGCAGAAGTCGAAGCTGGCGGTCGAGACGGTGGTGTACCGGTCCAGCAGGTAGACCATCCAGCAGAGCCGGCGGCGGCCCTCGTCCTCGATCCACGAGTCCGGGCGGCCGGCACTGATGCGCGGGACCGACCCGATCCGGAGCGGATCCTCGTGGTCCGTCACCAGGTACACGCTGCCCTCGGAACACAGGCCCAGCTGGCGCGCATTCTGCGCCAGCATCGAGATCAGGTTCCAGCTCCGCGGGCCGTTGGAGTTGCCCAGCTCGTCCAGGCAGAGTATCACCAGCGCCTTGAGCGCGTCGATGCTCACCCTGTCCATGGCGTATTGGAGCACGGCCCGCCGCGATACCGAGTGGTAGTGAATCTTTGCGTCGCGGGAGAGCCGGGTGTCGCGCAGGAAGCGCAGCGTCGTGGCCACGATGGCGTGCAGCAGGATCCGCTCCGCTTCCGTCATCGACGTCGCCCCGAAGAAGACGCCAAAGGTGGTCTTGCGGTCCAGTATCGGGCACCACGTGTTGCAGTGCTTGAAGTACAGGTCCACCAGCGTGTACACGACGTCCTGGGGTGGCAAGCCCGTCAGCGGCGGTGGCAGCGACGGGACCGGGGGCGGCAGCGGGCCGGCCATGCCGATGCTGCCCATCAGGCTTCCCGTGCCGGGTGACGACGTAGGCTGGCCCGGGTGGACGAACGGGGAGGCCTTGGACAGCGTCGTCGAGGCCGGTGGTTGCGGAGCGCTGCCGTACTGCGGTGTATCGGCCGCGTCGGTGGCAGCGGCCCAGTAGGCCGTCGTGCCGGGGTAGGCGTTGGTCGTGGTGGCCTGGGAGCTGGGCGTGCCGACCGAGTGCGCACCACCGCTGCCGCTGCCGCTGCCGCCGCCGCCCGCTGCCGTGCCAGCAGCTGCGAGGGCGGGCACGAGTGCCGGTGCTGCCGATCCGGGCGGTCCTCCCCCCCTGGCGCCGGTAGCAGCGGCGACGACGCTGGACTGGGCGGCATCGGTGAGGACGGATGGTGACGACGCTGGGCCCGGCGGCGGTGGGTGAGCGTCGATGTGGTCCTCGAGACGGCGACCGAGGGATTGAAGGAGGGCGTCTATGCGGTTGACCTTGGCCTCGAGCTCCAGGCCGAAGCCGATTCGGCTCCCTGGCCTCTGACGCTCGAGGTAGATGCATGTCCGGTTGTGACGTGCGCACCAGGAGCAGGCCGGTTCTGCGCGATCACACTTGACTTTGCGAGCTTTGCACAATTCACATCTATGATTATGATGCGAAGAGAGGAAGAGGGGGATAGAAATTGTCAGAGATTGTTTCTTCTTCTTCTTTAATCAGAATAATTGGCCGAGAGTACGGGGTTGGGTATTGCGTGTGCGTCTACGTGACCATTGATATACAGAGATGTAGAAGGATGGCCATTGAGATGGAGGGGGGGGAAATTTTCTTACGATGTTTTCTGATACTTGTCCCTCTTGCGCTTCTTAGGGTTATCGCCAGTCTCGATGGCATTATTGCTGTGGGCCGCATCGTCGTCCGGGCTGGAGACTGCCTCGCCGTCATCGCAACTTGCGCCAGAGTTGCTGTCCTGGTCCGGAGGCGGAGGCGCATCTGGCCCGGCCATGGCCATTGACGTTGCGCGGTGTCTGTGCGTGTCTGGACGCGTTCTGGTGTCTGCTGTTGTTGAGTATCGTTGCTAAGCTATGAGAGAGGTCGAGAAGACTTTGGCTTGAAGAGGGAGATGTGATGATGCCGATACTATTCGTACCCTGGGTGGAGCTTCTTTCACGGATGATAGCCTTGACGGCCTCATGACAATATGGAGATTAAAAAGAGAGAGAAAAATATGGAGAAAGAAGGAAAAGGAGAGAGGGAGCAAGGGGGGGGGGGGGGGGGGGTAGGTAGGACAAGGGGGGGGGGGGGGAGTATGGAGTAAGCTGGAGTTGGTTTGGGCTTTTGGTATTACGGAGTAAAAGGAGGGAAAAGTGTGGGAGTGTGGGGGAGGAGAAGAAGAAGAAGAGGGGAGAAGGAGAGGGAAAAGGAATTGTCAGTGAATTAGCTGTATTACTCCGTACTCCGTACAGGTTTATTGGTATCATTTTTGGTATAAATACATCGATATCCACTGCGAGGATTAGTGCGAGTACCGAAAGAAGACAACCGACTAGCATTTATTATCACTGCACGTCGGTCAGTGTCTCTACGGAGTACGAGTACAGATTACATGTACGGAGTATCATTACTATGTACCATCGGTATACTCGTAGTATCATGACTGGCAGTGATACGGAAGTAATATGAATCGAGGCAGTATACTCCGTACAGGCAGCAAAGGGCAGTAAAGGGCAGTCAGTATAGAGGCAGTACAGGCAGTATTGCAGGCGGTACTGCAGGCGGTACTGCAGGCGGTACTGCAGGCAGCATTACAGGCAGGCAGTAGCAGCGTTACAGGTACAGGTACAGGTACAGGCCATCGTCGCAGGTAGTAAAGGGCAGTAATGATGATGTACGAGTAGGTAATTCCTCACAGATAGCATCCACACCGTTTACATGCAGACACACTCAAGACGTGGATGGACATTCAAACATGGCAGGATAGATTGCTCCGCATCAATGCCAGCATCATCTACAGACCACATTTGCCTAATTCATGCTACCTGTACCGACGCGACGGATAAGCTCGTCCATTTCCCCATAAATGCCATCCAAAACGGGCAATGATAAGAACCGTCATCCATATCAGTGTACACGTATCCTGTCTCTATGCCGCCCGAGCAAGGGAAGATGCCGTCGGACTCTATAGAGAAGACATCTCTTGGCTCCCTACGGAGTAACCTGTACTCCGTAGAGGGGTTGGAATGAGGGGTTGCTGTGTCTCCTGCGTCCTACTAGGGTGACGGGGACTATGAGAGGAGGGGGGGGGGGGGACCTAGGGGAGAGACTGGGGGGAGGGGAAGGAGGTAGGACCCCGAAGAGGACCCCGAGAAGGATGGGAGGGGGGGGGGGAGGGTGGCTGTGTTGGGATGCCAAGATGATTGAGCTGGTGTGGGAGGATGGGGAAGGAGACGGGATTGGATCCTTCTGGGGAAAAGGGACCAGGACCAGTGTGCAAGGTGATCTTCCTGATACGTCTACATGTACGTACTGACGTTGTATAACATGCGCTTGCAATCTGTACTCGTACTCTGTATGCTTGTTTTTTTTTTTTTTCTTTTTCGGTGCAGCTGCTACTCGATAGGTGATAGCAGAGTATTATTAATGCTGGGTGGTATTACTGGTAGCAGTATCGTTATATGTGCAGGATTCTATCACGGAGTGTTGCTGTGATGCTCTGCGTGATTGTCAATCATTGATTGATAATCGCTCAGCAGCTTGCCAAGGACTGACGACCTGACAGCCTGCCCAGGGAGAATAGCTCCCTCAGAAGTCGGAATCCTGGACGGTTCTGGTGACCTCGGTCCTCTAATCGCCCGCCCCCACACCCCGGCATCATCTTCGGTAATGGATCGGGTAGTGTTGGCCGAGGGGGCGGGTCGGAAGGCAAAATATAGACCTCGACGGTTTCGTGGCCGTTGGTTACGATGTTTGGGCGGGAGGGAATTCCACGCACATTCTCGATCTCACCACCAAGAGTGTGCGTGTCGGATCGAGATGAAAGCACTCTGTACATGTATGGCATTACAGCTCACACCAGGGAGTCGGATCACGGTAGTATCCGTGATAGGCTATGACAGACTGTCGTAGACCGTAACAGACCGTAATGGTAGTGTTGTGCTCGCAAGACAGGGTGCGGCCAAGCCTGAGCATGTACGGAAGCGACAAGCAATATATGGCTGCAAGAGTTGGAGAAGATACGGGCCGAACAATACTTGGGACAGCTCCGTTCAACCATTACCGGGTCCGTCTACTACTCCATCACGTTTTCCGCTGCAGGGAAGCTGTAGGTGCACGGTTACCTGTACGGAGTAGTGATAATATCGATACAGTGGCTGTATCTGTAGACAGTACAGGAGTCATAGCGCGGATCGGGGGGGGGGGGGGGGGGGGGAGGGGGTGATGTCCGGTCCTACCCTCTCCTCCCTCCGTATGCCCTGTAATTGCAATAATGCTCCGTACGTACGTACAGTACGGAGTCGATCGTACACGTAACAGTACATACGGACCAGGTCACGGGATCGACCTCGAGGGGGGCCATCGTGATCGGGCTTAACCTAAACACCACGTTATTTCCCTCTTCACAATCCAATCATGGAAGAAGTCCCGGATTGCGTAGGTGGCGATGTCGCATCGTCTTGTTCTGCCACCGATGCCGTCATACAAGCTGCATCCATCGTACATGTGCGCGTACCCGCGCAGGTCATCATTCTCTACGAGCAGTCGTGCTTGACTCCCCCGAGTGACCGCCACGACGAGCACATCTGCTGCTGTCCATGCCTAGCAGTTGCCGCCCTCAGACAGCTCTCACCCGCAGACATCTCACTCGAGAATAATGCGTCGTCGTAACCAGGCAACGGTCAGACGCATCCGTCCATCCATGTATCCCTCGATCCATATATGCTATACGTTACAGGTTGAGAACTGTCATCGACCCACTCAGTATCTCAGTATCAGGTAGAACTTTTCTTCTTTTTTCTTCTTCTTCTGCGCCTCAAGGATTGATTACTCTCAACGCCTCAGCTGTCCATGACCGACATCGCAATGTCACACACTCTCGACACTGCATCGGACTGGTTCTCGCAAGCTCCTCGAGACGCAATACTACACTCTCCGAGACTTGTCATAAGCTCCTCAAAGTTGCTATAAAAATACGGGTGAAGAAAAAAAAAGAACCCATAGCCGGCGTGTATGTGGGGAGGGGGAGGCATACACACGCACATAACTTACGGGGCCGAAGACGGAAGTGCTCCACAGGTACAGCGGACCAAAAAAGTTTTACAGACACTCGTCAGTAGTTGCGGATTCGGATGGGAGGAGCGGCAGGGGCTGACAGGTGAGAGGGAGAGGAGAAAGGAGGACACGAGATGCAGTTGGGAAGCCGGCCGAGGGAGAGATGGGCCGTCGAGGTCCCGCTGAGGAGAAGGCCGAAGAAGGCTCCGCACACACGGACCAGACTAGCGAAGAGAGCCTGCTCGTAGAGCCCAGAGCCTAGAAGCGTATAGACAGACTACAGCAGTCGGGTCTGAGGAGGACATCGTGAGAGTGGCGTGCACAGAGAGAGAGAGAGAGAGGAGTCAACAAACAAAGCAGAGGCGTAGTAACCCTCTCCCTATCACTCTTACTCTTCCGATCCCCCAGACACCCGATCGGCCGCTATCCGTCGTCTGTCTGCTCCGTAATATCACAAGCACACCATTGACCAGTAACCTTGTCATTTCTTCCTGCATCTCTAGCGGAGATAACCATCAGGGGGGGGGGAGGACACACGACATGAAACGGTCAATATCTCGTGATGCCATTGCATGGATAATTACCAATTTCCAAGCAATTTACCCACGCATTGCTCTTCTCTCTTTTTTTTTTTTTTTTTTTTTCGCATCGTCAGGTGCAGAAAAAAAAAAAGCAAGGACCGTGCTGATTGCAGAAAGAGCCGATTGAACCCCCACTACGGAGTACTCCGACCCGTGTGTGCCTGCTGCAACGTACAGAGTTGGTTGCAACCCTTCGATATCGGTGGTAATATCGATACTACCCGTGCAGGTAAGAGAAGAAACGCAGCAGCATGCACCTTTCGGGGTTTGGGCAGAGCCGCATGAGGCTCCCCTTTCCCATCTTGCCGTTTTTCCCATTCCGGTATCAGAGCTCGAGATCGGAGAAGCTGTAAGTCTGTTGTGTGACTGTCCGCGGTAGTTTTTTGCTCGTATGGTAATGGTAATAGTGGTATTCATACTACGTACTCCAAAAGAGAGGATAGAAGAAGAGAAAAGAAGGGAAAGAAGGGAAAGAAAAGAAGGGAGGGGGGGGAGGGTTCCAGACAAGGGGAGAGCAAGAGACGGATCGATAGGGGCAGGTCAGTGGTGAGGACAAGAAGAGAAAAAGGGGGTTTCGCATGCGTGCGTGGCCAGCCTGCTGCGGGGCCATAGACTCTGGAAGCAGAGAAGGGAAGGAGAATAGTGATGGAAAAAAAAATGAGAAAGTGACTCAGGAACAGGAGACAGGTACAGAGTACAGCGAAAGGAAACGACGATGCCCATTCCTGGCAACACGGCAGTTGTGAAGCCGAAGGGGTGGTCATTTGCATGTACGAGGAGTCGTCGAGGTGTAACGGGTACGAGTACACACGTAGGAGTAAGTTGTCATTCTTATTCTTATTTTACGACAAGTACCATTGCATTGCCATGTGATAGTAAAACTACCCGTACCAGTACCAGTACCAGTAGCAGTAGGAAATGATGGTAGTTGGAAGAGATACGATCGATATCCTATAAGCAGTTGGCTTCTCTCGATCTGTGTATGTGTGTGTGTGTGTGTATGTGTGTGTGTGTGTGTGTGTGTGTGCGTGTGTGTGTCGTATCATGCACCGGTCAACAATGAATATCCACGGGCAGAATCCTCCTCACCCCCCCGACCGGATCGTGGAAACCAACTTGGTCAACTGACTTGCAGAACTCTTCTTACGGACCCACAGATCCCAGAGGAGAGGAAAAGCAGGAGGACCTTCTTCCCAGCAGCTGCTGCGTATGTGAAGGGGACCCATAAGTAGACCCAGAAAAACGACATAGGTTAAAAACACTGGAAACGCCGTCCCATCTTCGATCCCGCCTCTGTCGAGCGATCCACTCTCCACCCCCAGACTCTCCCATGGGGAAGTGATGTGACCTCGGGTGCGATGAGGAACACAAGAGCACTGTCTTCTGATGTGGGAGTTGATGGGTGTTTGTCGGGAGAGGGGATATCGCTTATATATACGCATATATATATATATATATATATATAGATATATATATATATGTATGAAACAATGGCGTCACGAGGACAGAGGGTAGAGTTGGAAAGATGCTTGTCATGTTTGACTGTGTTTTTGATTGTGTTGGTTTCCGTGGCTGGCCTGAGGCTGCAGCCACGGAATATTGCCGAGCAGTGACCCGAAGACGATAAAATGAAAAAAATTCGATTGCCTCGATCCTTTGTGTTTACGTGTGCCTCCTTTTCTTTTTTCCTTTCTTTTTTTTTGGGGGGGGGGGGATGGGGGGGGGATGGGGTTACTCACCATAGACAGGTTGATCAGCCTTCTTTCCCTTCTTTCTCTGTGTCTACCTGTAATATAAATTATGGATCCAGCGTACCAGACGACGGGAACGGGGCGGCTTCCGTGACACGGAGGCGGAGTATTAATAGCAGAGGAGAGACAAGGTTCTGCCTGTACGAGTAGGTACGAGCCTACTGGCAACCTGTAGACGGCCATACGGGGTCGCACCTTTCCATAGAGAGAGGAGTATCCGTAGAGTGGCAGGATCTCCACTATCAGCTGTCCCGCCCCCCACGCACTAGCGAAATATGAAGGAAGCCAAAAAAAAATGTCCAGAACTCGGTATCGGGTCGGTATAGCGACGCGAGCCGACGGCGCCACAGCCACTTGGCCTGTCCTCGACCTGGTCAAAGCTGCATGTCATTCGTCCCCCCCCTACCCCTTGTAGATTGCCCCACCGGACGTCCACCTGACCCCCCCTGCTACGGGCATACACCCCCTATAAGCTCGGGTGATCTCGGTGTCTGGATACCGAAGCAGCATTTCTGAATAGATTATCTGGAATCTGTACACTCTTCCAAACCCGAGAATGTCCACGATGCTAAGACAACGACGACCGGCCCTGATCGGCCCCGCCCTCGTCTTCTTCTCAGTCTCCATAAATAACACGCATGCATGCTCCGTACATCCCGTCTACCCAACCCACAGTCCTAGCAAAGGTCTGGAAGCTGCAAGTGCGAGTACTCGTGTACCTGTAAGCTCGGTGGAGAATGGGAAAAAGACTCATCTTGGGCCCCGTGACGCCCACGTGGAGAGTTCTTCTTTTGACTTATACGATACATTGGGGACCCACACAGACGCAGTCACGCAGAGGGTGTTTAAAAAAAAGGCAAACAGAACAAAAAGGGCAGGAAGCAGGCTATGAGCTCGGAGCTTTGGCAAGTTGGCAGCCGGATTTCTGATCTCGATGGGTGGGCGCACCCCCCCCCCCCCCCCCTCCTCCCCCCGTCTGCCCTTCATCTGCTGAGCTTTTATGATTTCCACGAATGAATGGGGACCCTTGTTCTCCCTACCGCAATACTCTATGATGATACCTCCCATAACCCCATAACTTCGTTCAATCCACATAATACATTACGGTAACTTGATACCGGTTTCCTGAGATCGTCCACCCACCCCCTCCCCCCCGTCCCTCCCCCATTCTTCCCCATCCTCTCCTCCTAGATTTAAACGTCGTCTTCCTCCCCCCTTCTCCAAATTCGTCTCTCCTCTCTTCCTTCTTCATTCTCAATCTCATCTTACCTCTTTTTTTCTATACCAACTCTTCCAGTGTACACCAGGCGTTGGGTGGATCATCCTCATCCATCTTTACCGTAATAACCTACATCTTAATAGTTTCCCTCCCTCTCCCTCCTTTCACCTCTTAATTCCACACACACACACACACACACACACACACGCATACACACACACACGCATACACACACACACACACATACACATACGCAATGGCCTCGCGACTACGCAACCTCAGGAGGCCTCTTGGCCTCGCCGCCGCCACCACGGCTGCCGTCGTTGTCGGTGGATCAGGCTACATGTACGTCAACCGCAGGAGGCACCCGGTGTTGCCCCTGGCCGAGGTGAAGCGTGACGCCTCAGGCAAGATCATCGCCCCCAGCTTCCCCACCATCAAGAGCCGGGTGGACCAGCTGGCCGAGCTCCGCCGCAGCAGCAGCTCCGCCGACTCGGAGGAGTACGACCTGCTCATCGTCGGAGGCGGCGCCACAGGCACGGGTATCGCCGTCGACGCCGTCACCCGCGGCCTCAAGGTGGCCATGGTGGAGCGCGACGACTTCTCGTCGGGCACCAGCTCCAAGAGCACCAAGCTCGTCCACGGCGGCGTCCGCTACCTGGAGAAGGCCGTCCTGAACCTCGACTACGCTCAGCTCGAGCTCGTCATCGAGGCCCTCCGTGAGCGCAGGACCCTGCTCGACAACGCTCCCCACCTGGCCTCCTCCCTCCCCATCCTCCTCCCCCTCCAGAAGTGGTGGGAGGCCCCTTACATGTGGGTCGGCACCAAGATGTACGACCTCCTCGCCGGGTCGCAGGCCCTCGAGAGCTCCTACTACGTCGGCCGCAGCGACGCCCTGTCCATGTTCCCTCGCCTTCGCAAGGACAACGTGGTCGGTGGCCTGGTCTACTACGACGGCCAGCAGAACGACTCGCGCATGAACATCTCGCTCGCTATGACGGCCGCCGCCTACGGCGCCACCGTCGCCAACCACGTCGAGGTGACGTCTCTGGAAAAGGGCGCCGACGGTAAGATCTGTGGCGCCAAGCTCCGCGACGTGCTCCCCGGCGCCGACGGCTCCGAGTTCACCGTCCGCGCCAAGGGTGTCATCAACGCCACGGGCCCCTTCGCCGACGCCCTCCAGTACATGGACAAGCCTGACCACAAGCCCATCGTGGCCCCCGCGTCGGGCGTCCACCTCGTCCTCCCCGGCGACGTGTGCCCCAACGGCATGGGCCTGCTCGAGGCCAGCTCCGACGGCCGCGTCGTCTTCGTGCTGCCCTGGCAGGGGAAGACCGTCGCCGGCACCACCGACACGGCTTGCGAGGTCGAGCGCGAGCCCCTCGCCACCGAGAAGGACGTCGACTTCATCCTCGAAGAGGTCAACAAGCTCCTCAAGCCCGGCTCCAGCCTCGGTCGCGACGACGTCCTGGCCAGCTGGTCCGGCATCCGCCCCCTTGTCCGTGACCCCAACGCCAAGAACACCGAGTCGCTGGTGCGCAACCATCTGGTGACCGTCTCGCCCTCGGGCCTGCTCACCTGTGCCGGCGGCAAGTGGACCACGTACCGCCAGATGGCGCAGGACGCCGTCGACGAGGCCATCCGCACCTTTGACCTGAAGCCCAAGACCACCACGCTGGCCGACATCTCTGGCGCCGGCCTCCCCGCCATCACCACCGACGGCGCCTGCCGCACCCTCGAGACGCCCGTCGTCGGCGCCCACGGCTGGTCCCCCGCCTTGGCCTCGCAGCTCGCCGAGGCGCACGGCCTCCCCGCCGACGTGGCCCAGCACCTGGCCACGAACTACGGCGACCGCGCTTGGGCCGTGGCCGCGCTTCCCGGTGCCACCACCCGTCTCCTGGCCGACGAGCCCTTCGTCGAGGCCGAGCTTCGTCACGGCGTCCGCTCCGAGGCCGGCTGCACTACCTCGGACCTCATCGCCCGCCGCACCCGCCTCGCCTTCCTCGACGTCAACAGCGCTGTCAAGGCCCTGCCCCGCGTCGTCGACGTCGCCGCCGAGGAGCTCGGCTGGTCCGCTGCCCGCAAGGACGAGGAGTGGTCCACCACCCTCAGCTTCATGCGCAGCATGGGTCTCTCCGCCGACAGGGTCGACCTCACCCGCGCCCAGGTCGAGGGTCTGTCCCCCCGCGTCGAGGAGGTCCACGACGACCACAAGCCCGAGGAGAGCTTCCTCCCCATGCCCGTCCGCGGTCCTTCCCCCGTCCCGTCTGGATCGGGTGGTGTCGTCACTCTTCCTGACCTTGGAAACACCACTGCCACCGCCAAGACTCGTCATTAAATATGTCTTGACATGTGACGTTCTCTGACCAAAAATTACTTGTTTACTTTGTTTTTCCACCCCTTCTTACACAAACTTTTATTTCTTGTTCCCTCTTTCTCTTTTCTCTTCTCTTGCATATAATAAGACACGAGGAAGAGGGGAATTCAACTCTTGCATAAAGCCGGGTTTAGATGGGGGATTTTATTTTACAGGCATCGGCGTTGGGGATCTTTTTATTTACAAGCCAACGGTGGTAGGAAATGATTTCATTACTCGGTTTTTCCTTCTTCAAAATCTATTTGCAAGGTCCATTCATTGGGGGTATCATAACTCTTATACCCATTCCACTCTACAATACATCTCTTTTTTCTTTTTGATTCTACATCACATATTCTTAGTATATGAAGTATTCTTCTCCAAGGAAGTTTTCCGGTGAACGACTTTGAAATAGTACTTTTGGGCAATAATATACATATCACTATCAAGGTATAATGATAACAACATACATTGCATAGTTTGCATGTCTTCTAGGCAGTATATTGACAGCGTCAATATGAATCTGCGATATTCGAATGCAGAACCCTGTACGGATCCTGATGTTGCCGCCTACCTTCGTCGCCAGACCGCGCCGCCCTCACGGACTTGGAGCTCTGCGGCAGCAGACTAAGCGTCTTCCCCAGCGTGGACTGCAGATGGGCATATGACTCGTCGGTGATCTTGCCCATTTCAAAGTCACGCTCTATCGCTCTGCGCAGGAGCTGTACGCCCGCCAGGATGTGATGAGGGTAAGGGTCTATCGAGGTGAGCGGGACGGCCGTCACCTTGAGCTTGACGCTACAGCGGTTGACATCGTCCCCCCCGTCTCGCACGCCAGCCTGAAGGTCATCGTCTTGCGTTCCAACACTCATGGTATAGACGTTGTGTAGGCCGAAGACGAGCGTGTTCATGACGGCATTCTCTGCTTCCAGGCTGACTTCCTCGAGACCGCTCAACAGGTCGTATCTTTCTGTGGCCTCGAGAATGTCCACCAGCATGAGGATGCTCAGGTGGTAGTGCAGCATGAGAGCGTCTGAAAAAAAGAAGAAGAAAAGATTACAACCGGTCAATTAATTAATCAATCAGTCAAACATATTGCGACGGACATGGGTGAGTTTGATTGGGGTTTAGGGGGGGTTTTTTTTTTGGGGGG